>NC_059425.1:76716614-77051614 GCF_021028975.2 Sphaerodactylus townsendi
TCCCCAGCCTCCACCTCCTGCTTTTGCAGGGATTGTGCTAGAAGGAAGCACTTCCTCTGAGCCCCCAACTTCCCCGCCCCGCTCCATTGATCAACTTGGACCTTGGAGAGCCTTGGTGAGCCTTTCCCATCCCCCCTTTTTCTAACTTTCCCCCTGCATGTCTCAATGTTTTAAGAAGAAGTCTTTGCTGAGGCTCTGCGTTTAAGTCTTCCCCTTCCCTTTTCAAAAGAGCCTGTCCATGTCAAATGGCAAAGCTTTCCAAGCCTATCAAGTTCCTTTTCTTCTTGGTAGTCTTGTAGCTCTCGAAAAGATTTTGTCAGCAAAGACTGTCAGCTTTGGGGGTTCAAGTAGGATGGAGACAGGATTTTGAACTGGGAAAATCTGGGGTGAAATCCAAACTCCATTCTGTGGCTAACCTGCCTCACAGTAGTGTTGAAGAACAGTTCCTTTTTTTTAAAGAGACGGAGAGTCAATCCATCTCATGTTGGGTCTTCCTCTTAGGAACTATGAAAATCAATAGTGAACAATAAAGTGATAAAAGAGTGCCAAGAAATGTAGCGAGCAATTTTAACCAGCAGTTTAAAGGTGCAGCACAATATATAATCTGTTTAAAAGGTGCAGCAAAAGGAAGGAGCTAATTTATTTTGTTCCAATTGCTAGGACTATGAAATATCAAAATGCTGAGCTTATCTTTGGATACTTTCATTTTCACCTTTAATGGCATATAACTTTGGATACTTTCTATGTGTTTGAGGAAGAATGCAAGCAATTACATACTTTTTATTTCTGCTATGGTGCACTTCAGTTTTTGACAACTCAGCTTCCCTCAGTTCAACTTCATATTTTATTTATTTAGAAATGTTTTGTGCTCCCTTGCCAAAAACAGCTTACAATATTTAAACACTAACAAAAATAAAAGTTAATATGACCTATCATGAAAAGAGACTGAGAGGTGGTGATTTTCGGGTGACTTCGTGCAAAAATCATAAGTATCCATGAGGATCCATGTTTTCCAAGCAGATTTTTGCGCCACTGTGTCACCAAGGAGCATGGGATGCATGGTTGTTGTGTTCAGACATGTTGCCAGGATCTTGGGCTATGATTTGATGCTGATTGGGGGGGAGGGGGGCTTAGTGCGAAAATCATGAGGATCCCACAAGGAATCCCATAGCAATGTATTTTCAAAAGCAGGTTTTTTAACGCCACTTTGTAGGCATAAGGAGTGTGGGATGCATGATTGTTGTGTTCAGACATATGGCCAGGGGCTCGGGCTATGATTTGATGCTGATGTGGTGGGAGGGACTTAGAGCAAAAATCATAAGGATCCAGAGGATCCATGTTTTCCAAGTAGGTTTTTATGCCACTGCGGTGCCACAGAGCATGGGATGTGTGATCATTGTGCTCAGACATGTGGCCAGAGGCATGAGCTGTGATGTGCTTTTGCGACTCTGCAGGGTTACCAAGTACCCAAGAATGGATCAGAGTTCTGTTTGCATTTTAGCCATATTTTTACCATTGGCCACTGTGGTGCCATGGAGCATGGGATGCAGGATGATTGTGTCCAGGGGTATCAGCTGTGATGGGCAGGTGATTTTTGGGTGACCAAGTGGAAAAATCATGAGGATCCACGAGGATCCATGTTTTTCAAGCAGGTTTTTACGCCACTGTGTCGCCACAGAGCATGGGATGCGTTATTGTTTTGGTCCTGCCTGTAGACCTGTTCTATAGTTTCATGATGGTTTCATTTCATTTCAATTCAAAAGTCATATGAATTAATGAGGATCTGTTTAAAATAATATTTTACACAGATTTGTGAGTTGGGGCATGTTCCATAATGTGATGGTGACTTTGAGATGACCTGGTGCAAAAAAAACTTCGTTTGATTTGTGAGGGTGGGGGGAGTAATCTGACTCTGAGAAAACTCAGATTTTTGCCTGAATCCCATTTGCCCTATAACTGTACCTCTGCCCTGCCATTTCTACAACCTTGATATAATCATAATGGGCAAGTTGTGCTATGTTTTAAAAATAAAGCTGCTTTATATTAGGCCAACAATAATGATGATGAAATTATCATAATAATAATGATGAAATTATCCCCATTTCTTTCTAGAATCTATTTTAACAATTTTTTATTTTAATTAATTACAATTTGTTCAGGTGGCTCCTGAGCCACTGAATGAGTATCAATTTTAGTGGCGCACTAGGAACCTCACAATGCCTACCCTTACACGGCAACCCAGTTTTCCATTCACTTAGAATATTTGGTTGTAGAATCATTCATGGAGCTACCGTATATACCGGCGTATAAGACGACTGGGAGTATAAGACGACCCCCCCACTTTTCCAGTTAAAATTTCCAGAGTTTGGGATATATTCGCCATATAAGAGTACCCGGCGTATAAGACGACCCCAGACTTTACAGATGATTTCCCAGGGTTCAAAAGTAGTCTTATACGCCAGTATATACAGTAGCTGTTTCTTTGAAGTTACCGCTGCTGACTGTACTGCTGAAAATTTAATTTAAGCAGTGACTTGCATTTAGAATTTTTTCCCCTGTGGTCTTTTGTTATTGCACATAATCTCTGTATGTATAAAATATAAAGAGTATAGTATGATTTTTCAGGTAACACTATTAACTCCAGGGTAATTAACCCAGGACTAATCATCATTACTTTTAATATATTCATGTTTCCTTGAGGTTTGTGCACCATACTTGAGATACAGCTTCTGACAATTTTGTTAAATAGATTTCAAATCGACTAAATTGTAAATGGGAATGCTTTCATTTGAATGTCATTTTTCTGTTAGTCTTGTGCCAATATTTTAGTGTTGGCATTTGTTTATTTTTGTATCACCTCAAATCTATCACTGCACTACAAAGATCTCAAGCTCAAAGGAAATCATAAAATGGAAAAAAATCATTATTCATTATGGACTTAAAAATTAATATACAAACGGAGGAATTTCTCAAAGAAATCACTTTTCTAATTAACAGTAGATCCTATTTGGGCTAAAATACATTAAACTAAATAATATCTGGTTTGCTGTCATTGAATGGAATATCACAATCTGCTGCCTAAGCAACAAGAGAAGAGGAGTTGGTGTTTATACACCCTACAGATATCTTGTGAGGTAGGTGGGACTGAGAGAGTTCTGAGAGAACTGTGACTAGCCCAGAGTCACCCAGCAGGCTTCATGTGAAGAAGTGGGGCATCAAACCTGGTTCTCCAGATTGGAGTCCACTGCTCTTAAACACCACACCATGCTGCCACACAGGCAGTTCAATCTGCTGTAGAGCCAGAGTGTCAGGCACAATGGACACCCCCCCAGTCCTACAGATGTCTATTAAATAAGATAGCTGTGATCTTGAATTAATGAATGAACCAAGTGTTCCTTTCTTAAAACACTATTTTAAAAAATGGGGAAAGCATTCATGAAAGGAAATTCTGCTGAGCAGTAGCCACTTGCATTTGATAGGCACAGACTTTAGCTCCTGTTCAGAGATCCTCACTGGCATAGGAAGTCCCAGTTCTTCCATAACAGAGACTGAAGGACCTAATTTACATACACTGAGGCCTGGTCAAAATTACACACTTATGTTGGAATGGTGGTGATGGGGCAGGGAGGGCTTTCTGTTTCCAAAACACAGATTTATTTTTAAAGCATACATGCATTTGGCATGTTGTTAGCTTACCACCTCCGTAATCCATCTCAAAAATTCCAGTGATGAGAGTGCCTGTATCATTATGAACATTTCTATTACATCATGGAAGATGATGTGGATATGAGTTTTAGCATCTTACAACTATAGTGTTCTAATTTGGGCATCCACCATGATAGATTTTTTTAAAAATTCTTATCACAAAAAGTTTATCATTTACAATTATCAACACTCATGGCAAATTCTGATGATCACCAAAACATCATCAACCAGGTATGGTATATGGCAAGCATTGTTTAGGCTGGGCCTGAATAGAATGTCAACTGATGCACATACAGATGATCTGTATACACAGGCATGGCTCACTAGACCGCCATTAGCTGTGTCCACTTGAAACTGGGCTCCAGAGGACAAAGGAACAGCAGGCTTTGTAGCCCAGGACATTCCTCAACTTATTTTTCTGAGTTCCATAGGCCTTATCTGGACTCAGCTAATACTCTTTTGTGCTCCTGGTTTTCTAGAGGCCAGAAACCACTTAGTACCTTGACAGCATGCTTTTCACACTTTAGGTATGTCCACTTCTAGCACTGGACAAAGAAGATCTTCCCTCCCTTGTTCCTTACGGTATCAACAATGATCTGCTATGGTTATTCATTATTACTTAGGCTATTCATGCTGCTAGGACAAGCAGTGACTTATTTACTATGGTACAATCCCAAATGATGAAATAGGCTATATCAGGGCTAGGGAACCTGCGGCTCTCCAGATGTTCAGGAACTACAATTCCCATCAGCCTCTGTCAGCATGGCCAATTGGCCATGCTGGTAGGGGCTGATGGGAATTGTAGTTCCTGAACATCTGGAGAGCCGCAGGTTCCCTAGCCCTGGGCTATATATACTGGTAACACCTATAAGTATGCAAGGATGTAAATACAGGTTCCACCTCAGTCTGTACACAACCAGGTATAAGTCAGATCAATACATATCTGAATGTAAGTGCCGGTCAAAAACACATATATACAAAAATAGAATTAACACCAGGACTTTTGTACTACTACCATGAAGTACCAGGTTTTGCTCTTTACTACTATACACTGTCCAAAACTATATTACCACATGTAATAACAGAATGTAAAAAATTCAGCTGTTACGTAGTAACAAATCTCCTGGAAAAAAGCTGTAAAAGCCACCAGTCACAACATTTAGCATCAGCAGTTAACCTTTGTAAAGTATCCTTTCTGTAATATACTTTACAAGCATTATATGCGGATTATGTACAACACTCAAGCTAGCTGCTTAAAAATTCAACACCCTCTGCCCCCGGATAATCCAGTATAAGGGGAGGTAAATTTGTGTTTTAGAATCCATAACAAACAAAAAGGACTATCCCTTGTCTTTATTATGGATTTGCAACGACAACAGTATTTTTAGCATTATGGAAGATGCTAGATTTAGTGTGAGCTATTTTTGTATATCTCTACTTTCTTGAAGTGAAATATATATTGAAGTGAAATATATAAAGCATGACCTTCTGCTGCCGCTTTCTTATGCATGCTTTTCTTTCCAAGTATGCATTATGCCGATGCCTGTATATTATTTTGAGAAGTTAAATGAACCCTTGGGGAAAACTGCTCATTTTTCCCCCTCTGCATATCAAGGCTTGCCTGAACTTTAAATACAGAGTATGAGAATTTCTGCAAACACATCACAGCCTTGAAGGCAAGGAAGTTATGTGTAAGTATATCGAGATCTGAAAACCCTACAAGTCTGCACTTTTAAGGCTTTTATTGATACAAAGACAGAAAGGACAGCATGAGAAAATAGTTAGCAGATAGCCCAGCACCTGTTTTTCTCCACCTGAGTTTCCGAACGTTTGACGGAAGCCATTCTGAATGACATTTGAGATTCCTTCCACGCTGAAGCGCTATAGGGAGCAAGAAAATGGCAGAAAAGAAGGGGGGGACAGAGAAAAAATTTGAAAGCTATTAGGATTTTCTGAGGATGCAAGCGAGGCAAATGGCAGAGACAAGCTGTTAGAGTGATGCAACTACAGCTTAAGAAAATATTCTTGTTCCTAAGCAAAAAGCAATATGCAGATTTTAGGCAGGATAATTAGAGTAAGTTCATGAACTCAGGGTTACCATCAAAGTATTTTGTGTTGAAATCATATGAACTTATAACATGTTGTAATACAGACACATCTTAACGAATCAATACCCTTTAAGACATTAAACCTTGTAAATACACAGACTTGGATCCAAACTAGATGTTTCTACTCATGGAGCATGATATTCCTGCAGGAGCACAATATGTCCCCCAATCCTGTGGGTCTCCTTTTCTGCAGAATTTTGCAGGACTTTGAAGGGTGCCACAGAAGGAAGAACCAGGGAAAATTAATTCTTCAGATGTAAATCTTTGCACTTTTGGGAATGTTAGGCTGGACCCAACCCTTAACAATATTTTAAAAGACATCAAAACATTTGGCATGCTGCTGAATGCCCTTTTGCTCTCTTACACACTGTCACCTGAGGGTAGAATTATGAAAAGGGAGGCTGCTACTGAACAATACCTAATTCAACTCAGGCAGTGTCCAGATGTTAGCAAGATGTTTATTTCCTCACTTCTTCACAACACTAGATGCAGAATGTGGAGAATATGTGCATAATGATGTCAGAATATGAGGTTAGTTGTACTGGACTTTTGGGGGATGGGGAAGACTTAATATAGGGCTGCTATTTTCATTAGCAGCACTGTGTCCCTTGTAGCTCCATTCTTAACGGCATGACTTACAAGGCTTTGGTACTTCCATGTCTTGATCTTTACAGACCCTAAATTGTTGATTAACCTTGTCCTGTTTTAATCTTCTGAAAACATTTACAACCTGCACATCCATCATTTGACATACACTCCCAGCAAACTCTGACCTACCAGCTATACAATCTATGTTCAATTTGTCTATATTGAGCCCCTAGAGGATGGGGCGGTATAAAAGTTTAATAAATAAATAAATAAAATAAATATATTATATCACAAAGACAAATCTCTTTTCTCTTAGGACAAAACTACACATTATGGTCATGGCAGATACAACCTGCAGCCACTGTCATTTTAGATTTTGTTCCCCCCTTGTAAGATGTAAAAGCAGGCTATATTATTATATTAGGATCTAAGAGACCTGAATTCTATTCCCCACACAACCTGGAATCTGGGTGATCTTGGGTCAGCCACTCCCTGTTGGCCTAAACTGCCACAGAGATGTTGTGAAGTCAAGATGGCAAGGGGAGGATTACATAGACAGCAAGGAGGTCCTTGAAAGTAGGTTGGGATAAAAACACATTAGAGTGTATATACTGCACTCAAAAAGGATCCTCCACAAGCATAAATGTTCCTAACGCTGCTCAAGCAGAGGATGTGTATATGCAAGTACTGTCAGACAAGATCCACTGTAAAACTGCTGATATACTCAGCTCTGAAAGCGGAAACAACACATTTTGGATACTGGAATAGTTTTTAGCCTCTGGCTTTTGATCCTTAGGACTGTTGGTTCCACAATGTGTTTGGTAAGGTATGCAAATATACATCCCTAATTCTTAGGCTTACATTTGGCACATAGATATCTGTACCTGAGTATAATGTATAAGGCAAACCACATCCGATACAAGTGGTGCCTGCACAGAGGTGCTGCTTTTCTCTCCCAAATGTATTCCAGCAGCAACAGAGAAAAGACTGGGGTTGTGTCAACAGCAGATGCCTATGTAATTAACAAACCCCTCAATACACAGCTGTGTTACCATACCACCCTGGCACCGGGGGGGAGGGGGCGGGAGTGCTTGTTCCCAAGTTTTCCTGCCCGCTTGCCAGCCTAAAGGGTGATGCTGACCTTGCAGAGATGGGGAACCCGTTCTCTGGCAATGGCCAGGTCTACCTACAAACTAGAAAACTTCTTTGTTCTCTCATGCTCTCAGCCTGCTTGCCATAACAGCATGTTCTCAGCTCTACACCCATGGAAGGGTGTATCCTCAGCACAATACAGCAGCCCTACAGGATGGGAGCTCATCTCCATGTCTATTTGTAAGGGTCTGGTACTCCAGTCAACAAACGAGACTCGTGAAGATTTCAAGAGCTTTATTGGAACCATGTCAGCCCAAGGCCCATATAGCCAAAACTGAAGTTTGGCTCTCTGACTCCTATAAATTGCAACATGGCTCACCCCAAAATCCCCCCACTCTTGCATTTCCATAATATCAGTATAACAAACAATGGTGTGAACGGAGACATTGTTTAAGGACAGGCGGTTCACTCCTTTGGAGGAAGACAGATAAGAGTGGACGGTTAAGCTTTATTGACTAGTTGCATGCAAGCAGGAGGAGACCTCCTTAGCCTCGAGCAATTATAATAGCTCAGACAGCTGTGGCCTTGAGGCAGATGTGCTATTTGCCAGGCTGAGAATGGTGAGGCCTGACACTATTCCAGCGACAGAAGAACCCCTGACTGCATTACCTCCCCTGATTGTCTTAACCCAGATACTCCCTTCTATGACTAACTTCTCCTGACCACCTTAGTTTGCATTCTATTGTCTCTCTACTGTAATTTCATCAACTACCTGGACAATCCCCTGCTACCCTCATTCACTTAATGTCTATCTCATTACTCCTAATCACCCTTCTCCTCTTAATTTCCATCTTGCACATCCTAAATCTAGTCACCAAACGTCAAGCCCTCCTGAATCCCCAAGGGTTGTCTGACACCCCCCAGAGGTGGTTTTTCACCCTATAAATGTCCTACCCTCCAAAGGTCCAATGGCTCAGTGCCATTGGGACCTTTCCATCTTTATTGCTGTATCCAACACGTTGTCCCCTGAAACCAGATGCTGGCCATTTGGCTCTGAATCCTGGAACTTCTTTACATCATGAACAGAAATTATAAGTAGAAATTATTTAAAATAAAGCCATCACTGCAAAGGATGAGGGGGTCTGACTGCAAGCTTACTTTTTGGTCAGATGAACATATTGCCATCCTTTTAAAGTGCCCTTCAGCATGCTTTTACATGGGTATTCTTAATTATTCAACCGTGAACAGTAATTTAATATACAGTATAATTTTGCTTCGTGAGTCAAGTCCAGTAGATTTCCAGAGTGTAGCTACAAGAGTCAAAGCTCCCATCATCACATTCTCAAAAGTCTGGAAATTTTTTATATTTATTTATTAGATTTTTATACCATCCTATCCCCAAGGTGCTACAAGACTCAAATCTCGTTCTTTTACAGCAGAGAAACATGGTTACCCACCTGCAACCATCTATTAAGAGTGGAATTCTTTCTGGCTTTTGGGATCCCTGTGGGGAAAAAAATCTAAACTTTTTAAGCAGGGTGGGGGACACGCATTATACTAGAATCTGTGCCAGTATATCTCTTGTTCAAACAACTGTCTGGCATTGGGGGTCAGGGGAAGAGAACGTGTTGCAATAAGCCCTTTCTGATTCTGAAAAGTCTTTCTGCATCTAGATGCTGCTGTTTACCTAGAAACCCTCTATTTATTTATCAAATTTCTTAATCGGCCCTCCCAAATTGGCTCAGGGCAATTTACAATAGGAATAAATACAATAAAAATTGACTCTAGGTGTTTTTGTAGGTGGATGACTCACTGGCAAATCTGAGGGTCTAGTGGCTGCTATGCAAGAAAAAGAGGCAGATATCTGAGAATGGAAGGCAAGAAACACAGGAGTCGAGGAAAGGAAAGCTAATGAAATAGGGCAGAACTTGAGAACATATATGAGGAAAGCAGTAGAAGGAAACTGTGGATCGGATGAGCATATGGCTGAAGTGATTAAATAGTGTGGTGGTAGAAGACAGGGTCTAACTGAAAGATGGCCTGTGAACTCATGGCAAGAAAGACATAGCCAAGCAAAGGAAGCTGGAATATTATGGGACTGAGACTCAGGAACTTGGATGAGTTGCATTGAAGAGTACATTTTACCAGATTCACCTTTTCTATTCTGTTTAGGAATATTCATATTTGCTGAATTTTTTCCTTGTATGACACATTAGAGATTGAAAACTCTTCCATGGTGCAATTGTGGAAGTCAAAGGGACAAAAAAGCCTAGGAATAGAATGGAATTTCATACTTTGACTACAGTGTAACAAAGTATTGGGGGCAGGTTCCCCCAATCAAGATACTGGCACGGTAGATGGCAGTATGGATTAGAACTCAAGCCCTCAGTTTCCCATTCAGTGCCCAGTGCTGACTTTGCCTTTGGAATGACATTGCATCTGCCAGAAGACAATTGTTAAAACAATCTAGATCTCCACGCAGCCCATAGTTTACTGTAATTTTAGCCCTCCAATATTTAGTGGCATCATTGACTTTTAAAAGCCATCATTAAAAAAAAATAAAGGAATAAGAGGGGAAGTCCTCCTATGGATTAAAAACTGGTTGAGAAACAGGAAGCAAAGGATGGGTGTAAATGGGAAGTTCTCACAATAGAGAGATGTAGGGAGTGGTGTCCCCCAAGGATCCATTTTGGGACCAGTGCTCTTTGACCTATTCATAAATGACCTGGAAGTAGGGGTGGGTAGCGTGGTGACCAAGTTTGCGGATGATACCAAATTATGTAGGGTGGTGGGAACTGCAAAGGATTGCGAAGAGCTCCAAGCAGACCTTGATAAATTAGGTGAGTGGGCTAAGAAGTGGCAAATGCAGTTCAATGTAGCAAAATGTAAAGTGATGCACATAGGGGCAAAAAATCCAAACTTCACATACACGCTACAGGGGTCAGTGCTATCAGTCACAGACCAGGAAAGGGATTTGGGTGTCTTAGTTGATATGGGAATGTTAACTCAATGCATGGCAGCTGTGAAAAAGGCAAACTCTATGCTGGGGATCATTAGGAAAGGAATTGATAATAAAACTGCAAAGATTGTCATACAGTAGTGCGACCGCACTTGGAGTACTGTGTTCAGTTCTGGTCGCCACATCTCAAAAATGATATCAAAGAGATAGAAAAAGTGCAGAGAAGGGCAACGAGGATTATTGAGGGACTGGAGCAGCAGTGGCATAGTGGTTAAGAGCACGTGCATTCTAATCTGGAGGAACCGGGTTTGATTCCCCGCTCAGCTGCTTGAGCTGTGGAGACTTATCTGGGGAATTCAGATTAGCCAGTGCACTCCCATACATGCCAGCTGGGTGACCCTGGGCTAGTCACAGCTTTTTGGAGCTCTCTCAGCCCCACCCACCTCACAGAGTGTTTGTTTTGAGGGGGGAAAGGCAAGGAGATTGTAAGCCCCTTTGAGTCTCCTTACAGGAGAGAATGGGGGGATATACAGCGGAACCTCGGAAATCAGCACCTTCGGAAATCACTGATTTCAGTTTTTGCCAGTCGCCACTGCCCGTTAGAATGTCTCGGATTTTGCCGGTAGTCTCGGATTTCACCGACATAAATAGCATAAATTACGCAATTTACACAATTTGTTACAGTTTCGGAAATTGCCAATTTCGGATTTCGCCTATAATCGCCGGACGGATTATCGGCGAAATCCAAGGTTCTACTGTAAATCCAAACTACTCCTCCTCCTTCTTCCTCTTCTTATGAGGAGAGGCTGCAGTGTTTGGGACTCTTTAGTTTGGAGAGGAGACGTCTGAGGGGGGATATGATTGAAGTCTAAAAAATTATGCATGGGGTAGAAAATGTCGACAGGGAGAAATTTTTTCTCTCTTTCTTACAATACTAGAACCAGGGGGCATTCATTGAAAATGCTGGAGAGAAGAATTAGGACTAATAAAAGGAAACATTTCTTCACGCAACGCGTGATCGGTGTTTGGAATATACTGCCACAGGAGGTGGTGATGGCTAGGGTTGGTCAATACTAAAAAAATTCGGTAAAATTCGGATTTGGGTATTTAGGGGCATAAAATGATTTGTATGCCCGAATCCGAATCACAGCCGTTTCGGATATGCCCGAAAATTCGGGTAAATCCGAAAAATTCGGGTCCGTTTTATTATTTTTTTGAATTTTTGGTGTTTTTACACGTTTTGGCCTGCAGGATGCGCATTTTTAAAGCTAGCGGCACTAAACTTTCAGGATATCATCTGGAGACTGTCCTGATGATTCTCCCCAAATTTAATGAAGTTTGGTTCAGGGGGGGCAAAGTTATTGACCCTCAAAAGGGGTGTCCCATCCCCCATTGTTTCCAATGGAAGATAACAGGAGATGGGGGCTACACTTTTGAAGGTCCATAGCTTTGGACCCCTGAACCGAACTTCACCAAACTTGGGGAGTGTCATAAGCAAAGTACTTGTATGATACCCTGAAATTTTGGTGACAGTAGCTCTAAAGCCTCGCCCCTCACAGTCACCCAAAGAAATTTCCCCAGATTCTGTGCTCTGTAGTGGCTGGCTGGCTCCATTGCAGCCAATGGGAAATTTCTGTGGGAGGTGTGTGGAGTGCACATTTCTCATGGTAAACCCATACAACGTTCAGGGTGTCTTCAGGAGAGTCTCTTCATGACACCATCCAGGTTTGGTGACTGTTGCTTCAAGGGGTTCAATGTTATGGGTAGGGTCCATCTCCCACTGCCCCCATAAGCAAAGTTCCTCAAACCTGGATGGTGTCATCCAGAGACTCTCCTGAAGATACCCTGAACGTTTTGTGACTGTACCTTGATAAATGTGCACCCCACAGCCCTCCACCAGAAATTCCCCATTGACAGCAATGCAGAAGTCACTGCAGAAAAAAGAATCTTGGGCAAATTTTTGGGGATGCCTGCAGGGGCGCATTTTTAGACATATCGGCACCAAATTATCAGGGTATCAACAGGTGACTGTCCTGATGATGCCCACCAAGTTTGGTGCAGTTTGGTTCAGGTATGGACCCTCAAAAGGGGTGCAGCTATCCCCCATTGTTTCCAATGGGAGCTGATAGGGGATGGGGGCTACACCTTTGAGAGTCCATAACTTTGGCTCCCCTGAACTAAACTGCACCAAACTTATGGGGTGTCATCAGGACAGTCTCCTGATGATACCCTGAAATTTGGTGCCACTAGCTTTAAAAAGTCCGGTTTGCTTGTTTCACCGCTCCTGCACATGAAGCCTGCTGGAGTGAGTGAGCAGTGAAACATGCAAACCAGCATTTTTAAAGCTAGTGACACCAAACTTTCAGGGTATCATCAGGATACTGTCCTGATGATACCTCCAAAGTTTGGTGCACTTTGGTTCAGGGGAGCCAAAGTTATGGACTCTCAAAGGTGTAGCCCCCATCCCCTATCAGCTCCCATTGGAAACAATGGGGGATAGTTGCACCCCTTTTGAGGGTCCATACCTGAACCAAACTGCACCAAACTTGGTGGGCATCATTCAGGACAGTCACCTGTTGATACCCTGATAATTTGGTGCCAATACATCTCAAAATGCGTCCCCTGCAGGCACCCCCAGAAATTTGCCCAAGATTCTTTGTTCTGCAGTGACTTAGCTGTATTGCTGTCAATGGGGAATTTCTGGTAGAGGGCTGTAAGATGCACATTTCTGAAGGTATGGTCACAAAACTTTCAGGGTATCTTCAGGAGAGTCTCTGGATGACAGCATCCAGGTTTGGGGAATTTTGCTTCAGGGGGTTTAATTCTATGGGACCAAAAAGGGTAGGGTCCATCTCCCACTGCCCCCTGAAGCAAAGTTCCCCAAACCTGGATGATGTCATCCAGAGACTCTCCTGAAGATACCCTGAAAGTTTTGTGGGTTTACCATGAAAAATGTGCACTCCACAGCCCTCTATCAGAAATTCACCATTGATAGCAATGCAGCTAAATCACTGCAGAACAAAGAATCTTGTGCAAATTTCTGGGGGTGCCTGCAGGGGGCTCATTTGTAGATGTATCGGTACCAATATTTCAGGGTATCATCAGGAGACTGTCCTGATGATACCCTCCAAGTTTGGTGCAGTTTGGGTCAGGGGGGCCAAGGTTATGGGCCCTCAAAAGGGTAGCCCTCATCTCCTTAGTTCCCATTGGAAAGAATGGGGGATAGGGACACCTCTTTTGGGGGTCCATAACTTTGGCCCCCCTAAACCAAACTGCACCAAACTTGGAGGGTATCATCAGGACAGTTTCCTGATGATACTCTGAAATTTTGGTGCAGATATGTTTAAAAATGCACCCCCTGCAGGCCGAAACGTAAAAAAACACCAAAAAATAAAAACGCAATTCGGCTGGTGATCCGAATCCCATGGATTCGGATCTGATAGGATTCGGACAGCTCAGATTCGGACTTTGCTCATCCGAATCTGTCCGAATCAGTGCAGATTCGGTAAAAATCCAGATTCGGACTGTCCGAATCTCCAACCCTAGTGATGGCCACTAACCTGGATAGCTTTAAAAGGGGCTTGGACAGATTTATGGAGGAAAAGTCGATCTATGGCTACCAATCTTGATCCTCCTTGATCTCAGATTGCAAATGCCTTAGCAGACCAGGTACTTGGGAGCAGAAGCAGCAGAAGGCCATTGCTTTCACATCCCGCATGTGAGCTCCTAAAGGAATCTGATGGGCCACACTGAGTAGCAGAGTGCTGGACTAGATGGACTCTGGTCTGATCCAGCAGGCTCTTTCTTATGTTCTTAAAAGCCATAGCATAGCTACAGTTTCTGAACACGTTAGGCAATGCATAAAACAGATACCTCAAAATTAAATCTGTCTACTACTATGGAAGTAGTCAGTTACATTTCTGACAGAAGAACTGCAATAACCAACAAAATATTTTGATTGCAACTTAGGAAAATCAAAGAAGATTACAGAAGTCAGTAATAAAAACTGTAAGATTAAAAAAATGATGTGCCGTGATATTTCAGCTTTGAACCAGTTCTCATAGCATGCAGTATAACAGCCAAACCACTCTCATTTCCCACCCATTCAAATAGCAACAGATACAAGAACACTGACCAGAGGTAAGAAGAATGTGAATTTCTAAGCCCCTTTCGCATATACAGAATAATGCACTTTTAATCCACTTTCACAATTGTTTGCAAGTGGATTTTGATATTCCCACAATAAAATTCAGCTGTGAAGTGCATTGAAAGTGCATTATTCTGTATGTGTGGAAGGGGTCTTAATCTCTTTGGTCAGTGGGTTTAAAAATCCTCCATTGGTGAAAAGAAGCCACAATGAGGAAGGTATAGGCGGGGGAGTTCATGCCAGTATCTCTGTTTGCAAGCCCCACTCCTTCCCTCAAAACACAAGAGGAAGCAGGAAGGGAAAGTTATGTTAGCAGGGCTTCTTGGGGACTGACCTTCACCACTGATGCTTCCCCCATGTGATTACAACAAGGGGGGAGATTTTAAGCTATTCTTTCGTTTACCCACAACACCTGTCAGTTAAGACATTTTAGTCAATCATAGACATTTTAGTCAATCATAGCACCCCAGAACTAAGTGACAGCAGAAGTGAGTAAGCGTGTGTTGTGCTTCTGCAGGTAATGGACTAGGACAGGAGCCCCTGATACTGTATTGTATAACTAGATTGTAATGTACCCTTTCAAAGTCACCAAACAACTTTACATTCCACAGTCATATCATCATACTTTATTTTCTAACTGTCACCAATACAGGTGAAAGATTGTGTATGACCTCACTAGAACAGAGTAGGCGGTACAGTTATTAATAGAGACAACATCTGCTCCAAAAATATGTAGACTATGACATCTTGAAAATACCACAAACTGCTCATCAGAAGCTCTGGAAAAAAACATTAGTACGACAGCAATAATTATGGGGAATTTAAACAAATCTCAAGAGTCTAATTATGGGGAATCTAAACACAATTCTCCTTTAGAGTCTGTGCTAGTGTTTCCTTAATGTAACTCAGGATTATTAATATTTCCTTAATGGGTAACATATAAATAGAAAGTTACTACCTAGACTTAAGATTCGAAAGAAATATATAGACAGAAGATTCTTACTGTTCCAGGCATATGACCTCTCTCTTGTTTGCCATTCTGAGGACTGCCATTTTTCAGCTTCTTCTTCTTCTTTGCCATTTCCTTTTGTTCTCTTTGCTTGTTTTGTACTTCAATAAGGACTGATATGAAGCTGTTCTTCACTTCCTTCTCAAATTCCAGCTCATCTCGCAATGCCAACTGCTGCACTAGTTCTTCAGAATAGTCCTTGATGGCTGTCTCAATCTCTTCTAAGAGATCATTTAACTCAGTCACAGACAGCTTATTTACTCCTGTTTTCAAAGAGGAAATAACACTGTGTAAAATAATGCCCATCAAAATTAAATTGATTGGAATTTCAGTACTGCTGTTTTTAAGAGATCAAGAAATGCCTACAATATTTATTTGTTAGATTATTAAACTGCATAAGCTCTTATTTGTCGAATGAAGAAAACAGCACACTTTACGTTACTTTTGACAAGAGAAGATAAATACATCTGAAAGAAAGACACAAGCAACTATGTCCCTACTTGGCCTCTGCGCTCTGCAGAGGAAAATCTGCTGGTGGTCCCCGGCCCCTCAATGATGCAACTAGACTCTACTTGGGCCAGGGCTTTTAGTGCCCTGGCCCTGGCCTGATGGAACGCTCTTCCTCCAGCTATGAGAGCCCTGCAGGACCTTTGTCAGTTCTGCAGGGCCTGTAAAACAGAGCTGTTCCTCCGGGCTTTTTTTTGGGGGGGGGCTAGTCACTGATGATCCGTTCCCCTGCTCCCCCCCCCCCGCCCACCACATACCATCTAGCGGGTTGCTTGTGCTGTGCCGGTCCCCTCCTGCCAGGGATGGGAGGAGGTCTCTGGTGCCATCCAAAGTCAGGTTTTCTGTGAAGTGGACCTTGCAATTCTTTAATGTACTTTTAATAATTGATTATATGTAGTTGTATTGGTTTTATCCTTGTATTGATTGTTGTGTTGGTTTTATCTTGTACACCAAATATCACGATTTTGAAATCAAGCTGCAGCACTACTGGCACAAACCAGCTGTGGTCATCCCAGTGGCAATCAGCACCCTGGGTGCCATCCCAAAACCCTAGAGCACCACTTGAAACATCTTCGAATTAACAAAATTAACATCTGTCAATTCAGAAGGTAGCCTGGTTAGGGTCTGCATGAATACTACACCGATACATTACAACTTCCTAGGACTCTGGGTGAAGCACTAATTGTAATGAAAGGCCAACAACCAGCTAAAGTTCTGGCAGCAGTGAAATCTATCATCATCATCATCATCATCATCATCATCATCATCATCATCATCATCATCATCATCATCAATAGGCCAAGCAGTTCAATGAAGCCATGCAAAATGGTGAAATCGATCAATGGCTAACTGGGAAGACATACTTATTTCAGAAAGATCCAGCCAAAGGAGTAACACCTGGAAACTACAGGCCAATAACATGTTTACCCATGATGCTCAAACTGCTCACTGGCATAATAGCAGATAACATCATGGACTACTTGGAAGCAAATAGCATCCTGCCGGTGGAGCAAAAAGGGAACAGAAGAAGGAGCAAGGGTACAAAAGACCAACTCCTAATAGACAAAATGATAATGGAGAACTGCAAGAATCAAAGAACGAATTTGCATATGATCTGGATCGATTACAAGAAGGCATTTGACTCACTGCCCCATAGTTGGATCATGAAATGCTTGGAAACAATTGGTGTCAGCGAAAACATTCGAATATTCACTGAAAAAGGGATGAGACAGTGGAAAACTGAACTGACAGTTGGAAATGAAAACTTTGGAACAGTCAACATTAAGTGAGGAATTTTCCAAGGTGATTCACTATCACCTTTACTGTTTGTCATTGCCATGATCCCATTAACAGTAATTTTAAAGAAAACCAAGTTGAGTCATCAAATGGCCAAAGACTCAGAAAAAAATCTCACATTTGCTGTACATGGATGATTTGAAGCCGCCTTTATGCGGGGAAATCAGACGACAGAAATCCGTAGCTTCCACTGGTGAAAATACACAGTCCAAAGATATTTCCTGCACAGATACTTTGCAATGAAGCTTTGGCTCCTGGAAAAAGTGTGTGCTACTGAGGCAAATAAAGGAGAGGGCAAGATCTACTTTCGCTGGAAAGTGATGTAAGGATTGAAATGCCTGATGGCCAACCAACTCATCAGAGATGCGAATCAAAGGGAGGCGAAAGCTTATTAGAAATACCTGGGCATTTTGCAGCTGGATAACATCAAGCACAGACAAGTGAAGACAGTGGTCAGCAGAGAATATATCCAGAGGGTCAGGAAAATTTTGAACAAAGATGTCTCTAGTTTTGACCAAGGCATGTTTCCATCTTATACACCTACAGTAAGCCAACCACAGCCCTTTGCCATATGCCCGCTGTCCATGCCAGGGGACTATTAACTTTTGGTATCACCTTGGCAGTAACTGCAGGGCAAAAAGCAAGCCCTCACCAGATGCATTTGGGAAGATACCAGCTATGGCAGTAAACTGAGTACCAACTATGGTACAATGAAAGTTTCTGTGTACAAATTATGTGGAATCCACCATCCTGCCCCAATTATATAGAAATGGCATGTCTTGTTACTCGAGTTTATAAGAAGAAAAGAAAAACGGATTCCTTTACCCTCTTTGTAATTGTGATTTGTACTGGTTCTCTTAAGAGTCTGAATTTCTTGGGAGAGTAAGGACAGACGATCTGACTGGGTTGGTGTTTTATCATCATCTGGATCTGGAGATTCCTGCATCATTTCTTCTATTTCTTCAATGACCTTTTAACAGAAATGTACACAGTTATGTGCATGGTTCAAGGTGCTGGCTGTAACTCATAGGTCTCTATGTTGCCTGGGCTAAATATACTTGAGGGAATGCCGCACTGAGATCACGAGAGAGTACCCTGGCTTTTATATCTCCCAACCTGAGAAGTATGATCTGTACTGGTGAGTTTGCTCCATAACTGAATGTGTCACAAAAACGTGACTTAATATTGCCTCTCATGATTTCAGAAAGGAAATGAAAATGTTTCCTCAAACATCTGATAGCTAGAAACGGATGGTGTTATACAATATTTATGAGTATTTGATGCTACCTGATTTGCATTGTCAAAGGCTGTCACAGTCAAGGTCAACTGGCTGCTGTAGGTTTTCGAGGCTGTATGGCCATGGTCTGGTAGTTTTTTATCCTAACTTTTTGCCTGCATCTATGGCTGGCATCTTCAGAGGCATGTCATGGTAAGATTGGTGCCATTGAGAGAAGCAGATCTTACTGTGACAAGTCTCTGAAGACGCCAGCCATAGATGCAGGCAAAAAGTTAGAAGCAAAAAGCACCAGACCATGGCCACACAGTTGAAAACACCCAACTAACTTATTTGGTTTTATGCTGAAAAGCAGGATACTAAATGTTTGCCTCCATTCAATCCTGAACACAGGTTACACATTTTTTAAAACTGCAACAAAAATTTAATTCTGTATGCACACTTGGGAGTATTTTTGTTCAAGTGCTTATCTAATTTTTTTTTAATCGTTTGTTTCCACACTGAGTTCTTTGTTTTGAATGGCTTTCTCACAGGTCGTCAATTTACCATTAGATTCATATATAATTGCCACAGCAAATCCCCACTGTTAAACTAATCTAAACTATAGCTTTAACAATATACAATCAATATTTTATTTTCCTGATTTTTGTCATAGGGTAGGCAATGAGTTTTCCTCTCTTGACACTACACTTTCCCTAGCATCACAGGCCTTCAAATGCATTAAGGTACGCCATAATACCCCATAATCTTGCTCACCTAGCTTTTTACATATTTTGGTAGAATGTTCAGTTTAACTGGAGCTTTATCCCATCATGTGCTCCAAACAGAAAAATGACATTCACAGATGATATGGATACTGCTAGGCCTGCACTTGGGAACTATCAAAGTATAAGATTCATTATCCTAATTGTTCTTAGCTAACTCTTCCTTGTGGAATAACTGCATACCAAACAGTGTCCATATTTGCTTACACCACAACTCATATTGTCATTAATTCACTCTGATTTTAAATTGGAATGTTTAAATTGTACTGCACTTTCAAATATTGTAAGCTGCCCTGAGCCCAGCTTGCTGGGGAAAAGTGGGGTGAATTTATTATTATTACATCTGTTTCAAATCAGTGAAAACCAAGAAATTTTCAGTTAAACACTCTCTCATGGAGCCTATATTTCGTCCATTAAAGTAAATGAACCTTTATTTGCATTGCATAGGGGTAACTGGATTTCCTAAATGTGTCAAGCCTTCCTATCATATAATTTTTTTAAGCCTTCCTATCATATAATTAAGATGGATATTCCAGATGTGAGCCATATATGAGTTTCCTGCTACCTGTTATGGAGATGGATCATGGTGAGTGCACTTTCCCCTGTTGTTGAAATCACAACTTCAGTTTTTTTTCTCTCGACTTGTCAGAAGTAAAAAAGTACTTTACTATCATAACACACAAGGCTACCACAAATGCACAGAGAAGAAAGGCTAATTAAGGTATCTTAAAACAACAGGAAAGACAGCCTTTCTCAGGGGTCCTGTTTCACTGATCTCAGGTATTCCGTATGTTACAATGGTTGATTCTTGTTGCCATTATAAAAAATATTAATAGCAATTGACAAGAATCTTATAATTATATGGCTGGTCTCAGGGGATATTTTGAAAGCCATTATACTGCAGCCTGAATGAAACTGGGTATGCTTGAGTCTGGCCAGTGCTGGATAAGAAATCCCCTGGTTGTCATATATATTCCAAAAAGGTGAGTTGCAACTATTTTGGTTTCAGCGGAGTGTGGAAGAGACCTAGGTGCACCACTCCAGCACTATCTGTCAGACTAGATTCGGGAAAGTGCGATATGTATGCAGGCAGTACAACCATCTGTTCTAGAAACAAAAGTACTTCAAATCTTACTTAATGCTATCAGATACAACACCTGGAAGCAAATTCATATGGTTCCACAAAATAGCAGGCCATCCCCAACCTTTCATTATCAAGCCACTATGCTAAAAACTGCATATCCATTTGCTTCCATACAATCTCTTGTACTTTACAACCAATTCTGTTTTTACCAAAAAAGAAAATAAGGTAAGGTTTAAAAAGAATAGAAAACATTTTGGTACTACATGGTAGTATCACAAATGGAACAGCAATATTTTGTTCCATGCAAGATACCAGTTTGTTTCCAAATACATTTATCAGTATCATTATTTCTTCCACCAGGACAATCAAAGGATTAATGCTAAGACATAATAATACCCCAGTAGCATTGCTGCGCTACCACTTTACCTGCTCAGCTGTGAACAGTGGTTCTTCATTGATGCAGGAAACGATGATAGAATGCATATCTAGTTGCTCTCTCAGCTCTTCGTCATCTGATAAGTCAAGGTTCAGATTGTCATTAATCTATGTATCAAAGAGGAATGAGAAAAAGGAAGATAAAAGAAAGCTTAATATTAAACTATCATTAGATATAAAGGCAACTAATAAGTCTCAATACAATGAATATGAAAGTTATGACTGTTTCAATAAATAAATAATGTTGCCTCCATTCATCAAGGAATGACTTAGCTTCGACTTAGTGAAGCGTTGACTTAGTGACGTTTCCAAGAAAGGACAGCCCTACGTAAAGCATGTTATGTGCTCTAACCTCCATATGGCCAGAACACTGACAAACATCATAAGATAATTCCTTTACAAGTCAAAATATGACTACTGCATTTATTGAAGCTGAAAAAAGATGCTTTATGCCATGGATACCATTTGAGAATACAAAAGAAATATGGGCAGCCCCACCCAAATTCAGGGGAGGTAGGCCATGGTGCCACCTCCAAAAAGGCTTCCTGCCAGTGTGGGGAGGCTTAAAAAGTCAAAAAGCCTCTTTGCCACCATGAAGCCACTATTGAATCACTATTCTGCCACAGAATAGACTTACACCACATTTTGGGTGGTGTAAGTCAGCCATTCTGACCACTGGCATAATGGGGCAAACGGCTGGAAGGGAGTCGACTAAAGTTGGTTTCTCCCTTCCATGTCCCCAGGCCACAGGGACACCGGCGCTGCAACCCAGTGCTGAGGAGGGCTGCAGCAGCCACACGCTGGCTGTTTCACCCTTCTATCAGGGCAAGTGCCCTGGGGAGGTCAAATTTGCTGACATGGCCACATGCTACTTCCACAGACAGATTTGGCCTCCCCCTTTAGATGGAGCATCTAAGGTCATTCAAAAGGCACATTCTAGCTATGAACTGGATCCATCAGGTGGAGTTTAATCCCATAAAGAACTGTTTGTCCATTAATAGTATCTCCAGCTCATGATTTATGACATCTCACATTATTGACAGAAAATAGTGAAGACCTAAAACAACTACTGATGAAAGTTAAAGGAGAAAGTTCCAAAACAGGATTATATCTGAACATCAAGAGATAAAAGTAATGACTATTGAGGAATTACGCTTCAAGGGTGACAATTAAGAAATGAAATTGTTGAACAGTTTCTATTCCTTGGCTTAATCATCAAGTGAAAGGGTAACCTACAACCAAGAAATCAGAAGGGCAGTAAGATCTGAAAGGGCAGCCCTGAAGGAACCCACTTATTGGTTATTTTGGAACTCCTATGGAATCTATACATTTTCTTCTAACAATACATGATAAATTAATCAATTTCCTTAGCTTTCTTCATTGTCCAACTTTTATAACTATAAACAATAATATGGAATATCATAGTATGAGTTTATTTATTTATTTATTTATTTATTTAATTTGTATGCCGCCCTCCCCCAAGGGGCTTAGAGCAGTGTCCGACAATCATATATCTAACATTTAAAATCAGCTAAAAACAATCAATCCCCACTAATTAAGGAACCATAAATTGCATAAATTTCAGATGGCATCAGAAGTTCCCCCCTCCCCCTTCCTTCCACCCACAGCAGGCCAGGTGTTTCTATATAGCAAGTTTTCGATGTTATCCCAGCTGGTGGAACAGGTCTGTTTTACAAGCCCTGCGGAAACTCTGTATGTTCGCAGGACCCTGATCTCACCTGCGAGCCTGTTCCACCAGGTAGGGGCCAGGGCTGTAAAGGCCCTGGCCCTTGTAGAGGCCAGCTGGATTGCTTTTGGGTCAGGAATCACCAGCAGGTCCACCTTTGAGGAGTAAAGGGGCCTAATGGGGCGGTACAGGGAGAGACGGTCCATCAGATATGCTGGTCCAAGGCCGTAAATGGCTTTAATGGTCAAGACCAAGACTTTAAATATGACCCGGTACTCGATCGGCAGCCAGTGTAGTTGATACAGGACCGATGTAATCTGGTCCCTAGATTTTGTCCCCGAAAGGAGCCTGGCTGCCGCATTTTGCTCAAGTTTCAATTTCCAGATCATGGTTAAAAGTAAGCCCGCGTAGAGCTAGTTACAGTAGTCCAATCTAAAGGTGACAGTGGCATGGATCACAGTGGCCAGATCAAGACGGGAGAGATATGGGACAAGTTGCCGTGCCTGCCACAGATGGTAAAAAGCCGCCTGGGCCGTCTGGGTGACCTGGGCTACCAGCGATAACGATGTCCAGGATCACCCCAAGGCTTTTGGCGGATGAGGCTAATGTTCTACATCAAATTAAGTCTGAACTCTCCCTAGAACAGGGGTAGGGAACCTGCGGCTCTCCAGATGTTCAGGAACTACAATTCCCATCAGCCTCTGTCAGCATGGCCAATTGGCCATGCTGGTAGGGGCTGATGGGAATTGTAGTTCCTGAACATCTGGAGAGCCGCAGGTTCCCTACCCCTGCCCTGAACTAACAAACTTTAAAGTTCTCTAGAGCAGCTTGTTCCCCCTCCCTTTGCACGTTACCAGGAAACTGGAGAGTGGGAATGGGGGAGAGGAAGATGTCACAGGCAGGCGGAATCACACATTAGGGATTGTCATTGGTTCTGTTGGCTTGAAAATATGCCCCCTGCTGGGATTCTCTGGTTTGATTGGTTCTGTAAATCTTGCACTGCTACGCTTGGGTTCTTCTGGGCTTCTGTGGAGTGACTTTGGTTCTGTTGGAGTTGCCACACTGTCTTGTGATTCTGCTGGAATTCCCTGGTTTTGTACTGGGTCTTTGGGTTTGTTACCTGTTGCTTTCCTGGAGAGACTTTTAGTCAGTGGTTGCTGTGTTCATTGTTGAGTGTTTTTTCTGTTTTCCCAGGAGAAAGCTTAGAGGGGTTTTTCCCCATAGGTAACAATGGAGAATGGCTGGAGGCACCTTATGCAGGGACCCATATAATTGGAGTTGTTGGTCCAGTTCACTTGAAATTTGGCGGTTATTTAAAGAGCATGCACCAGCAGCTTGTCTGCAATTCCCCATAGATTCAACATAGGTAATAATGGAGCCAAATAATATCAGAGTCAAGGGTAGGAAAAACAGATCCAAATCCTAGACCAGTATTTAGAACCCCGGTAACCACAAATACGGATATTTTTCAGCTCCTATAGATCTGGATCTGAAAAATGCCTATTTAAACAAAAGATGCACACCCATACTATATGGAGCTATTTCCAGCCACTTTTTATGCGAGTTAGTCAAGTGAAAAGAGCATTTGACCAATTTTTTTCCTTGCCAATTACTTTGAAATGGCTTTCTAACTTCAGTTCATTACAATATTATTTCACCAGAGGACACAGCATCAAAGAAGGCAGTTTGTCACTTTAATGGAAAAACATATGCCGATGAAGAACGTTGGGATATAGACAGCTGCACACACTGCTACTGTCTACAGGGTCAGACCCTTTGTTCCACAGTCAGCTGCCCTCCTCTTCCTTGTGTGGAACCCATCAATGTTGAAGGAAGTTGCTGCCCCATGTGCCGGGGTAAGGTTTTATGTTCAGTAATGGGTTCAGTGTTGTTTTTTTAATTGTCTATCCCACCCAAACCTGATAATCATGCCAGTACTGTAAGAATGCAAGACTGACAAATCCTTGTGGTAGTCAGAGAGTTAATAGTTTATCATATTCTTATTAATGAATCTGGAAACTGATTTCCTGTTTTTACTATGAGTTCTTTGGCAGCAACAGGGAAAACAGAAGAACAAACTTGGCTGTTCTCAGTATTTTTAATACATTGTGTCATTGGCACAAAGGGAATAGGTCACACTTGTAGTGACTCCTGAATGCTATTCTGTTACCATCTTATTGCTCTTCTGCCTTTACTTTGAGATAGATACTCTGGCTATTCAACTGCTATTATTTATATATCAAGGGACTTGTTTATATGTATACTGGTGCCTACATGGGGGCAGGAGTTAAAAGTGTTTTTTACAGTTCATAATCCTTTCAGGTCAGATAACAAGTGAATAAGAATATGAATTAATACATATTAACATCAAAAGGTATCTCAGTGAAAAGAATGTTTAGTTCTACATTGCCCTGGTAATAGAATCACTATATAACTAGCATAAAATTTTTATAGGCAGGAAAGAGCTTTTTTCTCAGAGAGAGTTTAATGGCTATTGAATAAACAACAGTAGACTTTTTCAATGATTTTCTGTGACAAATATAATTTTTATAGAGATGTATGTACCTGAACCTACCAACATTCCAATTGAGAAGACGAACCGTCGAGAATATAATGAACAGGAAGCACCAGTTTGGCCTACACCCAGTGAAAATGACATCATTCGTTTCCATAGAGGTAATATGTATTTCATGTGAACACCATTAGATACACCCCTCCAAAGAAGAAATCCCATTTCTCACTTCTAAAACCACTCTTAGAAAATTTTTAACACTCAAAGATGGCACAGAAGGCACCACATTTAACTTTGGGATCCAACCCAATATCTATCACTAACCCACTCCTCTCTATACAGCTAAATGTTTAGAGGTCCCTGCTTGTGCAGTTATAAACAAACTATGATTAATCTGCACATCTGTCTCATCCAGTATACATGGCTTTTTAACCTACCAATCTCTCCTCAGCCTATTAATGCTTCTAAGAATGGCTTGACAGAGGTTGAACAACCTACATCAATATAAATAATGATTAAACAAAAGGATTGTGCAAGAAAATTGGTTCAGGAAAAATATTACCCTAATTTCATACAATTTTTCATTATTGACATTCTGACTAATTGTAAACCAAGCCATATTCAAGAACAAAGAAAAGGTATATACCAACAAATTGGTTACTGAGGGCTAAATCTGTTTAACTGCCTATTAGTTTAGAGTATATCTAGAGTATATCCAATTGGCCATGCTGACAGAGGCTGATGGGAATTGTAGTTCCTGAACATCTGGAGAGCCGCAGGTTCCCTACCCCTGATCTAGACCCTCTACTCCAAAAACAATTGACCAATAAAAATCTCAGCAATAAAGCAGTATTGCTAACATCAGCAATATAAGAATTTAGAGACAGTAGACAGATGAAGAAAAGGGAGCTAAATACAAAAATACACAAAAGTTATGAAAAGATTGGGTGAAATTAAATGTTTTCCTCTGTTGCCAGGTGAACTTCAAGAAAGAATATACCACTGAGAAAGAATTGTCCTTAATCTCCATTTGCCTCATTTTTGCAGGGCAGGGCACTATTGACAGGGTTTGTCATAATGATCAGGGTGTGCATATCATGGGTACTCTGGCAGAACTACTTCTACTAAAATAACTTGAACTATTTGGTAGTATGTAAAATTAAACATCAGCAGAAAAAGTTGAGGGACTCAAAGCACTTATAACAAGAAAAAGGTTCCAGTACAAACAAATATGGCTGGTCCAGGTTTGGCAAGCTGATTTTTACAGGTCCCAAGTTAAAAGTCAAAAGCACTTTGGTTTTGGCTCCTCCCAGTTTAAATTCATGCAGAAAGAGGAAGGGGGAGGTCAGTATGAATGGATCTCAGCTATAGTAAGCCAGCAAGGTTCTCCTTTGTTCTCTCCTCTGTCAAGTATTCTTCTGGCTGCTCCCAGGTTAAATAATTGCAGAGAGAATTTCATTTTTTCCCATAGCTGATGCTTGGCTCAACAGAGAACATAAAAACACCAAAGGGTCATCTAGTCCAACCCCTGCACAATGCCGAGAGTTCATAGCTATCTCCCCATCCTTCACCCCAATGACCCAGTGACCTCTGTGTACCCAGAGGAATGCAAAAAAAAAAACCCCTCCAGGACCCCTAGGGCAGTCTGGCTTAGAGGAACATTCCTTCCTCACCCAAAAATGGCAATCAGCATTACCCTGCACACATAAGAAAAGGCCAAAAGACCCCAAGTACTGGCTCATTTCTTCTTGGCCTCCTTCTCATGATCTGCCTAAATTCATAGAGTCATAGAATCAGAATTGCTGTCACATAGCCATCTAACTTCTGCTTATGGGTTCCTATCAGTTCAAATAGCAGGGGCAATTGAAATGGAAGATAGCATTTTTTTAAAAGAATAGATGGGGATCCAGACTCAACCAATAATACATCTAGTTTGGCACTGATATACAAAGCCGAGAATCTTAAGTATGCCCACAATGTAACCTCTAATTTGAGGAAACCATTTAAAGATTTTTGTTTGGGGCCTGAGTAAAAAGCAATAATAGATTGTTGAAGCTGTTCTACTATTTGATATAGGAGAGATGAGCACTATCTTGTTGTATTGCTACTAATGTACTCTTGCCCACATTTCAGATATGGGTCACCTTCAGGGGGATTTTAGAGAAAACAGAGGATCAGAGTCAAGTCCAGAGGCATCTCTTAGCTCTCTTGCCTGGGTGACGGTGCCCATCATGACAGCCCTAGTTCTTATCATAGCACTTCTGCTTATCAATCAGAAGAAACAGTGGATACCAGTATCCTGCTACAGAGCCCCATCAAAGGTAAGTTTTGATACATTGACATTAGACTTAATTTCACAAATGTTGGCAACTGCATTGGTATAAATGGGTACCATGATTTCATGAGTGTATCTCAACTTAGTCCCTTGGGGATGATTCAGGACTATAATCATCACAAAGACCTTACTTCCACTTGCAGTGAATGGAACTCTGCCCTCTTCTTTCTTTTATCAAAGATGGTAGGAAGCCTCTATTCAATATTTGAAGTCTACACAAGGACATTCCCTGTTTATTAGAGGCAACTGGTACAGAAGTTGCATCTTCCCCTATGTCCTCAATGCTTGTTCATGCAAAAAGATTCACTATCTTCTAGAAAACTGTAATCTATTTATCACCTATGTAATAGTTTTGTTCATTTTGTGTATGCAGCAGTATTACTTAACTGGGTCTATTTTTAGCACATTAATTGGCCTTCATATTTTGTTATTTGTGACAACTAGTAGGCAGACATGTAGCGCCCACGGGGACATCCAGGGACAAATGACCCAGGTGGGCCCCCATTGAGTCATGGGGGGTGGAAAATTGCCCCAACCTCTTCCCTTCCCCCTTCACCCCGCCCCACCAGAATCCACTGCCGGGCCAGTCTCAGGAGGCAGCAGCCTGGAAGGGGGATTGACGGGGATCTCTCTGCCCCCCTGCCCAGCAAGTACTCACCCTCCACCCACCACAGGAGCACCCAGACAGGGCCAAGAAGCCCCCACTGCGCTGCAGAGGCCCCAGCCCCTGCTGTCAGCACAGAGAGGCTCGGAGGAACCAGTCGAGCCAGCAAGGTCTGTTCTGGCTGTGAGGCGGCGGGAGACGGTGCAGCCCGCACACAGCCCCAGAGGGAAAGGTGGGGTTGGCCACGTTCCCAAGGGGGAGGTGCTGGGAAAAACTTCCTGGAAGGTGTGGAGGTGCTTTGGAGATTAAGCACTTGAATTGCAAAGTTGAAGTCAGAGGAGGAGAGGGGGCGGGGCAGGATGGGGCAGCAGTGGTGACAAAGTTTTGGTGCGCATGTGGGTGTAAAGAATGGAGTACCCTTGTGGAGATCATAACTGTTTGTGGGTGAGAGGCTGGTTGCGATTGGTGCTTGCAAAGCTCCAGAACTTTGCAATAAGTTTGGAGGGAAAGCAGGAGTGCAAGGGAAGGGAGAAGAAGAAGGGAGGAAAATGCCTTCGAGCATGGTGCTGAGGAACTGAGAGCAAAGGAGCCATATGTGCAATGGTGGGATTCAGCATGTTCGCATCACTTCGGCAGAACCAGTTGTTAAAATGGTGCTTGTAAACAACCAGTTGTTAAATTCTTTGAATCCCACCACTGGAACCGGTTGTTAAATTATTTGAATCCCACCACTGCATATGTGTCCCCTCCAAACTCACGGTTCTTGATGTGAATTTTCAGGAGGGTTTTTTTTTTTTTGCAGAGTTTATAAAATTACATCTGGGGGGAGGCGATGTATTTGGAGCAAAACTGAGGTAACACGTGTGTGTGTAAAGTGAGAGCTGCAGGGATTTAAAGAATTTAATTTTTTTCTCCTCCTAACCCCCACCCCCCTTCACCTTTCCTGCCTGGATCTGCCTTCGATGGCATTCTCTTTGTGCAGAAATGAGTCAGGGAGAATGCCTCTTGTTGCTGAGTTAACCTTTTGCTAGCGTTTTTGGGGGAGGGGAGGGGAAAATTAATGTAGCCACTGGGAGGCATGGGGCAAACATGCAGTGTCCCAAAAAAGTGATTCCAACTGACTCTTGCTGCTCCTTCCTGTATTGTTTTTCATTTTCATTTTTTTCCTGCCTTGTTTTGGGCTGGCCTGAGTTGTTCCCATGTGCAGCTAGAGACTCTATGGGCAGCTCTCAGGACCTGGAGGGAAGCGGGGGATGGGGAGTGAAAAAGGCCCTCCTCTCTGCTGTTACCAGTCTGCAACTCATCAAGAGATGGAGGAGGCGTTTCTGACTTCAGCTATAACCCTGACCCACCTTAAAAAACGTTGCTTGGAGGAAAACCTAGTTTCAGCAAGGCTGGGAAGGAAAGCACACTGCACATGTTCCATAGCTCCCTCTCTGATACCTCACCCCCTTCTCATCTCCCCTTCCCATCCCTTGCCACCTTCTCCTATCCCTACCAACCCTTGCCTCCCTCTCCCCACCCCTAGGTCAGCTAGTATTGGTGCAAAAATCATGAGGATCCACAAGGATCCATGTTTTTCAGGCAGGTTTTTGTGCCACTGTGGCACCACAGAGCGTGGGATGAGTGATTGTTGTGCACAAACACATGGCCAGGGGCTTCAGCTGTGATGTGCTGATGATTTTGGGGTGACCAAGTGCAAAAATCATAAGGATCCATGAGGATCCATGTTTTCCAAGCAGGTTTTTGCGTCACTGCAGCACCACGAAGCGTGGGATGTGTGATTGTTGTGTTCAGACATGTGGCTAATGCCTGGAGTTGTGCTGGTAATTTTGGGATGACAGTGCAAAAATCATGAGGATCTGTGTTTTTCAAGCAGAGCGTGGAATGCATGATTGTTTTGGTGCTGCCTGTAGACTAAGACATGTTTTATAATTTTATGGTGGTTTCATTTCATTCCAATGCAAATAAGATATGAATTTGTGAAGATCTGTTTAAAATCAACTGGATCCGGCTTTTACCCAGATTTGTGAGTTGGGGCATGTTCTATAACAGGGGTAGGGAACCTGCGGCTCTCCAGATGTTCAGGAACTACAATTCCCATCAGCCCCAGTCAGCATGGCCAATTGGCCATGCTGGCAGGGGCTGATGGGAATTGTAGTTCCTGAACATCTGGAGAGCCGCAGGTTCCCTACCCCTGTTCTATAATGTGAAAGGAGAACTCCTTCCCAGAGAGTGTATGTGAGTGTGAGATGGAATTGTTTGGAAAAGCTGAAAGGAGAACTCCTTCCCAGAGAGAGAATGTGTGTGTGTGTGCTTGTATGAGATGGAATGATGAGCTACATCCCAAGATATTAAAAGAACTGGCAGTAGTAATCTCAGAACCACTTGCTATAAGAACTCCTGGAGAACAGGAGAAGTCCCAGTGGACTGGAGGAAGGCTAATGTTATCCCCATCTTCAAAAAGGGGAAAAAGGAGGACCCTAATTATTACCATCCAGTCAGCCTGACATCAATACCAGGGGAGATTCTGGAGCAGATCATTAGACAGACGATCTGCCAGCACTTAGAAGGGAATACTGTGATCACAAAAAGTCAGCATGGGTTTCTGAAAAACAAGTCATGCCAGATCAATCTTATCTCTTTTTTTTGATAGAGTGACAAGCTTGGTAGATGAAGGGAATGCTGTGGACGTAGCATACCATGATTTTAGTAAAGCTTTTGACAAGGTGCCCTATAATATTCTTGCAAGTAAGCTAGTGAAATGTGTACTAGACAATGCTACTGTTAGATGGATTTGTAATTGGTTGACTGATTGAACTCAAAGGGTGCTCATTAATGGCTCATTAATGGCTCATTAATGGAAAGAAGTGACTAGTGGCGTGCCACAGGGTTCTGTCCTGGGCCTAATGCTATTCAATATTTTTATCAATGACTTGAATGATGAAATAGAAGGCATGCTAATCAAATTTGCAGATGACACCAAATTGGAAAGAGTAGCTAATACCTCAGAGGACAGAGTCAGAATTCAAAATGACCTGGGCATATTTGAGAGCTGGGCCAAAACAAACAAACTGAATTTCAACAGAGATAAATGTAAGAGAAGAGAGAATACTACACTCAGGCAGAAAAAAGAAAAATGAGAATACGTAGATATAGGATGGGTGACACCTGGCTTGACAACACTACATGCAAAAGGGATTTGGGAGTCTTAGTAGACCACAAACTGAACATGAATCAGCAGTGTGATATAGCAGCCAAGAAAGCCAATGCAATTCTGGGATGCATCAATAAGAGTATAGTGTCTAGATCGAGGGAAGTAATTGTACCATTCTACTCTGCATTGGTCAAACCTCACCTAGAGTACTGTGTTCAGTTCTAGGCACTGCAATTTGAGAAGGATATTGACAAGCTGGAATGGGTCCAGAGGAGGGCAACCAAAATGGTAAAAGGTCTGGGGATCTGGGGATGTTTCATCTGGAGAAGCAAAGGTTAAGGAGGGACATGATAGCTAAGTTTAAATATTTGAAGGGATGCCATGTCGAGGAGGGAGCAAGTTTATTTTCTGCTGCCTCAGAGACTAGGACATGGAGTAATGGATTCAAGGTGCCGGAAGAGATTCCACCTAAACATTAGGAAGAATTTCCTGATCATCAGGGCTGTTCGACAATGGAATTCACTGCCTTGATGAGTTGTGGAGTCTCCTCCTTTGGAGGTTTTTAAACAGAGGCTGGATGAACATATGTTGGGAGTGCTTTGATTGTGTGTTCCTGCATTGCAGGGGGGTTGGACTTGATGGCCCTTGTGGTCTCTTCCAACTCTATGATTCTATGAATGGTTTGGAAAAGCTGAAAGGAGAACTCCTTCCCAGAGTGTGTTTGTGTGTGTATTTGAAAATGTCAAAAAAAAATTATTTCTGTTGTGTGGAATGGACCATTGCTGTGTTCAAATTTGCATGAGTTGGGGCATGTTCTATAATGTGATGGTGACTTTGGGATGACCTGGTTGTGGTGGGGGAGGATGGCCTTTGGTTGTGGTAGGGGAGGACTGCCGTCCATACGGCAGTGGGGGAGGGGGGCGGTGCAAAACTCAGGTTTTGCCCTGGGCTCCATTTCCCCTAGCTACGCCTCTGCCATTAGGCAAAAAAAATTGAACTGGACCTCATGGTACTAAAATTAAGACTCAGTTAATGAGAGCAGATACAAGACCACCAAAGCAAAATACTGTTACACATCACTAACATGCAGAATTCATTACTACATGATGTGTCAAAGGTCACTACTTCAATGGCTTCTTTTAAAAGCTGTGGGAGGAAGGCCTATCCTTGGTGAGTATCTCAGATCGCTCAATAAAATACCCAAGCACAAAGGCAAACTATATCTCTAGACTGTTTACTTGCTTAAGAGTAAAGGAGTCACAGTGGATTTGTGCCAGGATCCCTAGTACGTCTCCCAAACCAGCACTGTTTGCATGGCAAACATACTATACGAAGTGAGTATTAATTGTTTGATTACTAGAAGGTGAAATCAGCCAGGGAATTCTTCCAAAAATCCTTTTCAACTTACAGCTCTTCCCACTTCTACAACTTCTACAACTGTTTGTCAGATCTACTCTCTACAACTGTTTTCCCAGTTCCTGTATTAGATATGAACTGATGATTCACCTCATAGGAGGTGAGTCACGTTAGATAAAAAACGAATTGGACGTGAGGAGCCAAATTTATTTTCCCAAATTAACTATGTTTTTCATAGTTCGACCAGACAGATCAAATAGCTCTAGCAACTGCACACCACAATATTGAAGGACATGATATAGGGATGCTGCAGGCTACACAAAAGTGCAGGATTGGATTGTTCCCATTGTGTTCATGATATACATAATAACGTGCATCTTTCTCCATTTTTTGGATAAGAAAGACAAGTTTATGTATATACAATAAGCTCACATACTGTGTTTTTCTTTTTTCTCAAACAGCCTTCCTGCCTAAACAATCAGCTCGTGTACGTGGACTGCAAGAAAGGAACTATGGTTCAGGTGGACAGTTCTCAGAGAATGCTTAGAATTGCTGACCCAGATTCAAGATACAGTGGATTCTACAGCATGCAAAAACAGAACAACTTACAGGCAGATAATTTCTATCAAACAGTGTGAGAAGTTGCATCCTTACCAAGAAGTTAAGAAGAAACAAAGACTGTCTGCTATTAAAATAAATCTAGAATTGTGCACTTGCTTAGTGGATTGTATTGGATTTGTGACTTCATGTACAGCTCTAAGATCTTACTGGGATGGGCTCTGACTCCTGCAATGTGCCAGAACAAGCATTCCCACTTCTTGCGATAACTGACCAAGTGTTTTCTTAGAACCAACGTTTTAAGATGTTTTGCTTGTAACATAGTATTAGAGGTTATTTGGAAAGAAGAAATTGAGGTTGTACTTGAGTGGTTATAACAGGAAGCCTCAAAGAATAGAAGCTGGTTAGCTTAGCTTGGAGTCAAAGCAAATAAGAATATAGCTTTTTTCCTGTCACTCCAAAATTGCATTTATTGCAGTGAAGTTATAAGCATAACCCTAACTGAACTCAAATAACAAAGTATAGGGTTTTTTAGGCTGTGCTACAAAAATTTACTCCTAGGAGAGTACCTGTCACATCACAGGCGTGGTGTAGCTGCAACTATGTTTTTCTACCTGATCATAAGCTGCAATAGCTAATGACATTGCAAGGAAAACATTATAGCAGAAATACAAAGGGTGAGTTTATTGAATATGTGTACAATTATACCTTGTGCTGCTTTTTGTTTTTCCTTGTGATGCTGATTGTCCATGTTTTGGCAATTAGCAAAAGGCTACGGCCTGCATAATTTCTATATGAGCACTGGATCTTTTGACAACAGTATTGGAGAGGGGGAGAAAGGTTGAAAACACCATCTGATTCCAAAACTTGTGGCGTGTGTGTGTTTTCTTTTCTTTTTTAAATTATGTATCAATTTCAGGTGGTCCAAATATTTTTTTTTTGGAGGAAAAGAAAAAGATGATGTTGGATGAAGATCTTGCTCAAATTAGTTTTTTAAATCATTGTAAGGGTTTTTTTTTTCTTTTCTGATTATACAGACTAGATACAACTTCCATGCTAGGAAGCTGCTTAATTTTAATTGTATATTACTCAAGCACCTTTTTGGAAGCTCAGAAAGAAAGGAGATCATGCTTCTTTAAAACTTCAGCTTTATAGAAATATTTATGTAAATATACTTAAGCTAAAACATAGCATTTGTATGTCTGTGTGTATATATGTGTATATATATGTACATATGTATGTGTATATGTATATATACGTTTGTGTGTATATATACATATACACATATATACACACTATATGTATATATATGTATATATACAGTATATATATGGTATTTATATATACAGTATATATCAGTATAATTTTGTATTTTTCCCTGTTGAATGTATTTTTACCTGAGATTTTACCCAGTGCAGAAATGAACAGGCATTCCATATTACTGCTTAATCATTTGTGAAATTAGGAAAGCCGAGAGCATCTCATCCTACCTACAGTTTTAGTTGATTTGGAAGTGTGAGTGTGTGTGTGTGCGTGCACTCATGCCCTTGTGTTTGCATATATGTGTACAGTATGTGCACAGTTTTAGCAGTAAGCATTTCTCTTGCTACTTGCTACATCGCAGGGTGTTTTGTTTTCTTTTCCTTTTCCTGCATGGCCTTAAAAAGGTCCTAATTCAATGCATTGGCTAGATACACTGATAATACACAGGCAGCACAAATTAGTTCCACAGAATAGCACCATTTATACTTTGTTATATTTGAACATAGTTGTTTGAAACAACTACTGGAACAGTCCACAACTAGCTGGAAGTTTGTTGCAGTTTGAGTCATAACTTTAAGTTGTATCATATAAGATTTTATTTTTCCAAATCAGTCTTGGCACTTTTATACTAACTGCCCACTTGTGCGTTGCGTCTTTCTTTTACAATTGCTTGTCCTAAGACACAGATACCCAGTATGCTTAATGTGAAAAGAAAATGTATTTTTTGTAAAGAAACTCTCAAGTATTGTTGTAAATACTTGGTCAGAGGTTACTGAACTTTAAAACTGAAAAACCTAATTTATTATATGACCTAATTTATTAATCTGAAGATTAACAAATGTTTTGTTTTAGAATATCAAAAAGTGTTCTAGCTGTTTGCATCAAAGAGAAAAAATAGTGTACCATAAAGGCTCAACATTTTTCTGTATGAATTCAGTTTTCAAAAAAAGAAAAAATATAGTCCCCCAACCACTTTATGCTCAATATATCGACACTGAAATAAATGTTACTATCAATTACCACTCAGATTCTGTCAAGACAAATCATCAATTCCTTTCATAAGAATAAGCAGTCTTTCTCCAGGAATTGTAAATCCTTGCTTTTGTTTTACAATCAAGACGCTATTCTGAAAAAAATATTAGCAAGACATGGTGTAAAATGTTATTCTTTTATTATTATTTTGAAGATATTATTTATCCTATGTGCTGTATCCATTACACTCTTTTACTTTGGTTCCTGTTGTGCTCTTGTAAGAGAAATGCAGATACAGTTTTCTGAAAAATAAAATACATGCATATGTGGCACTTGGAGTGCACTGCAATTCGGCAGGTTGCTTGTTTACTTTTCAAAATGTAAGGCAGTTTCTTGTAATTCGGCTCTTGGCAGCACAATAAAAATTAACTTGATGAACTTTCTATAATCCTCAAATGCATTTTTTCTGTAAAATGTTGAGATGTTTATTGCTTTATGGAAATCAGAAGTAGGATTTATGTCACTTTACACCAGTTTTTATGCTAATATACTGAAAATCTTCTAACACATTTATGAATGTGATTTTGGTATGCTATGGCAATACAGCCCTGTAACATAATATACAGATGTGTTGGCTTATTAAGGGCATTCATCAGTTAAGTGTCTAGGTAGAGTATTTGTCGCGTGACCTTATTCAAAGTAATTTGTAGCATGTTGGAAAACTGAACCATTAAAGCTCCATCAGCTATTTCAATCTTCATATCTAACATAATCCTTAAGTCTCAAAGATGCAACTGATTTTAATAGTACTTGTAAAATTATCGGTATGCCATTAATATTAACAAATCGTACAAATGTTTGTGACCAAATACCACAGCAATTCTTAAGAGAAGTTAAAGTAGTTTTGGTACAAAACTATATGAACAGGAAGAGAATTGGATTGGTTAAAAGAAATAGTTTTAAGTGACTAACTGGGCTGGACAGCCACTGTTGTTACTATACACACATATATATCAGAAGTACTAGCAAGGTGCAATTAACATGCAAAGAGGATGAACATAAGTTATAGAAAACAATTTCATGTTCTGGGATCTATGGAGGTACTAGTGCAAGAACTTCTGATTAGGGAAATTTTGATTGGTGGCAGCCAAGACCAGGACTTCCCCAGCTGTTTATGGACATATGTTGTTCTTCTGCACTGTAAGCAGTTTCTGTACTGGAAGCCTTCTGGCATCAGATGAACACCTTTTAATTCTTTTAAAATTTCTTTCCTGATGCTTTAAAAATGTTTGTGCCTGTGAATGATTGTGAGTTTTGTTCTGAATTGTGTGTTCTATTTTTGCAGTGTTTCTTTAGAAAGCTGCCTTTAGTTAGCTATTTATTTTAAATAGAAAGGTAGGATTTAAATATTCTAAAAAAAATCCTTATTTTAGAAAAGAAAAATAAATGCATTTCCATAATGTCCTTTGAAAATGTTTATCTGCAATTTCTTTTTTCAAGACTAAAATAGGTGATTTTTCTTTAAGAATTTTTCTTTAAGAATTCAGAAATGCCTTCCCCCTTCCTCCTCTTCTAATAGTACGGCCGTTTCCGCACGGCAGCGGAAGGGGTCGGGTCGGCGTTAGGGTGAACGGCATGAACAGTCCCAGAACCTCCCGGGACGACGGCGCAGAGCTGCGCCGTCATCAGGCCGACCTACCTGTCCTGCGGCCCTCCGGCACGTCGCCGAGGCCAGGGAACACGCCCCCCTGCCCTGCGCTGGGTATCTGTGTCTTAGGACAAGCAATTGTAAAGAAAGACGCAACGCATATGGGCAGTTAGTATAAAAGTGCCAAGACTGATTTGGAAAAATAAAATCTTATATGATACAACTTAAAAGTTATGACTCAAACTGCAACAAACTTCCAGCTAGTTGTGGACTGTTCCAGTAGTTGTTTCAAAACAACTATGTTCAAATATAACAAAAGTATAAATGGTGCTATTCTGTGGAACTAATTTGTGCTGCCTGTGTACATATCAGTGTATCTAGCCAATGCATTGAATTAGGACCTTTAAGGCCATGCAGGAAAAGGAAAAGAAAACAAACACCCTACATGTAGCAAGTAGCAAGAGAAATGTTACTGCTAAAACTGTGCATACTGTACACACATATATGCAAACACAAGGGCATGAGTGCACGCACACACACACACCTACACTTCCAAATCAACTAAAACTGTAGGATGAGATGCTCGCTTCCTAATTTCACAAATGATTAAGCAGTACATGGAATGCCTGTTCATTTCTGCACTGGGTAAAATCTCAGGTAAAAAATACATTCAACAGGGAAAATACAAAATTATACTGATATATACTGTATATATAAATACCATATATATACTGTATATATACATATATATACATATAGTGTGTATATATGTATATGTATATATACACACAAACGTATATATACATATACACATACATATGTACATATATATACACATATATACACACAGACATACAAAATGCTATGTTTTAGCTTAAGTATATTTTACATAAATATTTCTATAAAGCTGAAGTTTTAAAGAAGCATGACTTTCTCTGAGCTTCCAAAAAGGTGTTTTGAGCAATATACAATTAAAATTAAGCAGCTTCCTAGCATGGAAGTTGTATCTAGTCTGTATAATCAGAAAAAGAAAAAAAAAACCCTACAATGATTTAAAAACTAATTTGAGCAAGATCTCTATCCAACATCATCTTTTTCTTTCTTTTCTCCAAAAAAAAAAAATATTTGGACCACCTGAAATTGATACATAATTTAAAAAAAAGAAAAGAACACACACACGCCACAAGTTTGGAATCAGATGGTGTTTTCTAACCCTTTCTCCCCTCTCCAATACTGTTGTCAAAAGATCCAGTGCTCATATAGAAATTATGCAGGCCGTGAGCCTTTGCTAATTGCCAAAACATGGACAATCAGCATCACAAGGAAAACAAAAGCAGCACAAGGTATAATTGTACACATATTCAATAAACTCACCCCTTTGTATTTTCCTGCTATAATGTTTTCCTTGGTAATGTCATTAGCTATTGCAGCTTATGAGATCAGGTAGAAAAACATAGTTGCAGCTACACCACTCTGTGATGTGACAGGTACTCCTAGGAGTAAATTTTGTAGCACAGCCTAAAAAACCCTATACTTGTTATTATTTTGAGTTCAGTTAGGGTTAGCTTATAACTTCACTGCAATAAATGCACTTGGAGTGACAGGAAAAGCTATATTCTTCTTGCTTTGACTCAAGCTAAGCTAACCAGCTTCTATTCTTTGAGGCTTCCTGTTATAACCACTCAAGTACAACCTCAATTTCTTTCTTCCAAATAACCTCTAATACTATGTTACAAGCAAAACATCTTTAAAAAACGTTGGTTCTAAGAAAACACTTTGGTCAGTTATCGCAAGAAGCGGGAATGCTTGTTCTGGCACATTGCAGGAGTCAGAGCCCAGTCCCAGTAAGATCTTAGAGCTGTACATGAAGTCACAAATCCAATACAATCCACTAAGCAAGTGCACAATTCTAGATTTATTTTTAATAGCAGACAGTCTTTGTTTCTTCTTAACTTCTTTGGTAAGGATGCAACTTCACACTGTTTGATAGAAATTATCTGCCTGTGTTGTTCTGTTTTGCATGCTGTAGAATCCACTGTATCTTGAATCTGGGTCAGCAATTTGGGCATTCTCTGAGAACTGTCCACCTGAACCATAGTTCCTTTCTTTGCAGTCCACGCATTAATGAGCTGGGATTGTTTAGGCAGGAAGGCTGTTTGAGAAAAAAAAGAAAACACAGTATGTGAGCTTATTGTATATATTACAAACTTGTCTTTCTTTATCCAAAATGGAGAAAGATGCACGCTATTATGTATTAATATGAACACAATGGGAACAATCCAACTTGCACTTTTGTGTAGCCTGCAGCATCCTCTATATCATGTCCTTCAATATTGTGGTGTGCAGTTGTTAGAGCTATTTGATCTGTTCATCGAACTAAGGAAAACATAGTTAATTTGGGAAAAAATAAATTTGGCTCCCTCAATGTCCAATTGTTTTTATCTAACGTGACTCACCTCCTATGAGGTGAATCATCAGTTCATATCTAATACAGGGAACTGGGAAAACAGTTGTAGAGAGTAGATCTGACAAACAGTTGTAGAAGTTGTAGAAGTGGAAGAGCTGTAAGTTGAAAGGATTTTGGAAGAATTCCTCTATTGATTTCAATTCTAGTAATCAAACAATTAATAATTACCTCAGAGGTATGTTTGCCATGCAAACAGTGCTGGTTTGGGAGACGCATTTGGGATCCTGGCACAATCCACTGTGACTCCTTTACCTAAGCAAGTAAAACAGCCCAGAGATAGTTTGCCTTTGTGTTTGGGTATTTTATTGAGCTTATCTGAGTATACCACCAAGGATAGGCCTCCCACAGCTTTTAAAGAAGCCATTGGAAGTAGTGACCTTGACACATCATAGTAATGAATTCTGCATGTTAGTGATGTACCAAGTATTTTGCTTCTTTGGTGGTCTTGTATCTGCTCTCATTAACTGAGTTCCACTTTAGTACCATGAGGTCCAGTTCAATTTTGCCTAATGGCAGAGGCGTAGCTAGGGGAAATGGAGCCCAGGGCAAACCTGAGTTTTGCACTCAGCTCTCTCCCCACTGCCGCATGGACGGCAGTCCTCCCCCTACCACAACCAAAGGCCATCCTCCCCCACCACAACCAAACGGTCATCTTAAAGTCACCATCACATTATATAACATGCCCTAACTCATGCAAATTTGAACACAGCAATGGTCCATTCCAATAATAACAGAAATAATTTTTTTTGACATTTTCAAATACACACACAAACACACTTGGGAAGGAGTTCTCCTTTCAGCTTTTCCAAACCATCTTATAGAATCATAGAGTTGGAAGAGACCACAAGGGCCATCAAGTTCAACCCCCCTGCAATGGCAGGAACACACAATGCTAATTCCCAACATATGTTCATCCAGCCTCTGTTTAAACCTCCAAAGGAGGAGACTCCACAACTCATCAGCAGTGAATTCCATTGTCGAACAGCCCTGATGATCAGGAAATTTTCCCAATGTTTAGGTGAATCTCTTCCCACCTTGAATCCATTACTTCCATGTTCTAGTCTCTGAGGCAGCAGAAAATAAACTTTGCCTCCCTCCCATTACGGCATCCCTTCAAATATTTAAACTTAGCTATCATGTCCTCCTTAACTCCTTTGCTTCTCCAGAGGAAACATCCCAGACTCTGGTAGGACCTTTTTTTTACCATTTTAAGGTTCTCCCTGACCCATTCCAGCTTGTCAATATCCTTCTCAAATTGCAGTGCCTAGAACTGAACACAGTACTCTTAGGTGAGGTTTGACCAATGCAGAGTAGAATGGTACAATTACTCTCATCTAGACACTATACTCTTATTGATGCATCCCAGAATTGCATTGGCTTTCTTGGCTGCTATATCACACTGCTGATTCATGTTCAGTTTGTGGTCTACTAAGACTCCCAAATCCCTTTTGCATGTAGTGTTGTCAAGCCAGGTGTCACCCATCCTATATCTGCGCATTTCATTTTTTCTGCCTGAGTGTAGTATTTTACATTTATCTCTGTTGAAATTCAGTTTGTTTGTTTTGGCCCAGCTCTCAAATATGCCCAGGTCATTTTGAATTCTGACTCTGTCCTCTGAGGTATTAGCTACTCTTTCCAATTTGGTGTCATCTGCAAATTTGATTAGCATGCCTTCTATTTCATCATTCAAGTCATTGATAAAAATATTGAATAGCATTAGGCCCAGGACAGAACCCTGTGGCACGCCACTAGTCACTTCTTTCCATTAATGAGCCATTAATGAGCCATTAATGAGCACCCTTTGAGTTCAATCAGTCAACCAATTACAAATCCATCTAACAGTAGCATTGTCTAGTACACATTTCACTAGCTTACTTGCAAGAATATTATAGGGCACCTTGTCAAAAGCTTTACTAAAATCATGGTATGCTACGTCCACAGCATTCCCTTCATCTACCAAGCTTGTCACTCTATCAAAAAAAAGAGATAAGATTGATCTGGCATGACTTGTTTTTCAGAAACCCATGCTGACTTTTTGTGATCACAGTATTCCCTTCTAAGTGCTGGCAGATCATCTGTCTAATGATCTGCTCCAGAATTCTGGTATTGATGTCAGGTTGACTGGATGGTAATAATTAGGGTCCTCCTTTTTTCCCCTTTTGAAGATGGGGATAACATACCTTCCTCCAGTCCACTGGGACTCTCCCCTGTTCTCCATGAGTTCTTATAGCAAGTGGTTCTGAGATCACTACCAGTTCTTTTAATATCTTGGGATGAGCCTATCATTCCATCTCATACAAGCACACACACATTCTCTCTGGGAAGGAGGCTCCTTTCAGCTTTTCCAAACAATTCCATCTCACACTCACATACACTCTCTGGAAGCGAGTTCTCCTCAGCTCAGGAATCCATAATTCCCTATCAGTCTCGCCAGCATGGCCAATTGGCCATGCTGGCAGGGGCTGATGGGAATTGTAGTTCCTGAACATCTGGAGAGCCGCAGGTTCCCTACCCCTGTTATAGAACATGCCCCAACTCACAAATCTGGGTAAAAGCTGGATCCAGTTGATTTTAAACAGATCTTCACAAATTCATATCTTATTTGCATTGGAATGAAATGAAACCACCATAAAATTATAAAACATGTCTTAGTCTACAGGCAGCACCAAAACAATCATGCATTCCACGCTCTGCTTGAAAAACACAGATCCTCATGATTTTTGCACTGTCATCCCAAAATTACCAGCACAACTCCAGGCATTAGCCACATGTCTGAACACAACAATCACACATCCCACGCTTCGTGGTGCTGCAGTGACGCAAAAACCTGCTTGGAAAACATGGATCCTCATAGATCCTCCTGATTTTTGCACTTGGTCACCCCAAAATCATCAGCACATCACAGCTGAAGCCCCTGGCCATGTGTTTGTGCACAACAATCACTCATCCCACGCTCTGTGGTGCCACAGTGGCACAAAAACCTGCCTGAAAAACATGGATCCTTGTGGATCCTCATGATTTTTGCACCAATACTAGCTGACCTAGGGGTGGGGAGAGGGAGGCAAGGGTTGGTAGGGATAGGAGAAGGTGGCAAGGGATGGGAAGGGGAGATGAGAAGGGGGTGAGGTATCAGAGAGGGAGCTATGGAACATGTGCAGTGTGCTTTCCTTCCCAGCCTTGCTGAAACTAGGTTTTCCTCCAAGCACTGCTTTTAGCAGGGTCAGGGTTATAGCTGAAGTCAGAAACGCCTCCTCCATCTCTTGATGAGTTGCAGACTGGTAACAGCAGAGAGGAGGGCCTTTTTCACTCCCCATCCCCCGCTTCCCTCCAGGTCCTGAGAGCTGCCCATAGAGTCTCTAGCTGCACATGGGAACAACTCAGGCCAGCCCAAAACAAGGCAGGAAAAAAATGAAAATGAAAAACAATACAGGAAGGAGCAGCAAGAGTCAGTTGGAATCACTTTTTTGGGACACTGCATGTTTGCCCCATGCCTCCCAGTGGCTACATTAATTTTCCCCTCCCCTCCCCCAAAAACGCTAGCAAAAGGTTAACCCTAGCAACAAGAGGCATTCTCCTGACTCATTTCTGCACAAAAGAGAATGCCAACAAAGGCAGATCCAGGCAGGAAAGGTGAAGGGGGTAGTTAGAGGAGAAAAAAATAGCCCCAAATCCCCTGCAGCTCTCACTTTTACACACACACGCACAATTTCAGTTTTGCTCCAAATACATCGCCTCCCCCCAGATGTAATTTTATAAACTCTGCAAAAAAAAAAAAACCCTCCTGAAAATTCACATCAAGAACCGTGAGTTTGGAGGGGACACATATGCAGTGGTGGGATTCAAATAATTTAACAACCGGTTCCAGTGGTGGGATTCAAAGAATTTAACAACTATTGTTACAAGCACCATTTTAACAACTGGTTCTGTCAAGTGATGCTTAACATGCTGAATCCCAATTCATTGCACATATGGCTCTTGTTTCCTCAGTTCCTCAGCACCATGCTCAAGGCATTTTCCTCCCTTCTTCTTTTCTCCTCTTGCACTCCTGCTTTCCCTCCAAACTTATTGCAGTTCTGAGCTTTGCAAGCACCAATCAAGTAAATCCAGCCTCTCACCCACAAACAGTTATGATTCCACAAGGGTACTCCATTCTTACACCCACATGCCATTCTAAAAAACTTGTCAACACTGCTGCTCCCATCCTGCTCCCCGGCCTCCCTCCCTCTGACTTCAACTTGCAATTCAAGTGCTTTAATCTCCAAAGCACCTCCACACCTTCCAGGGAAAGTTTTCCAGCACCTCCCCTTGGGAACGGCCAACCCCACCTTTCCCTCTGGGTTGTGCTGGCTGCAACTGCCTCCACCACAGCCACAGAATGAAGACCTTGCTGGCTCGACTGGTTCCCTCCGAGCTCTCTCTGTGCTGACAGTAGGGGCTGGGGCCTTGCAGCGCAGTGGGGCTTCTTTGGCCCCACCTGGGTGCTCCTGTGGTGGTGGAGGGTGAGTAACTTACAGGCAGGGGGCAGAGAGATCCGCCAATCCCCTCTCCAGGCTGCTGCCTCCTGAGACTGGCCCCGGCAGTGGGATTCTGTAAGGGGTGAAGGGGGAAGGGAAGAGGTTGGGGCAATTTTCCACCCCCCATGACTCAATGGGGGCCCACCTGGGTCATTTGTCCCTGGATGTCCCCGTGGGCGCTACATGTCTGCCTACTAGTTGTCACAAATAACAAAATATGAAGGCCAATTAATGTGCTAAAAATAGACCCAGTTAAGTAATACTGCTGCATACACAAAATGAACAAAACTATTACATAGGTGATAAATAGATTACAGTTTTCTAGAAGATAGTGAATCTTTTTGCATGAACAAGCATTGAGGACATAGGGGAAGATGCAACTTCTGTACCAGTTGCCTCTAATAAACAGGGAATGTCCTTCAAATATTGAATAGAGGCTTCCTACCATCTTTGATAAAAGAAAGAAGAGGGCAGAGTTCCATTCACTGCAAGTGGAAGTAAGGTCTTTGTGATGATTATAGTCCTGAATCATCCCCAAGGGACTAAGTTGGAGATATGCATCATGAAAATCTATGGTACCTCATTTTATACTTAACTCAGAAGTTGCCAAATGACAGGAAATTTAAGCCCTTGAATGGCTCAATGTATCAAACTTTACCTTGATGGGGCTCTAGCAGGATACTGGTATCCACTGTTTCTTCTGGATTGATAAGCAGAAGTGCCATGGATAAGAACTAGGGCTGTCATGATGGGACCACACCCAGGCAGTTAGGACAAGATGCCTCTGATCCTGACTCTGGATCCTCTGTTTTCTAAAATCCCCTGAAGGCTGGGTGACCCATATCTGAAATGTGGGCAAGAGTACATTAGTAGCAATACAACAAGATAGTGCTCATCTCTCCTATATCAAATAGTAGAACAGCTTCAACAATCTATTATTGCTTTTACCAGGGCCCCAAACAAAAAATCTTAAATGGTTTCAAATTAGAGGTTTACTGTGTGGGCATAATTTAAGATTCTCGGCTTTGTATATCAGTGCCAAACTAGATGTATTATTGGTTGAGTCTGGATCCCCATCTATTCTTTTAAAAAAATGCTATCTTCCATTTCAATTGCCCCTGCTATTTGAACTGATAGGAACCCATAAGCAGAAGTTAGATGGCTATGTGACAGCAATTCTGATTCTATGACTCTATGAATTTAGGCAGATCATGAGAAGGAGGCCAAGAAGAAATGAGCCAGTACTTGGGGTCTTTTGGCCTTTTCTATGTGTGCAGGGATGTTGATTGCCATTTTGGGTGAGGAAGGAATGTTCCTCTAAGCCAGACTGCCCTAGGGGTCCTGGAGGGGTTTTTTTTTTTGCATTCCTCTGGGTACACAGAGGTCACTGGGTCATTGGGGTGGGAAGGGATGGGGAGATAGCTATGAACTCTCGGCATTGTGCAGGGGTTGGACTAGATGACCCTTTGGTGTTTTTATGTTCTCTGTTGAGCCAAGCATCAGCTATGGGAAAAATGAAATTCTCTCTGCAATTATTTAACCTGGGAGCAGCCAGGAATACTTTGGAGCGAGGAGAGAACAAAGGAGAACCTTTGCTGGCTTACCATAGCTGAGATCCACCTGACCTCCCCTTCTCTTCTGCATGAATTTAAATTGGGAGGAGCCAAACCAAAGTGCTTTTGACTTTTAACTTGGGACCTGTAAAAATCAGCTTGCCAAACCTGGACCAGCCATATTTGTTTGTACTGGAACCTTTTTCTTGTTATAAGTGCTTTGAGTCCCTCAACTTTTTCTGCTGATGTTTAATTTTACATACTACCAAATAGTTCAAGTTATTTTAGTAGAAGTAGTTCTGCCAGAGTACCCATGATATGCACACCCTGATCATTATGACAAACCCTGTCAATAGTGCCCTGCCCTGCAAAAATGAGGCAAATGGAGATTAAGGACAATTCTTTCTCAGTGGTATATTCTTTCTTGAAGTTCACCTGGCAACAGAGGAAAACATTTAATTTCACCCAATCTTTTCATAACTTTTGTGTATTTTTGTATTTAGCTCCCTTTTCTTCATCTGTCTGTAATAAGTTCTTAAATTCTTTATATTGGTTGATGCTAGTAAATACTGCTTTATTGCTGAGATTTTTATTGGTCAATTGTTTTTGGAGTAGAGCGTCTAGATCAGGGGTAGGGAACCTGCGGCTCTCCAGATGTTCAGGAACTACAATTCCCATCAGCCTCTGTCAGCATGGCCAATTGGATATACTCTAGATATACTCTAAACTAATAGGCAGTTAAACAGATTTAGCCCTCAGTAACCAATTTGTTGGTATATACCTTTTCTTTGTTCTTGAATATGGCTTGGTTTACAATTAGTCAGAATGTCAATAATGAAAAATTGTATGAAATTAGGGTAATATTTTTCCTGAACCAATTTTCTCTTGCACACAATCCTTTTGTTTAATCATTATTTATATTGATGTGGTTGTTCAACCTCTGCCGCTTCATTCTTGTAGCTAATAATAGGCTGGAGGAGAGATTGGTAGGTTAAAAAGCCATGTATACTGGATGAGACAGATGTGCAGATTAATCATATTTGTTTTATAACTGCACAAAGCAGGACCTCTAAACATTTAGCTGTATAGAGAGATGGGTTAGTGATAGATATTGGGTTGGATCCTAAAGCAGCGTGGTGCCTCTTGTGCCATCTTTGAGTGTTAAAAATTTCTAAGAGTGGTTTTAGAAGTGAGAAATGGGATTTCTCTTTGAGGTGTATCTAATGGTGTTCAAGAAATACATATTACCTCTATGGAAACTAATGATGTCATTTTCACTGGGTGTAGGCCAAACTGGTGCTTCCTGTTCATTATGCATTCCTCGACGGTTCGCCTTCTCAATTGAATGTTGGTAGGTTCAGGTACATACATCTCTATAAAAAATTATATTTGCTCACAGAAAATCATTGAAAAGTCTACCAAGTTGTTTATTCAATAGCCATTAAACTCTCTCTGAGAAAAAAAAAGTTTTTTTTCCCTGCCTATATAAAAATTTTATGCTAGTTATATAGTGATTCTATTACCAGGGCAATGTAGGGAACCAAACATTCTTTTTCACTGGAGATACCTTTTGATGTTAATATGTATTAATTCAAGCATTCTTATTCACTTTGTTATCTGGACCTGGAAAGGATTATGAACTGTAAAAAACACTTTTAACTCCTGCCCCCATGTAGGCACCAGTATACATATAAACAAGTCCCTTGATATATAAATAATAGCAGTTGAATAGCCAGAGTATCTATCTCAAAGTAAAGGCAGAAGAGCAATAAGATGGTAACAGAATAGCATTCAGGAGTCACTACAAGTGTGACCTATTCCCTTTGTGCCAATGACACAATGTATTAAAAATACTGAGAACAGCCAAGTTTGTTCTTCTGTTTTCCCTGTTGCTGCCAAAGAACTCATAGTAAAAACAGGAAATCAGTTTCCAGATTCATTAATAAGAATATGATAAACTATTAACTCTCTGACTACCACAAGGATTTGTCAGTCTTGCATTCTCTACAGTACTGGCATGCCGATTATCAGGCTTTGGGTGGGATAGACAATTAAAAAAAACAACACTCGAACCCATTACTGAACATAAACCTTACCCCGCACATGGGGCAGCAACTTCCCTTCAACATTGATGGGTCTCCACAATAAGGAAGAGGAGGGCAGCTGACTGTGGAACAAAGGGTCTGACCCTGTAGACAGTAGCAGTGTGTGCAGCTGTCTATATCCCAACGTTCTTCATCGGCATATGTTTTTCCATTAAAGTGACAAACTGCCTTCTTTGATGCTGTGTCCTCTGGTGAAATAATAATATTGTAATGAACTGGAAGTTAGAAAGCCATTTCAAAGTAATTGGCAAGGAAAAATTGGTCAAATCGCTCTTTTCAATTTGACTAACTCGTGACAAAAAAGTGGCTGGAAATAGCTCCCATATAGTATGGGTGTGCATCTTTGTTTAAATAGGCATTTTTTTCAGATCCCGTGATCTATAGGAGCTGAAAAATATCCTGTGATTTTGTGAAGTTACCGGGTTCTAAATACTGGTCTAGGATTTGGATCTGTTTTTCCTACCCTTGACTCTGATATTATTTGGCTCCATTATTACCTATGTTGAATCTATGGGGAATTGCAGACAAGCTGCTGGTGCATGCTCTTTAAATAACCACCAAATTTCTCAAGGAACTTGTCCGACCAACAACTCCAATTATATGGGTCCCTGCATAAGGTGCCTCCAGCCATTCTCCATTGTTACCTATGGGGAAAAACCCCTCTAAGCTTTCTCCTGGGAAAACAGAAAAAACACTCAACAATGAACACAGCAACCACTGACTAAAAGTCTGTGAAAGCAAATAGAACCAACAAACCCAAAGACCCAGTACAAAACCAGGGAATTCCAGCAGAATCACAAGACAGTGTGGCAACTCCAACAGAACCAAAGTCACTCCACAGAAGCCCAGAAGAACCCAAGCGTAGCAGTGCAAGATTTACAGAACCAATCAAACCAGAGAATCCCAGCAGGGGGCATATTTTCAAGCCAACAGAACCAATGACAATCCCTAATGTGTGATTCCTCACTGCTCAGACATTTCTCCTCCTTTCCTTCCTCCCCCCATTCCCACTCTCCAGTTCTGGTAACGGCAAGGGAGGGGGAACAAGCTTTTGCCTCTGTAGAGAACTTTAAAGTTTGTTGCTAATTCAGGACTTCAGGTTTTCCGATGTGGTTCTCAGGGAATACTGTTCTATCAGCTTTGCCCTACCAGCATGGCCAATTGCCAGCCATGCTGACAGAGGCTGATGGGAATTGCTGGAAGTTCCTGAACGATCTGAGAGCCGTTCGAGGTTCCCTGTACCTCTGGTTCAGGGTATATTCCCAAATATACTGGGACTTTACTTCCAGTTGGATGAAATTAACTGGATGTGATCTGCCAGATATACTCCATCAAACAGTCTGGATGGAATCCAGTTTGGGTACAGCTTTTGGACAGATGGCTAATCCAAGCCTAATATGTGAGTTGGGAAGAAACACTCACATTGTGGCGGTACACGGGTTCCACCACATCTCATACTAGTTTATCATACAGAATGTATCTCTATGCTTACTGTTTGCCCAAGTCACTGGCAATTTGAGGCACCAGCAAAATGAATCTAATTCGTCTCTTCTGAACTGCAATGTGGAACTGCTACAGCAGTTCTACTCGAAAATTTTAAAATAATTTAAGAAGAAATTATATTTTAATATTAAAGTTGAAACAAGGTTAAAATAACTGTTGATGCTAAGGCTAATTCCAGCTGAATAGTAGTTTTTGTATTACTACTCATAAAGTGGCAGCCAATGAAGTAGAGCTGTGGATGGGCTACATACAGGGCAGTAATGTCATAGCATGCATTTTTTCATAACTAATTACTACAGGAGGTAAAAGAGAATATGCAGGGCTGCTTTTTTCTGTAGGTTCTGGAGAGGTAGCATATAAATTCTCTAAAATAAACATTACTTTCAAGGCTATAATGCTTCTGATTGAACCATGTCCCCCCGTCATATCTCCCCTTCTTTTGTTTTCAATCACTTACCTATACAATAAGGGCAACACTGGCCTTTTCTCAAAACAGGTCTGTCACAGGACACTGGGGGGCAAGACTCAGAGTAGCAGCTGATAGCCCCATCCATGCAAACACAGCTTGTACAAACATTTGGTTTCCAGGATTCAGCAGTCAGGAAAATATCACCTTCATCATTCTGGCAGTAGTTAGGCATGCTCTTATTGCTTGAAGGGGAAGGCTGAGCAGGCTCATCTTGAAATAAAGTATGCAGATAAGCAATCACAGGACACAGCAGTGGAAAAACAGGGTTGCACTTACCTCTAACTGCTGCTCATGGTGTGATACTCTGTGCAGCCACACATCGGGACTGCTGAGTCCTGCTGTGGATCGTTTTCTTGCATACTTCCCGAATAACCTACTTTGGAGTGCTGCCCCTCCCGTTGGGAATGGATCTGCAGCATTTTTCCACCCAAATGACCCCCTAATCAAAGGTGAAGAAGTGCTCCCCCCTCAGTTCTTTCCTCATTTGCCACCGCAGACTACCTAAACAAAAAAGAAAATCAAGAACTGTAAAACAATAGGCAGATCACTGCGGGGAACAGAAGAAGATATATGTGTCTGCACAGAGTACCACTCGATGAACAACAGTTACAGTTAAGTGCAACTCTTTTTTCATCAGTGTGGTCTCTGTGCAGGCCCACATTGGGAGAGTAGCAAGCTCACTCACCACTGGAGGCAGGAGTGATTAATCAACTTGAACAGTGACTGTAGTACTGCTCTCCCTATAGCTGCCTCTTTTTTGGACTCCATGTCCACCACATCATATCTAATTAATGGCTTGTGGGCCGACAAGAGAACATTAGCAATTCTTTATGACCAGTCTACCAGGGTGTGATCCTCCACGCTGTCAAGTGGAGAGAGATTACATCAGGATAACAAAACAGAATGAATTGCAGTAGGTCCTCCCTTTGAGGATGAGTCATGTAAAGACTCTTGGGTGTGAATATCAAGGTCGAAAACCAAATGCTCCTTGAGCAGGATGGGGCTATGAGAATGCCATTGACCAGTTTCACTATTACCTGTGTCAGTAAGGGGAAGATACAGAAACTCCCGAGGCCAATTGTGTTGAAATGCATTCCCTAGTGAGTCATAGCCCACAGTCACTCCCAAACAATATTGAGGACACTTCTTATTTGCAACTGAAACAAACATTTCTATGAGGAGTTCCCCACTGGTGAAAAATGTGGTAGACAGGGTTTAGGGACCAGTTTTGATGTTCCAACATATCTCTGTTGAGTGCATTCACTATTGTCACCCTCCACTATATGAATGGCCTTAGCAGCAGTGGCGTAGGAGGTTAAGAGCTCGTGTATCTAATCTGGAGGAACCGGGTTTGATTCCCAGCTCTGCCGCCTGAGCTGTGGAGGCTTATCTGGGGAATTCAGATTAGCCTGTGCACTCCCACACACACCAGCTGGGTGACCTTGAGCTAGTCATGTTTTTTCGAGCTCTCTCAGCCTCACCCACCTCACAAGGTGTTTGTTGTGAGGGAGCAAGGGCAAGGAGATTGTCAGCTCCTTTGAGTCTCCTGCAGGAGAGAAAGGGGGGATATAAATCCAAACTCCTCCTCCTCCTCCTCCTCCTCCTCCTTAAGCACAGTGTTGTGGCAAATGGCCCAGTTCCATATGGCACAAGTCTCCTTGCAAAGAGCTAGTGACCCTGTGCTTCCCTGTTTGCAGTGGTACAATTTGGTGGGGGTGTTGTCAGTGGCATTCCTTTCCAATGGGCAAACATATTGGTGATGTGTCCTTTGTGTATAAAATGTCCAAGACTGTAAAGTTGTTGGGTGGCTCAATTGTGTTAAAGTCCAGCTATAAAGCATTATTTTGACCAAAAGTTCAGCGAACCACCAACTGTCCTCTGGAGGAGAAATAGGAAATGGATTGCCCACAGCAACATCCAGGAATGGCATGGAGGGGTCCTCAGAGTCCTCATCTGACTAGTGCTCTACATCCAACAACAATGGCCCTACATGTTTGTCATGGCTGTGACCAGAAGTTATTGGCTCTGGTTTATGCACAGAATACTTTGAAGATGTGGACAAGACAGGGTCACCTCTATCTTGAAGGCAGGGATCAGAGAAACAAATATAAGCTGAACAGCAATGACAACCAGGTTGCACCGGTGAACATTTGCAAGGTCTGGATTGGATGATCTGACTTTAATAACATAGTTGAACAAGTAGTCACTGATAGAGAATGCTGGTGTATGCAGACACCCCACATCCCGATGGTGAGTTGTAAGATATTGGTGCTGAAAGACTGTTGGCATAGGTGACTGTCAAGGAGAACCTATTTGTTGGTAACATGTGTACCTAGGTGATCTAGACCAATGTCAAGAAACTCTCATCTCTAACAAGTGATCACATCTGTCGGAGACCAGCAGTGAGGAGACTATTGGCGTTGAACTGGAGATTCATGTCACCTGGGTGATCTGCTACACAGTCAAGATTCATAGCACTGGCCACCCTTTGGTAAAGGAAACAAAGTAGTAGTAGACCGACGTGTAGGTGGTTGTTCTGTCACTTCTGACTGGCAATCATCCCCGTCTTCACACCAAGACATGGTGACAGGTTCAACAGTAAATGGAAAGCAACAAACTGGCAAACGCCTCCTCAACTCCAATGGTAAATCACTTAATGGTCGAAGGGGTGAGAGTGTCCTTGAATGGGAAGCTGGTTGAGGAAAATCCAAAAGTGGTCTTTCTGGGGATGAAGAATACTTGGAATTCTTCTCCACCACAGACATGGGTTCAGATAATATGACAGACTCCTTAAATTTAGCTTTTTTGTGGCTTTTTTTGCAGGTTGTGCTGCAGGTAGGTGCTAGCTAGTGTGTAGCCAGACAGACAGAAGCAAATGAGGCAGGCAGCAAATGAGATGTAGTCAAGACAGGCTAGAATCAGGGTAGGAAGCAGGCAAGGGCATGGTCAAGATAGTTCAAAGTCAAGGCACAGGCAGAAGATCATGCAAACATGCTGAGAGCTGGAGACCAGAGGGAGACTGGGCACATGGAGCTTACCAGGAAGTACACTTGTTGTACCCAGGCAGAGCCAAGCCAAAGGCAGGGTTTATAAAGAAAATCCTGGCTAAGAAGGCTGGGATCCTGCAGGAGCTCAGTCCTCCTCATAAGAACATAAGAAAGAGCCTGCTGGATCAGACCAGAGTCCATCTAGTCCAGCACTCTGCTACTTGCAGTGGCCCATCAGATGCCTTTGGGAGCTCACAAGCAGACTGTGAAAGCAATGGCCTTCTGCTGCTGCTGCTGCTCCCAAGCACCTGATCTGCTAAGGCATTTGCAATCTCAGATCAAGGAGGGTCAAGATTAGTACCCACAGATCGACTTCTCCTCCATAAATCTGTCCAAGCCCTTTTTAAAGCTATCCAGGTTAGTGGCCATCACCACCTCCTGTGGCAGCATATTCCAAACACCAATCGCACATTGTGTGAAGAAGTGTTTCCTTTTATTAGTCCTAATTCTTCCCCCCAGCATTTTCAATGTACGCCCCCTGGTTCTAGTATTGTGAGAAAAATTTCTCTCTGTGAACATTTTCTACCCCATGCATAATTTTACAGATTTCAATCATATCCCCCCTCAGACGTCTCCTCTCCAAACTAAAGAGTCCCAAACGCTGTAGATGCATTCATCTCTCAGAGACTTCTGCCATCCTTTGCAGCAATGCGAGTTTTTCTCCTTTGGCTATGCAGCTGTAGCCTCTGTCTTTGCCTCCTTTGAGCCTGTTGAGCTCCTTTGGCTCATCACTCAGCTCTTCTGAGATTCCTTAAGACTCTTTTTTACAGAAGGGAAAAGAACCTGTCTGGCTCTAGTATATATACAGTGACCAGGGGTTGGCTCATCACACAGGTGGTTTGGACATAGCTCTAGGTTCCCCAGAAGTAGAAAGGGGCAGGGGTAGCCAATAAAGGGACTGAAGTCACTGAAGGTGGATGGGAGCCTTTATCCTGTTGGATCTTTTGGGGTGCTTCCATGGACTTCTCTGACAAGCAGGCTCACAAGAGGGAAAGACCCTTCTGTCTGGCAAGTAGAAGGGATATGACCATCCCTTAGGCAAAACAAACACTCTTGGTATTCATGATTTTCATACTGCATTTCACATATTTTTGAAAACTGCAGTACCCTTCTCCATAATTATGGAGACAAAAGGCAGAAAAACTCTTAGGAAAAAACCCGAGAACAAATGCTGAGGTAAAATCACCTCAGAGAAAACAGCGCTCACAAGAACATGTACTCTTTGCACAGTGGCAAAAAGAGAACTGAGAAATAGAGTACTCCTTCCTCTTGGCACAGGGATGTTTCAGTGGGAAAAAGCTGTGGGTACAACGGGAGGAGGGAGCACTTTGACGTGGATTCCTCTGGAAGATTGCAAGAAAACGATTCTGTGGTTGGCCTGTGTCTGCACAGACCCAATGTGTGGCTGCAGAGACTATGCTGTTGAACCAATGTTCTTCATGGCTTTCCTGGAATTTCAAATTTAATTCATGAAACACACATTTACAAAGTTCATGAAAACTTTAGGTTTCCGGATACAAAATTCAATTCCTTTAGCAGACTTTCTAAGCTTCAGTATTTGTAGTTTTCTCAATTCTTACCGTCCTATAAATTTGTACTTTGAAAATGCCAGTTCAGTTGTATGACTGAACTATGAGAAGGCACTTCGACTTGTTCGCCACCAAACATGGAAAATAACCATGCGTACCCCTGAATTTTAACAGGTTGGGTTGAGGATGAAACACTTTTTGGTAATTGTGAGCTTTACCACAAAGTTTAAGGAAAAAGGGGGAAAAGCTAGTGGGATGTTTCATTGTTTTTATGCAAACGACTATAACAACTGCTCTCTCCACTTGGCTCACTCAGGTATAGGCAAAGAAAGCTACAAGCATCTTCAACTATAGCTTGAATGTATATTTTAGATACAAAGTTTTGTTCTTCACAGAATCCATGGTACCATTGTACTGTTTTTCATTATGCTTTTTTACATATATCCTTTTAACAATGTCTTGGCTGTAATCTAATTAAGGATATAACATGTTAAAATGTTAGTAATGAAAATAATGTTTCTAAAACAAAAATTGAGTCCAGATTAACTACAAACTAACACAGCTATCCACCTGAACCTGTTTTAAAAAGTCATTGTCATATTCACATACATGTAACACGAGCCCAATGGCTCCTTTCCTGAGGAAGCATGAGAAAAGTACAAGAGGAATGGGTGATTTTGAGCAGGTAAGTTGGGTATGTTTGTGTATGTTGAGGTCGTGTGAATGTGATATTTAATTCACCCCCCTGGCAGATTGTTTCTTTGTTCTAGTGGTCATTGATTGCATGGTTTTGGTCCCTAAATTAGGTGTTCATGCATGTAATGGGGACATCACAAAGGGAAATGTAACTGATATGCCTCTGCATGTAATTTGTGGCAAAAAATGATGAGCAAGAAGACAACCTTGGCGAGTAGTTGCTGTCAAGGGGTGTCAGGGACTGGTGGCAGCAGTGCCTGTTTTGTACTATCTAAAACCCCTAAGTGAAGTACAACAACAGTGGCAGTGTGAGAGCCGGTGGAAACAGCAGCAGCAGGGCTTTGGTTATATGCCTGTATCACTTAGGTGAACTTCCACTCTTAAAATTTCGTTTAAAGCAAATTTCACTTGGTTAAGGGACACTTGGTTGAGTACAGTGGTGTGGTGCCAAGGGGCTGGGGAGGTGCGTGGGGGCGTTCCAGGGAGTGGCAGGGATGCAGGGCACACATGTGCTCAGGGTGCAGTTGAGTATTCACTGTGATTACAATCTGTGCAGTTGAAAAGAAGAGAGGATATTGCACATTCCCAAAGCAGGATCCTAACTTTTTAATCACAGTTTAACCACAATCTATTTCTATCACATTAAGGCTTTTCTCAATTGATGGCTCAATACTTTCAGTTTGCTTTAATCTCTTCTTTTACACGGTTCCAGTAAAGTCTAAAATTCTTCTAGCTTTTCCTTTGTATACACAAACAGCACACAGTCAACAGTTTTCAGTTTAACTTCTTATGACTCTCATCCTTTTATGATAATTCAATAAAGACAATATTTCAGAACAACATTCTGCACAGAAAGCAAGGATCTGAAAAGTCTATAATGATGGCTGAAAGTTAATACTAACCTGGACATTGTGGACAGCATGAATCTTGAGTACGGGTGGGATTTCGACAAAGAAGAGGTGGGCAGACTTCAGACTCGCACAAAACTCGTGCATTATGACAAGTACATTGTGTGCAAGAATCAATATTCCATGTATCTCCTTCCACAAAGTATTCACCACCTGGAACATAGCAGATAGTTGGACCACTGAGTTCTGGCTTCTGAAAAGTAGATTCATCTGTGGAAAACAGAATGTAAAAAAACACTGTAACAGAAGAATACTCTGATTTTCTTAATTTTGACATTATTTGTGATTATTTCATGTTTTTGTACATAAGTATTAATAATTAATTATTATTAATTAATAATTAATAAGTATTCCGAATCATCTTCAAGGTGTTGGTATTGACCTTTAAGGCCTTGCGCGGCCTGGGACCTCCGTACCTATGGGACCGTCTTGCCCCATAATGCCCTAAATCGCACCTCTCAAGTGCTCAGCAGATACCCATTGGTGATCCCTGGCCCCTCAATGACGCTGCTGGAGCTCTTTCACCCGGGCTAGAGCCTTTACAGCTCTGGCTCCCTGCCTGGTGGGAACACTCTACCTCCAGTTAAGGGTCTCCAAGGGATCTTAATGATTTCCGCAGGGCCTGCAAGACAGAGTTGTTCCACTGGCTTCTTTGGAGAGTCCAGTCGCTGATGCCCCTTTAACATCTGTGGACCCTGCTGTCTCTTCTTCCTCTTCCCTCCGCTAGGGGATGTTTTAATAGGACAACTACTCCATATATTGATGTTAGAACGCTGCATTTTTTAATTGGGTTGGTTTTAAGTATATAGAGTCGCTATTTAATGATTGATTTTATTGTGCTCTATCTGTCTGTGCTTGTTCACTCTGAGCCCTTCGGGGAGGGCGGCTTAGGAAATATAATAACAATAATAACTCTCTCTTTATTTAGGTATTTATTTACTTCATTTATATCCAACCTTTTTCTCTTCCCTTTTATCCTCACATCAACCCCATGAGTCTATGTGACTGGCCCAGGAGTCCATGGAAAAATGGGAATTTGAGCCTGGGTCTTAGTTGGGCAGTCTAACCACAACACAACATTGAAACCCAGGATGGGACTGTGTAAATAATGACTAGTGATTGAAAGTGGCTGTATGAGGTAAACTGTCAGGAGCAAAAGGGAACCCAAATGCCTGAACTCTGCAGATTTTTGCAATATTTCTGAGTGTTCAAAAATGCCCTTTATCTCCTCAGGGATTGAAACAGCTTTAACAGGCATTTTAGGTACACCTTTAACAGACATTTTAGCATTTTATAATAACCCTGATAATTATATGGGTTTTATGTGTACACAGTTTATACTTTTTTAAGATATGGCAGGCAGGAGTAAGGGAGAATAATCTAACTACACATTTCCATTCAAAGTGTGAGATCCAGACTACATTTTCTGCTAATGGAAGGGGTAGAGTAATTTCCAACAATTCCTTCTTCCTGCCCTAGACTCCTGATATACCACTCATGCGGTTCCTGAGTGTTCCCGTTCCCCCAAAGTCAGCATTTAAAGCTGCAGTGGGGGAGAGTGAAATATTTGGGCTTGAAAGTTTCCCATGTACTATAAATTGTCAGATTAGTTTTGTCAGGCCAGGTAGAACAATGGGCACTTTTATTATTATTATTTATTTGATTTAATAGACCGCCCTACCCCCGTCTGTTGTCTGATTCGTCTGTCTTTATTGTAATATCTTGGGGAAAAAATGAGAGACAGAAAATTTGTTCTTTACAACACAATACAGATCTTTAAAAATTACCTGGACAAGATGGACAACATTTGCCTGGATGTATGGTGGGATTGCCACAGTTAGGCACAGAGCAGGTGATCAAAGCACACATTTCCCGCCCATTATGACAGTAACATTCACGGCATCCATCATGCCAACTTTCTTCATTTTCATGACGGTGCCCATCCACTGACAGGCAAGAACCAGTCTTAGCAGGTGGCATTGCAGAAGCTGGTAACTCTGCATATGATCAAATACATGGTGCCTTAGCATGACAGTATTAATGAGCAACAGTTAATTTCACCCTGTATTTATATTAGCAACTTAACATCTCATAGGAACATGGTATAGCTTTTTGTATGCATTTTCCAACAGCAGGAGTCCTCAATGTACATATAAATAACATTTAATAATAAATGTACACAAGCTGTACGAAGTAGAGACTTGTAGAGTTATTTTCTTATATATACATATGAGGAAATTTAAACATTGCCCATATGAAGTATATAATTCTCTCACCCCATATCCACCAAACTACCACTTCACAAAGGGCAACACACAGTTTACCTATAATTGTTATTCTCTGAGTGGCCATCCACACAGTTATACAAACTCTGTACCAGTGATGAAGCCACTCCACAGAGTTCTAGCTCTAGGCTTAAAATTGGTGCTCTTATCCTCAGAAGAGGATACAGTGCTTTGCTCTAAGGGGAGGGGCAAGTGATTTCTTGTTCAGTCCCTTCTGACTGCTGCTATAGATGCTCTCTCAGAAAGTAAAGCAATAAGAGATTAGAAGCAAGGAAAAAGGGTGGACTGTATGCCTGTCCAGATGATCACTCTAAGAACATCCAGTATGGGAATTGCAACCTGTTTTTTTTTCCTTCATGGTCTCTAAACTTCCCCACATATGTGAAACAAGTAAACTGGCCTATCTAAATGTGATTGCTGCATCTGCTCAGGAGATGACATGGAGAACAGCCTGGCTGAAGTCTGCATCACATTGTGCTAGTCATACACACATGGAACAGAGTTAGAAATGTGGCCATAGTTTTGGATGTACAGTCAGTATCACATGGATCCAAGCTCACTTGATGTTTGGTCAGTTTAAAATCTGTGGCGTAAATGGATTTCAAGGTTTTTAAAAAACATTTAAGTTATAGCACTGGGATAAGTTGGTTCGACAAGTGCTATTGCTAACTGGAAATGCACAGCACAATTAAAGTTTGAGATTGAAAGGACTGTAGCTTGTTACATAATAATGTCCAATTTTTCTATTTTGCTGTTTGTTGGTGCTGAATGGATGAGAAACAGCAGCAACCTCAAGTACTGAAAGAACCATAGTTAGCACCCATGATTTTTCCTACAACAGTTCACAGAGATCAAAGATTCAATTACTTCTTTTCTGTGTGGTGAATCAGTCTTATGCTGGTTTTTCACTGTGGAAATGCCCTGTGGTATGTCCCGGAGTGTACCTGCTGCGGGGCTCCTGATCCTGCTCATAGCACCCCACAGCTGCCTGGTTCTTTCCCTGACACAAGTCAGGGCTGATGTGGGAAGCCCCATCTGGTTTTCCACCAGCCCAGGGCTTTGCCATAAGCACTGCAAGCTCTTCCGGGATCTCTTCCACACATGTGTGGGCAGCCTCAGTTTCCTGTATTCTGATTGGCTGAATCTTGCTCCTTCTGCACCTGGATTACCGACCTCACCCCCATTCCCACTCACTGTCAGATTTTATTTTTTTGGTGACTTTATTTAAAAGCTGGTGATTCTCTTGGGTTTGCCGGGCAGGGAAGCCAGGCGATTCGGGCCGCATGCAAACTCCTTGTGCGTGCAAGTGAATCATTGCCTTTCCTGCCAGCAAACTCCGCGTGTGTGTGAGAGAATCACCAGCCTCCATCCTGGCAAACTTCTTGAGTGTGCGAGAGAATTATCGGCTTCCCTGCCAACAAACTCCTCGCGCATGTAAGATAATCACTGGCTTTCCTCGCTCATGGGGGCGTGGTGAGAAGGTGGTGATTCTCTTCTTTGGTGGGGCGGGCCAGAGCAGCGAGGCAGGAAAAGTGGCCCTGATGCTGCTGCCATGAAGTTCTGCATGGCAGGGAAGCCTCTGGAGCAACAGGGGGGCATTCAAAAAGAACCTCCAATGCTCTGGGGCAGTGCCGGGACAACAACATGGCAGAAACGCTGCAGCAACGGTGGCAGTGCAGAACTCTCCATTGCACTGAGGCATTCCCCATGCCAATAGAGGAGCATTTTCGCTTGTAAAACTGGCCTTAGTGAGCATATGATCTTTTTTTCCCTTCTATATTTAAGCACAGGAATCAGGGCTTTGTATTTCACTGGTGACTGAGACTTTGCTCTCATAACAGTGGCATTGACAGAAGAAGAAGAGTTTGAATTTATGCCCCCCCCTTCCCTAAGAGAACTGTAACTAGCCGATGGTCACCCAGAACTGTTTTTGTGACATAGGGGAGGGAGGGGGGAAATTGAGAAATAAAATGAGGGCAATGTCCAAGAAACATGACTACTGTTTTATAACCTAAATCTAGAACAGACAGAAGCATAAAGAGAGGATAAAGAAAAATGGAGGCAACTCTGAGAATGAATAAGGTGCTGCTAAAAGTGAGGAGATTCGAAAAACCAGTGAAGATACAGGAAAGATTTGTCCTTCCCCTCAGATCAGGAACAGCAGCGCTCTCCACTGTGAAAGAACTCTGACCATGAGATTTCAAGCCAGAAACTCTGGCAGAATTTTCTGCAAAGATACTGCAAAGAACACAGACTTTTATTGCTAATGGAGAAACATCCCACTTCATGAACATGGATGAAAGTTTCCCTATCCCAACTGCTTTTGAGTGCTTATTTCTCATTAAGTCTCATAAGTCATTTTGAGTCTCTTATTTCTTATTGACTGTCTTATTTCTGTTTAACATTTACTTTGTGTCAACTATGTGATCTTATAGGGTTTACTGTTTTATGGTGCTGCTTCTCAGGTTATATTGATACATCAATTCTGACCCAGTAACTTCCTGCAAGTGCAGAAGTCCTTGTGCTCACACAAAACACTCTTATTTATTCTCAAGGGCTTCTTTGTTCATTTCACAATGGAGCATGCAGATCTATTTGTTCACTGCTTTTTCTGCATATCAGCTCCTGCCACTGAAATGGAAACCTGTGTGCACAAGAGCTCCATGGATACTAGCAGGGCTCTACATGACAGCAGGTAATGTAAACCATAAAGCTTATTTAAAAATAATTGAAACCCATTATGGATTTATTTACTCATTGCTCCAACCTGTATAGCTCAGGTCAGCCTGATCTGTTAGATCTCAGAAGCTAAACAGGGTTGGCCCTGGTTAGTACATGGATGGGAGACCACCAAGGAGTAGCAGGGTTACAACATAAGCAGGCAATGGCAAACCACCTCTGAACAACACTTGCCTTGAAATCCTTACAAGAGCTACCATAGGTCAGCTGTGACTTGACAGCAAAAGGAAAAAAAGATCTGTTCTTAACTAAACTTTCATAAAAAATTTTTAGAACACCACAACGTTAAAAAAAACCTTAAAATACAATCAAAATAATACCAGAATATCAAGATAAAGTCAATTTTTTTCAGCACATTTTGTGCTGAAAAGCCCCTCACTCTATAATGCTAGTCAGGTGTATTTTAAAAAATATTTCAGGGTTTTTACTTTGTCACCTCCAGGGGTGGTAGTTTTGGGAGTTAGTTTGTATGGGCTCAGATGCTCAGGAACACTATCAGTTCTCACCAGCATGCCACCATGAGCTGAGGAATTCAGCCCTGAACATCTGGAGAGCCGCAGGTTCCCTACCCCTGGGCTAGCTGCACCAAAATTTCAGAGATTTTTCAAGAGACTCTCCTGCTGATACTAGCCAGGTTTGGTGAAGTTTGGTTCAGGGGGTTCAAAGTTATGGACCCCCAAAGGGGGTGTCCCATCCCCATTGTTTCCAATGGGAGCTAATAGTAGATGGGGCTACATTTTGAGGGTCCATAACTTTTGACCCCTTGAACCAAACTTCACCAACCCTGGGTGGTATCATCAGGATAATCACTTGCTGATACCAGCCAGGTTTGGTGATGTTTGGTTTAGGGGGTGCCCCATCCCCCATTGTTTCCAATGGAAGCTAATAGTAGATGGGGCTACATTTCGAGGGTCCATAATTTTGGACCCCTTGAACCAAACTTCACAAAACCTGGGTGGTATCATCAGGAGGGTCTCCTAAAGATATTCTGAAATGTTGGTACTGCTAACATAAACATTCCTCCCCTGACCAAAAATCCAGTTTTGAAGGATTTTAACTCTTGTGTTTTAGCTTGGTTGCTGATCGAGCTAAGGTTTTTGTACTTTTAAAGTTATTGTTGAGACCATATTGTTTTTGTTGCCCCTCCTTTCCACTTACAGTGCTAGTTTACTGTTTTTCTTTGAAAGAAATATTCAAAATAATTTAACCTACTGATGCCTCAAATAATGTAATTTTATTGGTATCCATTTTTATTTTTGAAATTTACCAGTAGCTGCTGCATTTCCCACCCTCGACTTACACACGAGTCAATAAGTTTTCCCAATTTTTTTGTGGTAAAATTAGGTGCCCCGACTTATATGCGGGTCGACTTATACATGAGTATATACGGTAATGAAATAAATGGTTTTTCAACATGACCATTCTATATTGTTCATATAATAAAGTTCTACCAACTAAATGAAACTGTTTTGTATCTCTGGGATTTTTTGTCTATTCAATTTTTTTCCATGTTATACTTGTCTCTGAACATGAAAATGGATTGAAAAGTAGTAACCTACCTCTGCATTTGCAGATAAGACAGCCTTCATTATCTTGCTGAAAGTCATTAGGGCAGATCTTATCACATGACTGATCTGGGCATTTCTTACATCGACAGATTTCACATCCATGTTTGTTCTTCCTAAATTACCAACATTATTTGGAAAGGAAAATAAATTAAAATATGAATTAATTTAAAAATGATTTTGTAACATCTGACAATGTTATGCAATTATAACTCTGTCCCGAGATGCATCAAAAAGCATAAACAGCAAATGTGTGTTTTGTTTGTGTGACTGATAATAGTCTGTGTATGATTCTCTATCACCCTCATCATTTAGAAACAGTTATTTTGTGTATAGATGAGTAAACACCATGATTTATTAAAATACATTCTATCAATAACTTCTTCTTAAAGCAGTCCTCTCTGTCCACAGCTCTTTCTTCTAATTCTAATACTCCCAGCAGAAGCCAGAAATAAAAAGAAGAGAGGTTGCCAAAACTAGTTCACACTGAACATTTCAGACATGATGCATAGCAATCTCATCTGCTAGTCAAGAAAACAGAAGTAGGTGCAGTCAGTATTAGTCAGATTAAGACTTCTAATTAAACACTTAACCAGTTATCGTGGTAACAGGTAAAATTACCTATTTGATTTGCCAATGCTCAAAACAAGATGTTACAGAAGCCACAGAAACTTTCGATAACTCAAGACTTTTGCTAGTTTTCAGCCATTATGGGACAACTCTCATTAAACATGATACTCTTACTATTAATTATGTCCCAGCAAATCCCTATGCTCCATACAGAACACAGAAATAATATACTTCCTATCGGGAGGCCTTACAATTTCAACAACACGGTAAAGGAGAATGCTGATTTAGCTACTCAACTTTCTCTCACAAGTACAAAGGAGGACACTAGGAGGCATGTCTTTAAGCTAGGAGGCATTTTCAGCTGCATCCATTTCTATATCCACTAGGTGGGGTATTAGCATACAGAGACTGACCCAACCCTTCTCCTTCCTTGGCAACTCTGAAGAGTTCTCTTAGAGCAATCAGCTTTCTCCCCTTCCAGATGTACTTGTCTCAAAGGAAGCTGTTAAAAATGAGGCCTATCATCATTCATGGTAGCCAAAGATATCTCCTGCCCCCCCAAAGATATCTCCTGCCTTTCCCAAAATTTTCTTAGATGGGTGCTGTCTGCTCTGGCTCCATCTCGGCTAAACTCACTTTGGCAGCCATTTTAGTGATGCCTTGGAGACGGTGAGGTCAAGACTCTCTTCAAACTATGCTAATGAGTGGCCAAAAACCTGGGTAGGAGACCGGTTCAATGATGGGGCATCTGTGTGCCTAGCTATTACCATGGAGGCTTCCAAAGCCATGCACCACATACCAGCTATTGCCATGGAGGCTTCCAAAGCCATGCACCACAATGTAATTTCATCAGCAAAGGCAAGTCTTCCTGAACACAAAATCTATCAAGCAGCCCTCAAACATGAGTGAAGTCACCACATGTCAGGATGCAATCAGCTTTTGTTACTTTTCTGGGCTGGCTTCTATAGCTATTGCTGTTCTGCCAGCCAAAAATGTGCAGGACCCCTCTGCTGATTCAGAGGTTGCCAACCCCCACCTTCTTTTTTTGGACCCAGCAAACTTTCTCACTGGGGACCTTTGGGACCTTCCTTGGGACCTCTGAAAGCTCTGTCGAAAGATCTCCTACACTGAACCTCTGGATTATCTACATGGACAATGTACTCTACCCAGCTCAGGTCATTTTTTCCACTCAAACACAAGATTGACTGGTTTTCACTTTTTCTTTCTCTCCCTGCACATAACTATCCTTTCGAATATAATTTCACTATTCTTCTGCTAAGTAAATTTTCAATTTTCGCAACCCTATATTTCCCTCAATAAATTCCAATTCTGATGGTTTCTTATCAGCCCATGGGGATTTTCCCACTTCAGCTGATGACAGTTCTGTTGAGGCCCTGATCGCTGCTGAACTTTACTTTAATTGGATTTATATTTCGCCTAAAGGCTGCTGAACTTCACTTTAATTGGATTTATATCCCACCTAAGCACCTTCTCCCTCCCCCATACAGAACCAAGCAATCTCCCTGGTTTACATAGGGAATATTTTGATACCACTGACCCACCTCTTAGCACTGGAATTGGGGATCACTGCTTTATGTTTGAGTCCTATGGGGGGGCTGTCTCAGAGGCCAGTGCAGAGGGAGTCCTGTTCTGCCCCATGGACACTGAGCTGTGGGTTTCCACATGATTTGATTTTATCTGCCATGCTATTTAGAATCTATAAGAAATTGCTGGGAGAGGTCATCAGGACGTTTGGACTGCAATGCCTTTCCCATCAAATCCTAAGGATGCTGCTCAGGTTCTGAACTGGTTCTTAGAGGAGGTAATGGGTGGCATGAGAGTGAACAAGTTGCAACTTAATTCCAACAAGAAGGAAGTTTTTGAGGCTACTACAAAGGCAGATCTGGGACTTGCAATTTATCCTGTCTTGGAAGGGATTATACTCCCTTTGAAAAGCAAGGTTCACAGCTTGGAAATATCACTCAACAGAGCAGTCACCTTAGAAAACTAGGTGGCTGCAATGGTCCAGAGTTCTTTAGAGAGCCAGTGTGGTGTAATGTTTAAGAGTGAAGGACACTAATCTGAGTTTGATTAGAACTGAGTTTGATCCCCCACTCCTTAACATGATTGACAGACTCTAATCTGGTGAACCAGGTTTATTCCCCACTCTTTCATGTGAAGTGTACCGGCTGACCTTGGGCTAGTTGTGGTTCTCTCAGAACGCTCTCAGCCCTGGAAGTGAAGGAATCTGTAAGCAGGTTTGAGACTGTAAACAGGGTATAAATGCAAAATTCTTATAGTTTCTTTGCCCAGTTTCATTGGGTGCATCAACTGTATCTATTCCTGAATCAGCCAGACTTAGTCAAAGTGATTTATACCTGGACTGGACTACCGCAATGTGCTCTACTTGGGCTAGTCATGGTACAATAACAATCACTAGTGTTGCCATTTTCTGAAGATGGAGTTTGCTAACTTAACTATCAGAGAATATATTAGAGTGAGTAAAGTTGTTAGTTCACTATGAATAGAGAGCAACCTGATGAGAGCTTTACAATTTTGTTAAGAGCTTCCTTCCATTTCCCAACAAAAAACAGGACATAAAACAGGACAGTGACTACTTGATTAGAAGATACACTTTTTTTGTGAAGAAAAACGAAATTAAGAAGATGCATAAACATTTCTTTAATTCATCTTTACTACCCTGCCACTAAGCCCGCTGGAAGTCAATGAACCCGTGAATCTATCTTAGACTAGCCTGCCACATAGGGTTTTTGTGAAACTAAACCAGTGAAAGGAGAACTACTGTACACAACTCTAGTTCCCTGGAGGAAAGGCTTTATAAAAAGTGATGCTTTAGTTATTTCACTAAACATTGTTTTCAGGTAAACATTATTTACATTTATTAAATAATTATTTTTATTTTCTCAGGAATTGCATTTTTAAACTGATAACCTAAATAATAAGAAATATGTTTTTTAAATATAAGAATACATACAAGTATCCAGATGGACAGTATTTGTCACACACTACGGGCTTGCATTTCTTGGGCCGTGGTCGGCACTGACAGATCTTACAGTCGTGGTCATCAGTTTGAAAGCCAAAAGAGCAAGCCAAGGAACAACCTTCCATGAGGTCAGTACACAGCTCCTCTCCTGTGAAGAACATAGAAAATTTAGCAAAACTGGTAACTGGTAGAAGAAAACAGAATACTTTCCTGCCGCATCACATTATGCCCTTACCTGATGATTGCCTGAATAATATGTTTATACATATACAAACAGTATTTCAAACAACTAACCACATATTTCATCTATTCATGTGTATGAAGTGCCATCAAGTTGTTTTTGACTAATGGAGACCCTATGAATTAATAGTCTCCAAAACACCCTATCATTAATGTTTTGGAGGATACTGATTCATAGGACTGCAAAGAGTTAGAAGTGATTTGACAATACTAAATGCACATACAAAACATTCTATCATTAACAGCCTTTCTCAAGACTTACAAACTGAGGGCTGTGGCTTCTTTGGTTGAAACAATCCATTTCAAGTTAGATTGTCTTCTTTGCCTGTTACTTTCAACCTTTCCTGACATTATTGTATTTTCCAGTGACTTTTGTCTTCTCATAATGTGAATCAAGTACAATAGTCTTCAGTTTAGTCATTTTAGCTTCTAGGGAGAGTTGAGGTTTAATTTGATCTAGAACCCACTTACTTGTCTTTTTGATAGTCCATAATACCTGTAAAACTCTCTTCCAACACCATGTTTCAAATGAGTCAATTTTCTTCCTGTGAGATTTCTTCACTGTCCAACTTTCACACCCACAGATGGCAATGGAGAATACTATCATATGAATCATCTTGATCTTGGTTGCCAGCAACACATCCTTACATTTACATTACTTTACATTACAAAATATGTTTAGAGTGGGAGTAGAATAAACTAAAGCTTCTCTAAATGGAAATGTAATATTTTGTTAAAACTGTTATACAATGAAAAGATTAACTTAAGCTGAAAACAACCAAAGCAAGTATTTAAAGACCACTGGAAGGTTCAATACAATTCATTTCAATAGTCAATGTGGTGTAGTGGTTAAGAGCAGGTGGATTCTAATCTGGAGAACCGGGTTTGATTCCCCATTCCTCCACCTGAGTGGCAGAGGCTTATCTGATGTTTTTCCGCACTCCTACATTTCTCCTAGGTGACCTTGGGCTCGTCACAGTTCTTTGGAACTTTCTCAGCCCAACCTACCTCACAAGGTGTCTGTTGTGGGGAGAGGAAGGGAAAGGAGCTTGTAAGTCACCTTGAATCTCCTAACTGGAGAGAAAGGTGGGGCATAAATCCAAACTCTTCTTCTAATTTGCATTTTTCTAGGAAAAATAAAGGCTATTGTCATGGCCCCTTCTACTGCAGCCAATATCTTATCTGAGGAAGAATTAATAGAATCTCACAGAGAGATGCCAGCTGAATTAATAGACCCTGAACCAGCACAGGCGGTTCAGAGCTCATTAACAGAACTAAGGTGGAGGCCAGTAGCTCTGGACTGATAAGCCCCACCCGCAATACAAAACTATCAACCACATCTTTGCATAACAAGTTCCACACAAACACTTACTGATTGGTTCCCCACCCTGGGACATGGACAATATATACCCCAAACATTCCCTTCTCTCTGGACACAGTGTGTAACAGACTTCCCTCTGTGATACACCTCTGTTTCTCATATTCTGTCCTAATGTTGGCCTCTTGTTCAGAATACAGATTACACATCAAAACAATCAGATGCGGCAGCACACCCATTTCCTTTCAAATCAACCATAGCTTTTCATGACCCAAACTGTCAAAAGCTTTGCTGTAATCTATTTTCTAACATTCTCTCATATGCTGCAGTTCCCCTGCGGGGAAAGGGTCGGGATATAAATTTAACAAAATAAAAAGAATTGTCTGTCTATCTTTTTAAAGCTGCCCTGAAACACAGTCCACTAACATACCTGTCACTGTTTAATAAATACAGTACTTTACGATACTGTACTTAGTAATAATATACAGGCAGCCCAATATGGACTGGGCTGGTGGGCAGTGATGACGCCACTCTATTGCTGCCACACCTCCTCCAAGGGGTTTTCTTGTGGTACAGGAAGCCCAAAAAGTAACCCCCCAACCAGAAAATTCCCAAGGGGGAAAAATGGAGATACGCTGCAGAAAATGTGTTGTATTTCTGAGCCTGGGCCCACTGGTGTAAGGAGGCTAAAGAGCAGTAGAAACGGAAGGTCGGCTGCTCCCCTGGGAACACCCCAGCTCAGCTTGGGAGCACCAACAAAAAGCGTCCCAGGGCCCCCTAGCGGTAAGTGCCCAAAGAAGGCAAATCTGGCGGTGTAAGCCTGTGCTGCCTCTGGAGGAGGATTCAGTCCCCCACTAATTTGTGCTGTTAGATATGTAATTTTTTTCTCAAAGAATATTGTCTTTCTGAAAGCTGTCATTTTTGTATAATACAAAGTTGTACCATATTTTACCATCTTGTGCATTATATGAAAATACTGAGAACCAAAACTATGTGATATCAGGTAGTGATATTTTTTTGAAACTGATAATTCAAGATTATTGGGTTACTTACTCGTTCTGCATTGACAGATGTGACAACCATTCTGGTCAACTTTGAAGTTGTAGACACAGTCTCTCTCCATTAATGTGCAGTTCACCAGAGGATAACATGTGGGAGGACCTATTGTGATATAAGTTGGTTCTAAAGAAAAAAAAAGGAATAATTTGTTATTCAATGTTTTAAAAGTGTAAGATCTGAAAAACAGTTTTTATATAAGTGCTTACTTTTCAGATATAAAATTTCATACCCGCAGGTGACCAGGAAAAATGAACTACACTCACAATACGGCTGCCATATTACTAATCTGTTCTGGGCATAGAATTTCATGTGTTATTCTTGTGTTATTACCACCTGCTTATAAAATGTTTGCTTGATACTGAAGATGTGAGTTTGCCCTTGCCAAATTGTAGCTCAAGATGGTAATGGACACGTGGGTTGTTGTCACTAAAAAAAACTCCATAACAAGAAAAAAACATTATGAGACTGTAAAGAAAATGAAATGTTATGTAAAAACATTAGCAGGACTTTATTAGAATGTATACAGAATCGAATTTGCATTAAGCAGTTATGGTATGTTCCTTCTTTTTCACAAGCACTGTGGTATCTCGTGTTCCTTGTTGAGGCATAGTAGACATTGTTTGTGGTCATCCAAGTGAGGGATTTTTGATCCATATGTACATTTCTTAAAGAGGGATTTTTTGGGTGTCATTTTGCAGGATACTGGTTCTAAATAGGTCAATGAGACAGGCTTATTAGCAGTGGTTGCTGACAAAAAAAATGGAACTTATGGGAACAAACCTCTCTCAGTGGCAATAGAGAGAGGACTTAGGGAAGGGTGCTCCACTGTCTCTATACCATGCTGTAAAAGGTGGGAAACAGTGTGGGGGAGCTTTAAAAATCCTCTCTGCATATCTACATAATCCAAATACCTTAACTGGAAATCTTAGAATCATAGAATCACAGAGTTGGAAGAGACCACAAATGCCATCAAGTCCAACCCCCTGCCATGCCGGAACACACAAAGCACTCCTGACATTCTTCATCCAGACTCTGTTTAAAAACCTCCAAAGAAAGAGACTCCACCACGCTCTGAGATAGTGAATTCCACTGTCGAACAGCCCTGACAGTCAGAAACTTCTTCCTAATGTTTACGTGGAATCTCTTTTTCTGCACCTTGAATCCATTACTCCATGTCCTAGTTTCGGAGGCAGAAGAAAATAAACTTACTCCCTCTTTGACATAACATCCCTAAACATAGCTATCATGTCCCCCCTTAACCTCTGCTTCTCCAGATGAAACATCCCCAGATCCCTAAGTGTCTCTTCATAGGCATGGATTCCCGACCTTTTACCATTTTGGTTACCCTCTTCTGGACCTGTTCCAGCTTGTCAATATCCTTCTTAAATTGCAGTGCCCAGAACTGAACACAGTACTCTAGGTGAGGTCTGACCAATGCAGAGTAGAATGGTACAATTACTTCCCTCAATCTAGACACTATATTCTTATTGATGCATCCCAGAATTGCATTGGCTTTTTTGGCTGCTATATCACACTGCTGATTCATGTCCAGTTTGCAGTCTACTAAGACTCCCAGATCCCTTTTGCATGTATTGTTGTCAAGCCAGGTGTCACCCATCCTAAATCTGCGCATTTCATTTTTTCTGTTTAAGTGTACAATCTTACATTTATCTCTGTTGAAATTCATTTTGTTAGTTTTGGCATAGCTCTCTAATCTGTCCAGATCATTTTGAATCCTGCCCATGTCATCCAGGGTATCTTAATTGGAACTTCAGTACCAACAACCAGGATTTTTTTTTGTTAGCCTAGCACATTTTATCTACTTACTTTGTTCACTGGATGCACTTATCTTGCCTGCAGACTGCTGAATGCCAAGATGTAGCATTTAGAAAGGATTTATGAATTTATAAAATACTCACACAATTGTTGCCCAGTTTTTTGTGGCTTAACAACTGTGTTTGTACCTACATGTATTACAGAAATTTCTGGATAATTTACAGATGGGGATACCCTAGACACACAAACTTCTGCTCCCTCCCCCCAAATCAGAAATGTTAATGGAGGGGGACATACACAATGCTTTCCTTTTATATGTAGACTGACTTTGTTTTTTTAAAAAAAACTAAGACATATTGTGTGCAACTCAGCGAACAAACACAATTGCACTATTTGATGTATTTGTGAAATATTCAAACAACAGTTTGAATACCTAGACTTATAGATTGAGCAGCAACGTGGTCCACTTTAACTAACCTAAGCTTATCTTAGTCTCTGACACAATCTGCATGTTGGGATACTGGCAGCTCAATCCAGATGGGGTGGGGGAGCATGGCATAGCTGCACTTGCGTTTCCACTGGGTTTCCTGGTGGCACAAGCCGGAGGAAAATCTTCCTACCCTTGGGAAACCCCATGGAGGAAAGGAACTTGCACCATGAAAATTGTAGCACAAGTTTGGTGCTGGCTGCAGTGGCATTCAAGGTCTGAAAGCCCAGTGGAAGCCACCTGCAGTCAGCTCCACCCCTGGATCCACTCCCCAAATGCCCCCTCCTCCATCGGCACACAATGCCGCATCAGTGTGCCATGGCCATCTGCACTTCCAGAGGCGTGGGTGCCCTCACTGCTGGTGGGATGTCCCTTATCCTGGTGGATGGGCACCCCCATCAGCAGGTCCATACCGCATTCAGTGGGGGATTGGCCTCCCCACTCTGGATTGGGTTCTAAGTCAAACTTTTTAACACCAATCTCTTCAGAAGTCTGCTATCACATACAATGACTATGAATAAAAAAGCTGTATGTAATGTAAACAACATGTAAATGTAATGTATGTAATGTAAACAACATGTAATGTAAACAATTTCAGAAAATGAAAGGTTTGGATTATTTTTTTTTCACTTTAGTTTTTTTTATTTAGTGTTTTTTTTAATTTAGTGTGGGTTTTTTTTTTTTTTGCTACACTTGTGCTGCCTGAAAGCACTCTAAATGCAGCACAGCAGTGGAAATGTTCCGGGCAGCCTGTTAAGTCATTTTAATTTGACTTTTTGGACTCATTATACATATTTGAATTAAGAAAACATAAACATAAAATACATGTTAAATATTTAATTTAACCATTCTGTGCTTTGAAATGTAATGATGAATTTTGTTAACATCACTGATTTAAGATTTGTTGGGGATTTTTTTAAATAGAAGTAAAAATCCCTGTCAATAACAGTATGCCGGAACTCAGAAGATAGAAAATTTAGGGGGAGAAAAAATTATGAATGACTTGTATGCAAAATATTGCTCACATTCTGAAAGGAGCAATACAAATTTTAAATTGGGGGGGGGGGGCAATGGTAAGGTGCACTTACCTGAACTGATCAAGGATACTAATAAAATAAAATGAGTTAGTGGATTAAATTAGATCTATCACAAAGATGTCTAAGTGGAGGCAAACAATTAGTGAAATTGTCAGTCAGAGAATCTTGTATGTTTTGCTTGTGCAATGTGTTATTATCGTAACAGAAAAGTACTGAAAACATTCAAAAATGTGATTATTAATGTAATAATCCCTAGAGATTTAAAATGAGTTTGAAATGCAATTGCATTGGAAATTATGCCAGCCGACTGACTCCACAAAGAAGACTTTTCAGCCTAAACAGGAAAGAACAAGTATGCTAACTCATTATTTTGCAATAGCAATTTCAGGTATTATGTTAGACAAAGAATAGTAGCATTGTTTTTTAAAGTCTTCACTTCTGTAAACAAATGACTGAAAAACATAAACACTGCTCTTTAGACAATGCAGTCACTTTTTAAAAAATCTCCCTTAAGCATATCTGAAAGGAACACATGAAACTTAATCTCTGGTTAAGTAAAAACAAATTAACTTTTTAGGGAGATTAAGGGCCAATTTACATTTTATGTAGCTGATAACTTTGCTATTGACCATTCTGTGCCTCCTAGGGTTGATGTAAGTACTCACTGAAGGGGTTTGTATTAGTCTGTTTCTATCTTATCTTGTGAAATATAAATGTGGCAAACAACTTAATGAACTTGTTTGCCCGACTGTCTGGTGGTAGATGATGAGTATTAAGAATTTCTCTACTCGTCTGGCCCTAGAAAAAAATCTGAAAGAGACTCTGACACTTCTGCTGTGGAACTCAGATGTCGTGCTCTTGGAAAAAGTAGCAACATTTCTATTACAAGTGACAGAACTTTCTAAGTAACGTCCAATGCTAGATACAGTTTCTATGTCTGTGTTTTGAATGTATTCTCGATTTGCATTTCACAGTCTGGTAACGCTCTAGAGCCTATTTTATATACCTAACAAAGGTGGTTGTAAATTTGAACTTGTTTGCCATTTGTATATACATACAGAACTCTTTCTAGCACATAACTATGAGTTCTAGCATCCAGAGGTGTATCTAGGCAAGCTGGAACCCGGGGACAAAACCTGAGTTTGGAACCCCACCCTCCATTTGGGCGGCCACCCTCCCTCACCACAACCAAACTATTAATTTTTGCACCAGCTCACAAAACACCTCCAACTCCCAGCAAAACATACATGGCTCTCTCCTCACCAACTCTCTTTCCTAATTTTGTCCTCACACCAACCCTATGTTAGACTGAGAAACAGCTCCAGGCCAGTGCAAGTGGGTATTAAGCATGTAAATCTCTCACAAATCATTCCCAGCAAAACATTTACCAAACAAATATCAGCATCATCTCTCACAAAACACCTTCAGTGGAATCCACCCCCAAACAGCATAACTTTCAATGGTGCTTAAACTTGGCAGCCCAGATTCTTCTTTTAAATCCACCTTAAAGGGAGAATCTGGGGTCCCCAATTAAAACAACATTGAATGTGATGCTGTTACTTGCCATTTTTAAACTGAGGACCTCAGATTCTCCCTTTAAGTCCATGCCGAAGGGGGTGGATTTAAAAGGAGAATCTGGGGAAATTTGGAGGGTGCCTGCTGTCAGGGGTGCAATTATTAAGCTAGCAGCACCAAACTTTCAGGGTAACTTTAGGAGACTCTCCTGATGATACCAGCCAGGTTTGGTGAAGTTTGGTTCAGGCGGTCCAAAGTTATGGATCCTCAAAGGTGTACCCCCGTCTCCTACTAGCTCCCATTGGAAACAATGGGGGGTGGGGCACCCCTTTTGGGAATCCAGAACTTTAGACCCCCTGAACCAAACCTCACTAAACCTGGGTGGTATTATCAGGAGAGTCTGCTGAAAAATCCCTAAAATTTTGGTGCTGCTAGCCTAACAACTGCGCCCCCCACAGGCCATAAACTGAAAAAAACACTAAAAATATATAAAAAACCTGAAATTTTTGCGCCCCTCCCCAACATGACCAAATGGGGTGTGCCCAGGGACATGGAATACCCTATGTCCCTAGGCAAATATGCTTCTGCTAGCATCTAGTGTAGCTTACAGTGTAGTTTATCTTCCCTAGTTCATTGGTAAGAGAGTTTCAGGGTCAAAACAGACGTAATGCCAGGAGTTTTTTGAATGAACTCCCAATTCTTTTCTTTTTAAAAGCAGGCACTCATGACTCTAATTCAGGATGAGAACATGCCATATCTGTCTGTTTGTATGTTCAGGGAGTTTAAGCCTTCCCTCTACTTGGGCAGTTAGTTGTCCTGAACTAAAATGGCTCCACAGAGTTGCCCTTTGTTCTGATGGAGGAAACCACAGAGCAAACAGCAGCTCTTCAGGGATGTTCCATGCCAGAAAACGTTCAAAGAAAGGAGTCCTCAAACTCCCTCCTTCCCTTCCTCCCGATCTAAATGAGTGTCTTGTGTACCTGCTTTCTAAATGTGTACACAGTGCTGTTAAGTTGCAACTGATTTATGGCAATCCCATATAATTTTCAAGGCTCAAGACTAACAGAGCAGGTTTGCCATTGCCTTTCACTGCACAACAATTCTGGCACTCCAATTACTAATCAGGACTGATGCTGCTTAGCTTCTGAGATCTGAAAAGATCAGGCTAGCCTGGGGAAAACCCACCTGGGAGCTCATTCAGAAAACTTTCAGCTCATGTCTGATCAGGAGTATGCCAATTAGCAGGAGTATGTCCATTAGTAGAATTACTTCTATCATAGTAAATGGAACAAAACCTGGAGATGAGAACAGTGCAGTCTTAGATATAAAATATTCCTCAGTCAAGCAGCAAATATTACAATATCTGCTGCTTGACTAAGAAGGTGATAAAATCATAAAACAATTTCAGAGGGTGGCTGTGTTGATCTGTTGAAGAACATCTAGATCCAAGTTCTGTAACACCTTAGTGATCAACAAGGTTTTCAGGGTATAAGTTTTTGAAAACCCTTTGATGAAAAGCTCTCTGAAAAAGGGTATGAACTTTTGAGAGTCAAAGCTCTTGGATAAAGGGGGCTTTGACTCTTGAAAACTTATACTCTGAAAATCTACTGTCGTACTAGACTTGAACCCAAAAATCCTAATATTATTTGAGAAAATTAAAGTATCTTGAACATTTTTAGAAGACCATAAACATTAAATTTACCATAAATGCACTAATTATTTTTAAAGAATAGAAGACCTATTACCAAAGAGTATCTGCCCTCAGCATAAGAAATATTTCCTCGAAACAGTTTGGAGCAGGTGATTCCATCTGCTACCTGAGATATTGCTTCCAGAAAAATAAGAACTTTCTATGTACTGTAATAGAATAAAAAAGGAATGGTATGGTTTCCAGGTTACTACTAGTAACTTGTATTAACCATAAATGTAGTTTATAATTTGAAAAATATGGATAATATTTTCATACTCTGTAACCACTGACTTATTCCATATTCAGTAGCAAAGATTCTTCATAGAATTCATTAGACTATAGTAGAATGCTTTAATAAAGGATGGCACACTGATTATGCCTTTTGATATCACTTTGGAACATTCAAATAATTGAATTTCAGGAAAAGATGGGTAAACACATTAATCTGAACCTAGGAACTGTGTGAAGAGGTCTTAAAAGTGCCAGCATTAGCATACATTCAACAAATTGGAATTTAGAGAGGGGGAAAAAGAAGTTAAGTGCTAGTGGAAATATACAATTATAAAAATATAGTGGAAATATAAATTCAAGACCCAGATATTTGAATATTACAGATATCATCTCCAAGGCTAAAGCAACAAAGAAAGTCAATATATGGAACATAAATGTGTGGAGTTATAAAAATCAACAAATAAGTACTAGCCACGGTTACTGAACAGTGTCTCCATATCAAGATACCTTTGGATACCAACCTTTGGGACATTTAGTGTAGCATCATGTCTCACACAGCGATCTTCCAGTTTCTCTGGAAGATCAACAAGGAGCTGAGGCCTTCTGCTGAAATTGCCTCCTAGTGCTGGTATTCAAATTATTTACTGCCACTGAACGTAGAGTTTCCCTTCAGTCACCATGGCAGTAGTCACTGACAGACTGATCTTCCATGGATATGTCTAATCACCTTTAAAGATTGTCTACACCTGCGACTATCATTACCTCTAGCAGTGAATTCCACATTTTCAGCATTCTGGAAAGAAGGATGCTCCTTTGTTTGTCCTGAACCTTCTGCCCCTTAGCTTAATTGAATGCTCTTGAGTTCTAGTACTTTGGGAGAGGTGGAAAAAGTTTTTTGTCAACTCTCTCCACGTGCACAATTTTATAAACCTCTACCATGTTCCTCCTTAGTCATCTTTTTTCCAAACTGAAAAATCATAGATTCTTCAGCCTTCGTTCATGGGGAAGGTGCTCCAAACTTCTGATCATCTTGGTTGCCTTCCTCTGTACTTTTCTCAGCTCTGCAATGTCTTTTTTGAGATATGGTGAACAAAACCACACACACAATACCAAATGAGTCCACACTGCAGATCTACACCAGGGCATTATAATATTGGCCATTTTATTGTCAATCCCTTTCCTAATAAATTGAGTTTACTAAGTTACATATTAATATTTAAAACAAAACACATATTTCTTGTAATCAGAAAGATACTGAACAGACAAGCTACAACAGTTACATATACTTCAAGAAATAACTCCATACAAACTATAGCCTCTTGCTCCAATGCAGCAAAGGAGATTTGTGTAAAAAAAGCAGGTTTCCTCATACACATGTCTTGCCAGTGGCAGAAATTGAATGAAAGCTCAGTAGAATACCAAAGTGTAGGAACTATATATTTAGTTCCAATTTTTTATATTTTCCAATGCAATACTTTTACTTCTCTATTGAAAACTGTCGGCTCCACACATAACTATACGTCTTCTTATCTACAGTTGCCAGGTCTGTTGTGCTCCAAATCAAACATTTTAGGCAGGCCGTTTGAGGGATATGAAGAACAAACCCCAATGCTTACACATGGTACAGGTGTTTGTTATTTACCTTCTTTTGCTAACTTTATTTAAATTGGCTGTTGTGGGTCTTGCGGACTGTGGTCTGACAGTTTTATCTCCCAACTTTTTGCTTGCAGCTATAGTTGGCTTCTTCAGAGACATGTCATGGTAAGATGAGTTTCTCTCCATGTTCTGTGTAGTTGGGCACTCCACATTGTGCCACAGAAAGAAGTACAGCTCACTGTGATATGCCTCTGAAGATTCTAGACACCAGGGAAAACATTAGAAATTAAACTATCAACTTTGACCACACAGCCCGTAAAACCCACAACCAGCTAGTTGATTTCAGCTGTGAATACCTTTGACAAATTTAAATTATTTAACTCTGAACTGGAATTTCCCCCCAGAAAGCCCAACATCACTGTATATATCTGTCCATAGATTTCCCAATGATGATCATTCAAATATAAAACTTAATAAAAGCATTTCTAGGGCAGTAGCCATATTATTGTAGATTATATCAAAGGTGAACTAAAATGTAAATATTTTAACATATTTCGCAATTCCTTCCAAAATCGACTGGAAAGAAAATATAACTTTTTATTCAGTTATTAATGGTAAATGCAATAGCCTGTTTCACTTAAACTGTACTGGGAAAAGTCTAAATATACGCTGAAAGAAACCTGAATATATATTTCAAAATGTGTTATCCAGTTATCTTATTTTCTAGTACTATATGTAACCTTTAAAAATTATAATTGGTTATAATTTATGTATTCTTTAAAAAAATTCTTGAAAGATAGTAGAATTACTTTAATACAAGGAATAAAAGGTAGCTGGTAATCTCCCACGTGTTGCATGTCTGAAATTCCTTGGTAATCCCATGTAGATTTCAGTGCTATACATCACAATTTTTTCAATGTAAGTCTGACTACCTTCTCCTAAATGTAAAGGTAAACCTCAAAATACAGCAATTTTAAATGCATGCCTGACTCTCAATAAGCTGCAAAAGGGGTCAAAAGACATCATTTCACCACCACCCCCAACAAAAATGTAGCTTCAAAAGGGGCAGAGAGGGGGACCAGCTTTTTTCACTTCAGTGAACAAGACTCAACAAATAAAGCCAGTTCAGATACTGCCAGGCTTCTGGCTATTTGAATAGGAAAACAGTTAAGCCTGAAAAAGCACACACAGCCATATGATCTAGGTTAGCCTTTCACTGATGCCCTTGACAAACTGCAGAAGAAAGACTGAGTGCACAAATGAAGAGACAATGGATGGGAAAATAGTGCTGCGAGTTTGTATGTTTAAAAATTATCCTAGACAGTAGAAAGTAAGGAACACAGAAAAAAGAAAAGAGAGAAATGGTAAATGGGACAGTTAGTGATTATAGATTATACTAGCATATAAAAGGTATGAAGACACTGGTATAAATTCAGTTACAACAAGTTCCACGTGACTATTAAAACAGTTTATTTTCACATGATCCTTTTATTTCTTGTTTAAGACTTTTTATTTATTATCTTGACTTAAAAGATGTCTAACTGATCAACATGAATTTCAGTTTACAGGACATATATTGCCAAAGTCCCTAATAATCATATCTAGTGTCTCCAAGAAAATAATGCTCCTAATCTACAGTTTAAATGTTATAACTAAATTACTTTCAAGTTCACTTTTCTTATAGAGTACAATTAAAGTCAGCACTTTCAATTTAAGCTTACAAAACAAACTGGCAGCCAAACTGGCTGAAGATCTCAGTAATATGGCAAAATATACTTGTTTCAGTCAGCAACTAGGTAACTGCATTTTGAATTAACTGAAACTTCTAAGGCAGCCTTACACAAAGAGCATTAGAAGGAGAAAAAAAGTTTGGATTTATATCCCCCTTCCTCTCCCCACAAAAGACACCTTATGCGATAGGTGGGCTGAGAGAGTTCCAAAAAACAATGACTAGCCCAAGGTCACCCCGCAGAAATGTAGGAGTGGGGAATCAAACCCTGTTCCCCAAATTAGCATCCACTTGCTCTTAACCACTACACCATTCTGGCTCTGTAATCCAGCCTTGCTATTAAAGTAGCATGGACCCATCTGGCTAAATCAGCCATATCTAGGAGGGGATGCAATAGACAGATTCCTCTCTGCAAGTATAACAGCCAGATTCCTCTCTGCAAGTATAACAGCCACGGGCAGTTTCCATTACAATATCAAAGCTGGCGTGGTATGTGATGTTGGTCTTTTTCTAGTTCTGTTAGCAGCTAGCCTTTACTGGTTTTGACTTAGAAAATATTAACCATTAAGAAAGTTTTTTGCAATCTCTGAAGAAATGTCTCGTCCAATCAAGGGATGGGATTGGTTTTATTTGTTTTAAACATTTATTTGCTTGTCTTCTCCTGAGAATCTCAGGAACTAATTTAATCACATAAAAACCATTTGATAAATTAAATTAAACAACATATAAAAAACCCACCAGGGTATTGCCCAGGGTCAAGTTGCCCCTAAATCTCTCTAGAATAATTCTGTTTTGAAGTAACCAGAAAGACAAAAGTCCCGTCCCGTCCCCGCCCCCCCCCCCCCCCACATCTCTATTCCAGAGGCTTGGGTGCAGGTACCAAAAGCTCAAGCCCAGACTACTACTGGACATACCCTAGACAAAATGTAATACAAATATGACCTTATATTTCTTTAAAAGATTTTTACTTCACTTGGAACCTAAAATGAGCCAGTGAGCCACAGACAATGGTTATTTAGTTTGAATGTAGGCCAACTGATATATAATATATAGTTCCAATTTATATGCCTTCCTATTTCAAAATTTTAAACAATATAGTTTAAAAATGCAAAGTATATCACACTAAAATTATAGTTCCTTGGTTCAAAAACCTCAAATAAACTTGCTTACTTTATCTAGATTATATTATGCCACAAGAAAAGCAATGGCATTAACTAGGTACCATCTCTAATTAATCTAGCGGCATGCTTAGGTTCTTCAAACCACTTCCCCTCTTATTATCTTCAATTAAACAGACTTTGGGTAAAACAATTTGATAATGTTAAGTACTCTGTTTTCTGTACTGCAGACTGCTAGATTATCTAATTGTAACCTGTCTATATTGCCCCATAATAGTTTATTATGGCATTGAAAAGCAATTAAGATCTGTTAGTCTATGAAAGGTTTTAAGATTGCTATGAGATTGATGTACATGCATTACATTACAAAATAGCAAAGAGTAGCTCCTAACTCCAAAAGAATGTCCAAAAGAAGAAACTTTGCCAAGAATTTATTTTAAAAATGTACATGAACAGAACAAATGTACAGAACAGAACAAATGTACAGAACAAAGAAAGTGAAAATGTACAGAACAAAGAAAGTGAAAACCAAGTGATTGATAGGAAAAGGTTTTCTTGCATCCGGTTTCCCTGAGAAATTATTGAGGGGTATGTTTGCGGATTTAACATTAAGTCACCTGAGAGGAGAGCAGGTAGGCAAAGGCAAGGACGTTGGTAAGGGTGGGTTCCCAGGTTCAACCCCCCCATTACATTTCCGAAGCTTTGCCCCGTTTGTATTTTTTGGTATTTTTAGTGGGTTTTTTTCAGTTTTTGGCCTGTAGGGGCTAGCAGCACCAAAATTTCAGGGATTTTTCAAGAGACTCTCCTGCTGATACCACCCAGGTTTGGTGAGGTTTGGTTCAGGGGGTCCAAAGTTATGGACTCCCAAAGAGGGTGCTCCCATCCCCCATTGTTTCCAATGGGAGCTAATAGAAGATGGGGACAATACATTTGAGGGTCCAAACATGGAAAGTGATGCTGTTTCAGGGTGGGGGAGAATCCGCCCCCAAACAGCATCACTTTCAATGTTGTTTTAACTGGGGACCCCACATTCTCCCTTTAAGGTGGATTTAAAAGGAGAATCTGGGCTCCCTAGTTTGAACACCATTGAGAGTGATGCTGTTTGGGGGTGGATTCCAGCATCACAGCGACCGCCCATTGGCTCAGATTTTGCACCGGGCTCCATTTTCCCTAGCTACGCCTCTGCCTGGAGGGCAGGGCAGAAGGGACTGCCGGCTGGGAGCCCAGCTGGCGGGGGGGGGGGGGGGGGGGGGGGCAGGGGAGTCTGCTGTTCCTGGACTTGGAGAACTGCTTTTATAAGCACTGTGGGCGGGGGCAGGGCTTGGGAGGCATGGCCCCACCCCCGAACTCACCGCATAAAAATCTATGCCTACGTCACTAGGCAAAGGTTTCCTCATTTAACTTAAGGGTATCTGATAAAGGGAGCATTGACTCTTGAAAGCTTGTACTCCCAGTATTTTCTTAGTCTCTAAGGAGCTACTGGAGTCATGAATGGTTGGGGTGCAATCTCTCTGCGTCTGATCCAGGGAGTCTGATCTGATGAGATAGGGGTGTAGATGAACTCCCTGCTCTCTGAGAAGTACTATGAAATTTATTAGGATTTTGGAGAACATCTTTGGTGATGTACTGAGGGTGAAGGGGAGTGCCTTGAATTGGAAGTGGTCTCCCCCTATTGAGAATCTGAGGAAGTGATGATGTCCCTTGAATATTGGAATGTGGAAATAGGCGTCCGAGAGGTCGATGGATGTCAGATACCCGTCAGGCTATATGGAGTTGGACCTTAGGGTCTCCATCTGAAAATGGCGTAATCTCATGAATTTGTTTACGAATTTTTAATCTAAAATTGCCCTCCATTCCCTGTTCTTTTTTGGAATGAAAAAAAAAGATGGAATATATGCCCAGGCCTCTTTGACTGAGGAAAACTGATTCCACTGATCCTATATGGACAAGGTGTGAGATCGCCTCTAATTTTCTCATTCTCTTTTCCCAATCTTTGGATAGGGGGGAGGGAATGAACCTGTCTGGAGGAATAGTACGAAATTCTATCACATAGCCGTAGGTGACTATGTCTAGTGCCCAAATGTCTATATTTGAGAGGGACCAGATCTGATGAAACAACTGTAGTCTGGCGCTGACGGTGTCTGACCTTGGTGTCATTTGTTCTGTCTCTGCTCCTGATCACTGCGTCCAGGACCAGTGACTCTTCTGGGGGTGAAACCTCTTTTGGGCTGTTGCCCTCTATTTCCCCAGGAAGGAGACCTACAGTCATTTTTGTTATATGAGAAAACCTGTTGGGGACGAAAGGAACAGTTAAAGTTTGAGTGTTTATCAACCCTGCGAGTAGGTTTTGGCATTACTTTGTTCTTATCTTTAGATTTGACTAAGATGTTTAGTTCTTCCCCAAACAATCTGTTGCGCTGAAAAGCGAACTCAGTGAGTCTGGATTAAGCCCTCCATTCCATTTGCCATGTTCTTAGCCAAAGTAATCTCCTAGCAGCCATGGAGGAAGCTATGGCACTAGCAGAGAAGGTCATATTGTCAAGGGTAGCGTCAGCGCAGAAGGCAGCAGCCATCAATATTCTACTGACCCCTTCGATCATTCTCTCTTCTGTAGGAGAGATAATCTCTAAAAGTTTCTTGGCCCAGACTGTGGACACCCTTGAAACTATAAAGGCAGTGGTTGCTGATTTAATACTCAGACCCATGGCCTCGGGGTCCCTCTTGCAAAACAGCTCGGTCCTTCTATCCACAGTATCCATAATCTGCCCTTGACCATCTTTAGTGAATAAGTAGTTACAGGAGTGTCAATGAGTGGGACCTGTAGTAGCTCAGTAGTGTATTCAGGTAGAGCATAAAGCCTACAGAGCAAACTGGGATAGTGCTTGTTAGCCACAGGCTGCTCCCACTGTTCAGTAAGCTGATCCTCAAACAGTTCTGGGAAGGGGAAGACCTTTTTTGGTTGTTGGGAAGCTGGGAAATACACAGCATTCCCTTTGGATTTGCGCATAGGCTTCTCAGACTCCTCGCCTCCAGCAGCCTCCTCCAAATGCAGTGCTGCAATAGATTTGGACAAGAAATACTGATAATCATCAGGATTGAAGAAACGTGATGCCTGTTCCTGGACAGCTATTTCTCAGGAACCTCTTCCCCTGAAAAAGGTGCCTCTATATCCCCTTGAACTGATTCTGAGTCTGACTAGTCTAGTAGTGTATAATCAGGGCTCATTCTGGGGTTCTTTAGTGCTGCCTTGGTCTTCCAAGGAGTGTGTGCCCTTTTATTTTCCTTGGGCAGAGGTTTGGAAGCTTTATCCTGATCACCCAGGGAGGGAGTTGGGAACCCTATATCCTTAAGGTATATATACCCTATACCCTGAACATGTCCACCATGTCCTCCTTCATGGCTGCTCTCTCAGCAGAATAAAATTCCTTAATAAAAGATAAAATTTAGTCTTTAAATGAGGGTGCATTCTCACCCATCTGTTGGGGCTCCGCTGCCGTTGGCAGGGTGTTGGAGACCGATTCCAGGCCAGAATCAACCTGGAGAAGGATCCCAGAGCGTGCTAGACCCTCAGTCTCCAAAGTGCATCTCCCCGCAGTCATTTTACGTGTGACTATGATTTTGGCGCTGAAAACCTCATTGCCGGAGAGTGTCTCCAAGGAGGATTCTGGTGCAGGGGAAAGGGAGCGGGTCGCCCAGTCTGGGGATGGACCATCCCTGGCTGACGAAGAGGAGGTGATGAGCTGTCTGAGCTCCTTTGTGAGGCATTGCGATTACGATTCGCCCCCCTCAGCTGCTCTTGTTAGCTGACAAGGAAGCAGTCCTCTCTACCAACAAAGAAGGCAGGAAAGTTTAGTTAGAAATGAAAACTGAAGAATAGGAAGAAAAAAGGAAAGACAGAGTCTAACGACATCTGCTCATCCCTGAGGCAGGAAGAGAACTGGAGAGCAAAGGGGGAGGGGACCAACAACCAAGAAGCTGGAAATCAATCAAGTTTTTTTCCTGCCTCCCTGATTGGTGGATGAAGAATTACCCAGATGTCCTCTCACTCAATGGAGAATTGCATGTTCAGGGTAAAAAGTTATAGTCATAGTTATATATTTAATATTAATTATATCTTATATTATTATGTTTGTGTGTTTGGTGGGTTGATACATGGGGTGCAAAATCCTCATATGTCTCTTCTAGTTGATGGTGATTGTGAACATTCACAGAATGAACATTAGCTGACTAGTGGTGCTTGGCAGGAACTAGCTGCATATCTCCTAGCATGTTTGAGGGAACTGAAGGGCTGATGTCATCCTCTCCTACCTTCTCGTCAGTAAGCCGGGGGATACAGACCTGAGGCTTTGCCCTCTTGCTGTAAATGCACTTATGACACAGGTAAATTGGTGCAAAATGATCAAACAGTGTGACAGAATAGTGTGGCTTCGTCCTCTCAAACAAGGTTAAGGAGTAACTGAGTTTGATTGCCAGAATGCTTAGTTGTTCAGTTGTTAAAAGTTTTAATTTCCCCATGATGTCTAGATGCTTTCTGAAAACTGCTTCAGAAAGACTCTATCCCAGAGTTTACAAACTGCTCTGCTTTACATCTCAGAGGGAGCTGGAACTGATGGACAGCATGGGCAGAGAAAATATCTACTACTGAGGGAAGAAAGGGGGGCAGAGAGAGAAGTCCTCATGCAATGTTCATGATGCACAAGCACAGACAAATTTTTGGTTTGCGGTGCAGGTAATTTTACTTTTTAAACATGGAACTTGCCCCCAACCCCTGTACTCAGACAACTTGGTGAGAAAAGCTTGCCCCGTGGACAAACTATATACTTAACGGGGCTTAATGTAGAAAGTAAGAAATGACTAAATATACAAAGAGGAAGTAAGGATACTCTCAAAAACTGAAAGATTGGAATGACTTGTAAAATTAATGTAAGAATACAATCTCAGAAAGTGAAGAATGGCTCTCCCTATCCTATTCTTATAATTCTGGAGTTAAGACACACCTAATCAGATGATGATTTAAAATGCAAAAGTTATAGAAATACATCCAAATGCACAGGAGTGAGGAACAACAATATTTAGTTGACTAATCAAATACATTGTGCTTTACATCCCCCAAAAGCCTATTTACTCCTTAATGAACTTTTTAAACTTCCATGTTCTTGTTAGAATATGTCTGTGTTCTAAAAAAAGTTAAATGTTGTCTCCTGAGCTGAAGAATGTGCATTTACTTAAGCTTCCTGGAAAAACATTCATATCATTCCAAGGGTGACTAAATGTTTTCCAACCACATAGTTGGCATTCCAGACAGCTTTTCTCTCCTCTGAGTTCATTACATGAAAAATACCAGTTCCAAGTTCAGTGCTAGAGAGTTTCCTTCCTGGTGTTCAAATTCCTAATGCAGAAATAACAAATCACCCTAATGAAATGTTTTACTGGTTGTATTATTTGGCTTTATCCTTTAATTAAAACTTTACAGAAAGTGTAAAAGCAAAGATAGGCTATTTAAAACTATTATTGTAGAAAATACTTAGGTAAGCAACACTTCCAAACAGAGAAGTTCATTTCTATTTCTACAAAAAACACACCTTCATAATCTCAGTTTTTAAAGACTAAAGTAATGCCAATTCACTTCCTCCACAAAAAGCAGTAAGTCAAATCAGGGAACGTTTCCTAGAAGAAACTATTGTCAGGTTTCTGGACTCAGAAACAAGTACTGCTTGTACCACTTCTTCAATAAAAAGCTCCAAGACCGCTCAAGTATAATCTGAAAGCTCACAGCAAACTAAAAAAGATTGGGGCAGGTGTTGGGAACAATTTTATAAAGGACAATCATGGAATCAGATTAGGGCAGGGGTTGGGGTGAATTTCATAAAGGATGATGACAGAGTTCAGATTCTAAGACTTTAAAATTTCCCCTAAGTTTTCAACTAAGGCAGACTAGTGCTACTGAGTAAGTAATGTGCAACTCAATCCACTGAAAATTTATGCTAATCCGCTTTGAGTTCAATGGGACTTACTCCCAGGTAAACATACAAATGACTGCATTCTGATAGCATCAAGAGAGACATCCAGGAGTGTGAAATGCTAATCTAAGAAACTGGGCATTTTAACATTCTGAAAACAAGACAGTTATGACACCAAGATGAGACTACTGTGAAACCAGATGAAAATCCGGGAAAAAAACTGGAAAAAATGAGGGCAGGGGGAGATATATATTTAATTTCTTTGTGCTTTTCTAAGGCCTGAAGCAAAAAATTGAGACATTTAGGAGAATTAAAATTTTTTTTAAAGAGTGTTCTAGAATTAGTGAAAAGCTTTTAAAATAAATGCTTTTTATAATATAACACTGCTAATTCACACAGCTGCAAATCTCTTGGATCTAATATTCAAATATAAAAATAGCAGTGATGATAGCATTGCTACTGTTTTAAATGGTGTACTTAATAAGAAACACTCCTGGCATCACTTTTATCTTAGACTTGATGCTGGAAAAGTATTTTCATATGTTACAACATGAAGGATACTTGATTCAGGAATGGGAGGCAGGACCTTACATAACACAGACTGTGAATCCTAGTCAGCACACAAGGACAATAACAGTGTAACATAGTCACCATCCAAAGATCAACCAACGCCAAAGTAAATATCATACCAACCATAGAAACCAAAGCTAACATAGCCACACCATCTGATAGTTCCACAGTCTTCCTGGAAACCCCTGACTACCCAAGCACAATACTAATAGCAAGCAACATTACTCATGAACAAAAGGCACCAGTCCAATCAATCCAAGGGACGGGAACAGAATGATATCCTCCAGTGCCATATGAATGCTTCCCCCCAACATATAATTTTTTGTTTAATACAATGCTGGTTGTTTCAGTTTTCACTTTTTAATAATTTCCTCACTGTCATAAACTGTCTTGGAGTACAGCAGGAGCTTTCAGCTCCCTATAAATTTATAATTATTCTTTTACTAAAGAAGTTTTTATACTTTCATGTTTCATAAAAATACTAAACGGTGCTACCTCCTCAGAGGATTCTCCAGGTATGCAGAAAAAATATGACTTCATAAAAGAAAAAAAAAAGTGGGGGAAACCTCATAAAAACAACAGCCTGATAGGGAATGAATGTGCCAAAGAGACAAGTTACTTAGGGCAACTGAGAGCAAATAAAGCATCCCCAGCCCCCTGATAGAATGCTGAGCCCCTAGACTGTCCCCTCACCCTTACAAGGTTATATCCATTTATTGATGTGTCTGTACAGTTCTCACATAAAGCAGCAGCAGAAGGTGTCTGTATATAACATCTTGCCTGTCTTGCCTTTCTACAAAACCACTAGTTAAAGCACTTTACTGCAAATGCAGCTCCAGTACTGGAGGTGAGCCTGGTTGGACAAAAACATTGAAGTGATGGGAGGGGAGATGGTTTTGCCCCTCTTACCAGCAATTCCTATTCATAAAAAAAATTAGACACCCCCATCTCACTTGATAGGTGAACAGGGGAGAGTATGAAATACATATAACTTTCATTGCGTTTATACACAGATCACTTCTATATGACTTCTAGCAATACTAAGATAATGGTACTAGATCACCATTTATATGTGTGATATATGAAAGGTGCTGTTTGTGGCACAACTGGATGCATGAGAGCTGTGCATAAGTGACTGGACTTGTGCTACAAAACTGCTGATTCACCTCAAATGGAATCCTTTAATAGTTAAGAAGAATACTTTATCTGAACTTAGTGGTATAGCCTAAGCTTTTGCTACAGTCGAATAAACTGGCAATGTGTGTGTTGCCCCGTACAGTCCCTCTGCTCGTCGAAGGGAAACCTGCTGGAGGTCCCCTGGCCCAAAGCATATCCGGCTGGCTTCTACAGCCCTGGCCCCGACCTGGTGGAATAAGCTTCCGAGCGAGATCAGGGCCCTGAGGGACTTAAACAGTTTCTGCAGGGCCTGTAAGACAGAGCTTTTCCGCCAGACATTTCCATCTAGCCAGCTCGCCTGACCTGTTATCATTGGTGCCCTCCCGTGGGGAGGGTTTTGTGCCATATGTGGTTTTAATGATTGTAATGGTTTTATTGCTGTCTTATTGTTTGCCACCCTGAGCCCTGCTGGGGAGAGCAGGATATAAATGGAAAAATAAATAAAAATAGATAAAATAAAATGGACATGATGCAACAAAAGCTTCTTCTGCCGGTGACAACAGACAGACTGGATCATAATATTTACAAGCTTCTGCTCTCCGGGGTAACATCTCTCTCCTTTCTCTGGTAGAAATCGTTCTGACATTCCTCCTACAGCATCCTCGTTGTCTGCTTAATCTTAAAGGTTTAGTCCAGTGCTCCACTGGATAGATTTTAGTAGATGAGAGCCTAATTGGTACCTGACACTCAGTCTTGAACCTACTGGAATCACACTTCATCTTCTTGCATGCCCAGCTAATTATGAGTTACTGGCATTTGTGGTTAATAAAGATCTTATTTGACTAGTCTTTCCATCTTTGGCTATTTTCACTAAATTATCAAAACTGAAAGATACTACTTTATCCATTCCATTCAACAATCTGTGCAAATCAGATTTGAACTGAAATTGCATTTTCATAAACTTTCTTGTCCCTTTCTTGTCCATACAATCATGCTTCTGGATCTGGTTATTTTTATTTGCATGTGTTGAATCTCTGGCAAAATTGTTTACAAGGAGAGTGATGCTGTGGAAACAGTGAACACAACTCCAGTGCAAGGCAACTGGGTCTACTATGTGTTATCCCAGTCCACTTAGGTTTAGTTGACTGGTTACAGCAGAACAGGTATGGGAACACGCATCAGAACCCAGGCAAAACCTCTTGCTATGCAGTAGCAGGTGGTACTGAAATTGCCAGCAGTGTAGCGAGTCAGAGAGTGTCAGCCCAATTCCCTGGAAAACAGATATATATTTTTTTCTGCCACCCATTCAGAGCGCAGACTCTGTTTGCCCTTGGGGATACTGGCTGTGCAATTTATACTATGTGATCCCTGAAGGGTTAGAATTATATTGTGAAAGAGCTTATACCAAGTAAAAAAAAAGAAGTGCTACAGCCCCAGCAGACTGAAAAAAACAGTAGCTATGATTAGGCATGAAAAAAAAACCTTGAGAGATTGAAAGGTAGAAGGTTTTCCACAGGTTTTGAAATGGCAACTTTTGACATTTGCACTAGAAAAAGGCTGAGTGCACCTAAAAACATTTCATGCTTATACGTGGTTAAATTTTAAAAAATAACAGTGACATAACCACCTTAATTTGGAGTTCAAGGAAAGTAGATCTATTATTCAAAAACGGCATTTGATTTTCCATGTCTGACCTTCACACATTGGGCAGCATTCCCCAGGCACTTTGACAGGATTCAAGCAGCTCTGTCCACAGGCCGTGGCAACACAATGGGACTCTCCGTTGATACACTGGCAGAAAGTGCAGTCATCTTCCCTCCAGCGATCACCATGGGCTTGGATCTGGCCATTAGCATAACAGCCAGCAGGGTTATTAACCGGAGAAATGGAATCTGAAGTAAAAAACCCCAAGATTATTGAATCCAGCTGAAGTACTTATGCATATGTAACCCTGATAACACAGCTACATTGAAACTATTGAGATGAGAAGGACAAATGTTACTACATTGAAGAAGTTTGGGTTTATACCCCACCTTTCTCGCCTGTAAGGAGACTCAAGGTGGCTTACAAGCTCCTTTCCCTTCCTCTCCCCACAACAGACACCTTGGGAGGTAGGTGGGGCTGAGAGAGTTCCGAAGAACTGTGACTAGTCCAAAGTCACCCAGGAGTGGGGAATTAAATCCGGTTCTCCAGATTAGAATTAATCTGCTCTTAACCACTACACCATACTGGTAATCATACTATTGCAAAATCACCCAGTGCTAAGAGTAAGACTACATAGATTACAAACTGCTAATTAGACAACGTATTGTTTGTTGTACAGAGAGCAAAGCAGACAGAAATATTACCCTTCTACTGCAAAGTCTATAAAAAGATTGTTATATGAAATATAAGAAGTTTTGCATTATTGATCAAATTATTGTGGTGTCCAAAAAGCAAATGACATCCTGGTAAGATTGGCCAAGTCTACACTTAAAATCAAATTAATACAGCAGTCGGTTTTTAAAAAGTTACCTTCACATATTGGACAGCACTCTCCTTCTGGTACATAATATCTGTCACAATGTAGCTCCCCACACTGTGCTGAGAAACAAATAGAGACGCCACCCTGGCACCGACAAAAACGGCAAGCATCCATTCGAAACATATCTCCATCATAATATTCCACATTGTTAAATATGCAGGCTGGCTTCACATCTGGAACAGCAAACAGAAAGAGGTACTTTTGAATAGATGTATTTTGCTATGACACAGGTTAGGGGTCAGTTTTTATAATTAAAGAGTAAATCTATGTCAAGATTCAGAACAAGAGATCAATGGAAGGCAAAATAAGAAAGTCTATTTGAATAACTGAAAATATACTACCTGACAATTCTTAATAGTCCATACAGTTTCTACAGCCCAAACACTGGTGCTTGTGAGTCTTATGAGGAAGTGACAGAGGGAGAATAGGATCAAAATCAAACAAATAATAAATAATAACTATACTCAATAAAAGCTGTGACTGCACTCCATAAAAACTGTGGCCTGTTTCTGTCTCAGTGAGGTGTCTGGTTTTTCTTCCCCTCAATCTCACTCCCAGTAATTAGAAAGTTATTAGTAATTCTATATTAGCCACTGAGTCCTGCAGAGCAGGATAAAAATGGGGTAAAATATTTTAAAACGTGAGTCAAGTATACATGAACACGCACATGCATTCATGCACAAAAAGGCTTTATCATGATCTGTGTTCCTTGTTTCTTTTTTTGTTGATAGAACCCAGTTCCAGCACAGGAAGGGGATACATGTACTTTGCATTCCCCATTAGCACAATATCCTACTTGGGAAGCATAGGGTTTCTCTTTTCTGATTAGTGGTTGAACACTCCAGGGAATGCTCTGTATCCACAACAGCGAAGAGGAGGAACACAGACATAAAGAAAAAGGAACAGTCATTTTCAGTATGAACATAATTTTTATTTCATTAGAATATTTTTTTAAAGGGCGGAAAGGCTTTGTACACATGCTGGACCAAGATGGTCATGGCTGTCCTGGATTCAGAAATAGTGCCACAGAATTTGTGAGATATCATTCACTGGATTAAAGGGCACACAAACAGTCATGCTGCACAAAGCCCTTAGCAGCATTCTTTCCCCAAGAGCCAGAACTCATATGTTTTACTAAGTGCTCATTTTGTGAGAAGGGCTCTGTTCACTGCATTCAGACCTAACAACAAGCAACTGTTGGGCATGAACACACCTTCCTACTTTGCTTGCATGTTTTTCTAAAATCTCCAACCTAGACATGTGAAGGCTCAGAAAAAGTCTGAAAACTTCATCAGGTGAAATCCCCCTCCTTGTCTCCCCCCACCCCATTTTTTCCACAGCTTGTATGTATCCAGGCTCTTTTCTGCATTCAGTTTCAACAGTTTCTAAATGGTTCCAACTATTTGACAACCTAAATCTTACAATTTAAGATAAGAATATATCTTAGCATATTACTTTTACTACTAGCAAATGACAAGCACCAGGACTCACAGTGGAGGGTACACTCTATTTTTCTACGCTGGCAGCCTTCCCTACACTGTTTCCACTTCCTGTCCTTTGTGGTTCCTGCTTCTTCACCTTTCTCTCTGCTTCTCCTTGTTGGCTCTAGCTTTCACTCCTGCTCGCCTTGTTGATCCCTACTTTTCTCTCCACCTGTTTCGGGTCACTGCCTCCCTCACACATCCTCTTCCCACTCCCAACCCTCCCTCAAATATGACATCCAGCCACTTTATCTAGAAGGCAGATCTGGCAAGATTTCCACCCCCCCCCACCGCACCCCCACTCTCTTCCATAGGGATGAGTCCAGCTCCTTCCCGCATGTCACATGAAGCCAAGAAAAAAGAGTATCTGATCATTTCCATAACAAAAGACATAGTGAGTAGATCACTCCCAATATCATCATACTTACTAAGGAAAATACCTGTCTTAGAGAAAAACCTGACTTCCTTCAGCATTGAGCAACCACATTGGTAATCAGGGTGTCTCAGCGATTAATTAGTCTGCCTTTAGCCAAAAAACCATTCTATTATATTAGCATTCTGCCAAAGAGCAAAATACTACATGCACACTCCTATTCCCCACAAATCAGTCTGGTCATCCAATTATGTAACTGGGGTTATCTGTAATTGTCTGTCAAAGACACATGTCAGAACAAGACTATCATCTCCAGCATAGTCTTGCTGTAATCTACAGGTGTCAAACTTGTGGCCTCCAGATATTATGGACTACAGTTCCCATCATCCCCTGCCAGCATCAGTTACATTTTCCATACTGAATACTTTACAAAGGGCACATACCATTGACACATTCAAAAACATCACAGCACTTGCCAGGTGTTCCATCTCCACGTGACACTATTTGGGGGATGTAGCCTGTCTCACATTTTGGTATACCACATAAACCAGAGAGACACTCGCACCTGAAATCAAAGAAAGGAAAGCATCATAAATGAGGATGACAACACATGAGGGATTAAAGCACAAAAAGGACAAAAACAGCCAGTGAATTAATTTTCTGCTGTTATAGAATACAAAGACAATAAGACTGCTTTAAATGCAACACAGTAAAGAAGATTAATACATGTTCCAATGGATAGTGCTTGAGTTTGAACATCAACATCCTATCCTGGGATGTGTAAAAGACTAAAAGGTCTTAGTTCCTAATCTACACAAATGTAAATGAACATCTACCTCACAGTTCACTATAGTTCAGACTAAGAAGCACTTTGTCCATCAAAAATGCTGCAATATTCCTATCCCACTACCTCTGGAAAATCACCCTCTCAACTCTGGTGACATGCAATTTAATATAAAACAGCTTGTAGAATATGATGTAACGAGAGTAATTATGAATTCTGTCATACCTGCTACTTCCAGGTATGTGCACAACATCACAATCTTATCTATGAACACTTAGTTTGAGATATTTACTTGTGTAGCTCACTTTGGTGCTATTTATACCAAGATGAACAATGACAGGTTTGTATGCTTCCACCCCAGGCACTTTCTGGCCAATTTTTTGATGGTGACAAAACCACTGGTTTATTTTTTAGAATATGGTTGTAAGGTTTAATGAGATAACTTCTGCCTGTGGAATGTTAATCTGAAACCAACTAGATGTATCCAAAAATTTTGTACAGTTGACATATACTAAGTAATTCAGAAAAAGTGACCATAGTGTTGTTAGGTTCAACAATGTGTCACTGGAAAGTTGCCCCAAAGTCCAAAACCATCACATATTACTTCAAAGAGGGAACGCTGCCAAAAATCAGAGTACTAGTCAGAATGCAGTTTAAAGGGAGGACTGAGAGAGTCAAATGTCTGCAGAATACTTAGACACTATGTAAACCCCCACTAACAGAGACCCAGAAATTCAGGAATACTATCACCAAGTTGAAAGGATGACTGCAAGGTTAACAACATGAGTTAAGGAAGCCAAAAAAGAACAAAAAGGCTTAATTCTAAAAGTGGAAAGTTTTCCTAAATAAGGTGAACAAACAGAATCACCAGTTCTGGCAAAACAAATGTAAATAAGGTACGCAAAAAGAAAATTGGATGACTGGCTTGCTAAAAACAAACCTCTAGGCTGGATAACTGAAACTCACTTTTCGCAGGGATATCTGAGGGCCTGCTCTGGAAACTCCAGCAGATCCAGAATGCAGTGGTGAGGGTTTGGGTTAGATTATATTAAAAAAACCGGAAACAGTCTCCTGTTTCCTTCTGCTTTATGGTTATCAGCTCCAGATTGGGAGACTTCAGTTTATGCTGATGGGATTTGAGATGGCTGAAACTGGGTAGGAGGTGAGCGACATGCCCTTGATGGCGGGGCATACAGTGGCTAGTGCTGAGAGTTGTCTTCTCAGCGTTGAACAGCACAAGCCGAAGTCTTCCAGTCTGGCAGTCTCAGCCTTGCTCCCTTGATGCTGCTTGAGCTCTCGAGAGCATGCAGGTGGTTTTTCCGCCTGTAGTTTGTAGAAAACTTCTTTGCTACCCACCTCTCGATGCAGTGCTGGGGACCTGGATCCCCCTTGGTTGTTGATATATATTTTTGTTGCCACGTTGTCTGTTCTTACCATAACGTGTTGGTGTTCCAGTTGTGGGCGGAAATGTTTTAGGGCCAGGAGGACTGCTCTGGTCTCTAGCAGGTTGATTGGGAGTTTGGACTCCTCTGACCATGTTCCTTGAGTGAACTTTGGCCACGTCTTCCCGTGCTTGCTGCTTGGACTTTGATCTGATCAGCAGGTCGTCCAAGTATGGATGTATATGTATCCCCTGTTCTCTCAGCTGGATGATGGGACATAGGAGAATTTTCGAGAATGTTCTCGGGGCCGTGGCCAGTCCAAATGGTAACGCCCTGTATTGGAAGTGCTGCGCTCCCACTGAAAACCTTAGGAATTTTCTGTGGGCTGGGTGGATCAGGATGTGCAGGTAGGCTTCTTTCAAGTCTAAGGAGGTGAGGAATTCGTTGTGTTTTAGGGCTAGAGATATCGTTCGCAGAGTTTCCATACGGAATTTCGGCAGCCTGAGCAATTTGTTGACCATTCTGAAGTTTAGGACCGCTCTGCAATCCCCATTCCGCTTGGGCACCATAAAAAAGTGAGAATATGTGCCGGAGAACCTCTCCTGCGCAGGGACCTGTTCTATTGCTTGAATTGCCAGGAGGTGAGACACTGCTTGAAGTGTCCTTTTGGTTTTGGGGGAGTTTCCCGAAGGGATGAATTGCTGCTTTGGGAACTGTAGGAACTCTATCGTGTAGCCCTCTGAAATCACCTCCCTGCACCATCTGTCCACGTGGGCACCCAGCCAGGCCGTCGCGAAGCTGGTTAATCTTCCTCCCACCGGAACCTCCATGTAGTCATTGTTTCTTGAACTCGGGTTTGAAGGGCTTGCCCTGTCTGTTGTTTGTTCTAGGGAAGGGTTTGTTCCGAAAGGAACTCTGCTGTTGCCATCCCTGCTTGTTCCCTTCCCTGGGGAACCTAGGTAGGACCCTGTTCGATCTAAAGGTGGTGCGGTTGGTGGAGGAACTGCTTTTTTCTTGTTTGACTGCCTTGGGCATAGCTTTCTTTTTATCCTTGGTTTCAATAAGGACCCTGTCTAATTCGCTGCCGAATAAGGCTGTTCCGCGGTAAGTGTATGCCGCTACCACGTTCTTGGAGCGTGCGTCCGCTTGCCAGGGGCGCAGCCAGGCATTGCGTCTGGCAATCATGCTAGTTTCCATGGCTCTAGCCACTAGGGCGATGGCATCTAGGGTGGCATCTGCAATGAAGGCGCTTGCCATGAGAACGCGTTCCACCCCCTCTCTGGTGGCAGTGTCTAGTTCTGGAATCCTTTCCAGGACCCTCTTGAGCCAAACCATGCTGGCCCTGGCAACGGTTGATGCCGGTGTAAGGGTCTTAGTTGCTGCCGCCAGCCATTCGTGCGTCTTTCTTAGTGCCGCCTCTGACCTTCTATCCAGGGGATCTCTGATGTTCCCCTCCCCCTCCTTGACTACTAAGTCTGCTGAGTGAAGCGCTGCCACCGGGGCATCCACTGGGGGAACTTGCAGCATCGTGTGGAATTGCGGGGGCATCAAGTAGGTCTTCTTGAAGGAGGGGGGAAGAGTTTTGTGAGCTGCCGGTTTCAGCCACTCTTTCCTGATTCTGATTACAAAATATTCGGGGACTGGGAAGAATTTTTCCCCCTCCTGGTCCTGGGGGAAGTAGTCTACGTTGCCTTTAGGGAACCCTTTGAGAGGCTTGGCTGATGTGGAGGGAAGGTCTGGGTCAGGGGGAGAGTCTTCTGCCCCATCCTGGTCCTGTAGGTCCAGGGCTGAGATGGCTTTGGTGATAAGTAGCTGTAGGTTTTCCAGCTTAAAGAACTTAGGGGCCTGTTCAGTTGTCTCTATTGGACTTTCCTCTGTATCTGAAAATCTGGCTCCCCCTGTGCCCTCTTCCTCTGCAGCGGAGTCCTCCTCCTCATCTGGAAACTCCAAGGGGTTTCTGAAGGCCAGGTCTACCCCCTCCTGGGATGGCTCTTCTGTGAAGCTGCAATTTGGCCTGACTGACGCCCCGTGGCGTTCCCTGGCATTGAGAGCTTTCTCTATCTGTTCGCTCAGAAAGCGCGTGAAAGTTGCTGGCGGGGCAGATTGCCAGGCTGCGACTGCTGCCGCCGCGGGGTCTGGCTGCTGACTGGTGCCTCCGCCCCTCCCCCCTGGGTCCCCGATAATGGCCTAGGCTCTAATGGGGCCCTTGAGACTTCCTCTGTTTGGGGGGAAACCGGGGACTCCGAATCCCGCATGGGGTAGGAGGAACCAGCAATGGAGCCGCCTGGATCGGCCGCTACCTCGGAAGGCATGCATAGCTCCCAGCAGTTTCCCCGGGTTTCTCGCTGGCGCCTCCGGCCCTTCTTTTGCCACTCATGCTTTTGGCCGTTTGCACCTGCTTCTGGTTGCAGGCGCTTGCTGGGGTGGCTGCTGCGCTTCTGCAAGTGCCATGAGCTTTTGTTTCTACGCAGCTTTCGGGTCCTCCTCCGGCCAGTAGCTGTTAGCCATGGACTCCCTCCCTGGGGGGGGGGGGGGTGAAGGAGCCGGTCGCCATGTTAAGGCAGGAACCGTTGGGAATGGTGGGGTTTCAGTTTCGTTTTCCCCAGCACACGGCCACCTGCTTCTAGCCACCTGCTTCTAACTAATCCTCCCCTCCCAGTTTACTCACGTTTGGTGGAGTGGGAAACAGGAGGGAGACAGAATTGCACACACACACACTATACTGGATGGAAGAGCTAGAGCCCTAGGGAGCTAGTGAAAAAACCATGCACTCCCTGCAGGCAGGAAAAAATACTGAGGAGGAAAGCCTAGGACACGTGACAGGAAGGGATCGTTAATCAATTAAGTGGTTCCTGCCTCCTTGCAAGTGGTGAAGAAGACACCCAATCAAGATATCCCCCGCCTCCAGTAGAAGAGGCAAATTTCATGCTGGGGATTATGTGGAAACGAACTGGAAGTAGAATAACCAAAACTTTTTGCCTTTGGTCAGCAGTATTATGTGTACTTCGGCCAGAGTATTATGTGTAGTTCAGATTATTTGAGGAATAAATGTGAGACACCTGTTTGCTGTAAGGTAACAGGAATTTCAAGAAGAACTAACTGAGGCACTGCAGCTGCAAGATAAAAAAACAGTGCATTGGGCTCAGATGAGATGCTGCTCCTCCCTTGGGGCAATCAGGAATCAGCATCTTTAAGCCAAGTCCTCAAGGAGGGGAAGAAGCATACTATTCTTGCTAATATCTAGGCTTTGGGCTGCACTGCAAACTTGCCATTAGCTGTATACCCATGCCTAGCAACTATTATTGGTGATGGTATAATTTCAGCCCCAACAAATCTATGTGAAGAGAAAGCTACTCATCTGTCTCTAGAACACAGCTGTGTCATGCTATTCATTGGGAACAGGGATACTCCCAAATTCTATGTTTTGTCCTTCCCTAGCTCCTATCTTATAACTCCTTCCCTAAGTTGTTTTGAGGTAACAGAAGATTGAATAAATAAGGGTACTCTTTTCACTCCCACTAGACCTCTATTTAATGCAGTGATAATAACTTTACAATACTTCTGCTTTATACATGTTTGGAATGACTTAGCCCCATATTATTTAACGTCCAAGTCTACTCAGCTTATCACACAAAACTGATTGAAGAATTCAGCCAACTGAGGTTAGGAACAAGTTTCTTGTTTCAGAAGATTTGAGCAGAAGCTAGTTGATCAAATTTTTACTTAGAGGTACTGGTTGAGAATATTACTGTTTTTGAAAAAAACATTTTGCTTCACTTCTGCTTTTAATTTTATTGATCATTTTGGAGCAGTGTTTTAGCGCTTCTTAAAGCTGTGGAGATCTTGTGACGATCTCCATGCTGTCTATTCTTGCATGTAATTCTGATGTATATTCAAGTGTTAATTATGTTGGGGCTGAAATTACACCATCACCAATGATAGTTGCTAGGCATGATACTGAAAAAAATGACCACTGGTTAGCACCTGTGAAAGGTTCATCTTCTCTGAGCATCAGAAGACATTTCATTGTAAACATAAAGTTCAGGAATACAGCCTAGGCCACAACCTTTATTCCTATGTCACACAGGACACACATAACACCACCAATGGCATTAATTATGACATCAAGGTGAAGGACATCAAGATCTTTCTTTGTGCATTTTCCAAATAAGTAACTAAATTCAGGTTAATAAAAACGTAAGAATAGTCACCTAAAACTTCTCTCTTGAGCTATGCATTCAATTCTTACATTGAATTAAACACCTTTCAGAACTGGAAGCAATACTATTTCTTCCATTTCAGCTATTAATATTTTCATATAACAACTGATCAACATGAGTGTTAGTAACTCTCCACCGCAAACTTGACCAAATAAAGCAGTTTTTTAAACTACAGAGAACTCATACTTCATAAACAAAGCAACATCAAAGAGCTTTGATCTCTTAAATAGCAATTGTAAATGCAGAGACAAACTCCTAGATCCAATGCATAACAAACCTTGTAGGAAGAGTACAACATCCATCAGCTGTCAGCCTGACTTGGGTTTCATAGCTATCCAAGGGGCAAACAACTTGCTGGACAGGAGGGCATTCTACTGTACTGCAGTCTACGCTGAAAACTGTTTGAAAAGAACAAATCAGAAAAATATTGAAGACCGACTTTTTTAAAAAAAACAAAGCATGACAGTAATGTACCTTGTTACTTTACTTATCAGTACAGAGACTATTTTTAAAAAAGGATTCACTGCTTTATTTACAGAAAATTCTATTTCATAGTAAACCTACAGATTACTGTAAATCTAGACAGGTACCTACTCCTATAAACAATTTCAAAATATGTCTGAGAGCTTAATCTCAAACATCTCCCCCCACACCCTCAGTGTAAGTATAACAACAAGACTATACCTACACCAAGCATACTGCCTTTTTATGAAACCAAATGTACGCATGAACAATATGCCATATTCATCTTAATTTCAATAGCGTACAATAGATACATACAATTCAAAAGTTATATTTTGATGAGTAAAGATCATGTGTTCCTGGCACACATGCACTGAAAAATAGTGTAGCTACACTGTACTTATTTGGTATGCCAATGTACAGAGACAACTATAGAGTAGGAGCCAGCCCTGGACCACAGATACAACTGGGTCTACAGCAGTGATCATAAAGTACTACCAAAAATTATATCAAAAACAGTAAAGTGGCTGGCCTCTATGGCAATCATAAGAGCAGCAAAACCAGGCTAACCATAGATAAGGCAAGAATCCATATCTGGGGGTCTCTCCAGGCATGTATTCAAAAAACCTGGCCTGATGAGAACCTAAAATATTCCACCTAGCATTAAATGTTAGGAACTGTCAAGTCAATTGGAGTAGAGCTGGTCTTCCCCAAGATACACAGAACTCTGAATGTGGTGATCCTGAGAGTAGAATAAGAGAAACAACTAGGATACATTCATTCATTTATTTAATTATTTATATTCTGCTTTTGTCCCCAAAGGGACCTAAGGCAGTTTACAACCACCAGTTATGTAAATAAAGAAACCAAACAGAAGAAATAATATATATTAGGTAGGCAGGATTTGTCAGCTAAGTCCTCCAAGGTAGTTGCAAAACACAGTCTGACAGCCAAAAAGCCCAAGGCTTTGCATCTTTCGTCATACCCAAGCTTTATCTCCAGATATGAACTCTATAAAAAGGTCAGGGAAAGATGTATAGGATGTATATGAGCTGAAATTCTTCTATCTGTCAGAAGACAGTCAAAAAAACTACAAAACATAAAAAGAATAACTTCTCCTGGTTCTGGTGGCTTTTCCAGGCTGTGTGGCCATGGTCTGGTGGATCTTGTTCCTAACGTTTCACCTGCATCTGTGGCTGGCATCTTCAGAGGTGTATCACAGAGAAAAGTCTTTTTCACACAATAGCTTCTCCATTAAATTGCTTATATATATAAATCTTGCCCCCACAGGATTTTCAAAAGCTCTTAAGGGATTTGGCAAACACCTCAACTTTTATGTCCCTTTAACTGACACTGAGCGTTTCTCAACATTTTGTTCATTCTGGAGCATTTTTAATCTTTACCGGGGCATTTCCCCCCTTTTTTGCTGCTTTTATATCTCTCTCTTTTTGTGTTAGTAAGTCATATTCTCTGCATATACAGGGAATCCTCTGGGAGTGAAGGTAGCACAGTATAGCCAGTACTTGTCAGAACTCAGGAACTAAGCAGGGTTGTTACTTGAAGCAGAGGCGCAGCTAGGAAAAATGGAGCCTGGGGCAAAATCTGAGTCCCCCCTGTAGACGACTGCCCTCCTTCACCACAATCAAAAATCGATTTTTTGAACCAGGTCATTTCAAAGTCAACATCACATTATAGAACATGTCCCAACTCACAAATCTGAACACAGCAATGGTCCTGCAATCCATGGGCATGGAGGCTTGCTGGGGATGGGACGGGGGAGGCTGGGAGAGCTTGCTGTGCCCATGGATCCTTTGGATTCAGGGACCCGTTCTTGGCTTTAAAAAAGCGCTGAGCCACTTACCTGGCTGCTGTGGAGGAATGCGGCTGCTGGTGGTGGGGAGGTGAGGTGAGGGAAGGTAATGGTTGCAGCTTGGCCTGTAAGGGCGAGTGAGGGACCTTTCCTAGCTCTGGATCATTCCTGGGCTTGGAAAGGCCTGTTGCTGGCTCTCCTGTGGAAGGGCAAGCAAGGGGCCTTTCTCCGGGGCTTGGAAAGGCCCCTCACTCACTCTCCCTGGTGGGATTCAGCTGGTTAGCTACTGGCTGAATCCCTCCACTGGCCACACGCCCCCACTTACCTTAACTGGTGGCTGGGCCTGGCAGGGCGAGGGGAGAAAGAATCCCCTGACCACACCCCGGAAAGGAGAAGTGTTGCTGGGCCTCAGTGCCACGCCCCTACTCCTTTCCGGAAGTGTGGGAGGCCATTTTTCCACCCCCACGTGACTCCCTTGGGGGCCCGGGGCGTTTGTCCCCAGATGTCTCCATGGCAGCTATGCCACTGCCACCAAGAACAAGCCTGCAGAGGAAGGCAATAGCAAACCACCTCTGCTTCTCATTTGCCTTGAAAACCACTTGCTGGGGTTGCCATAAATCAGCTGCAACTTGACAGCACTTTACATATACACATGGAATCCCCCAAGTACATACAGATCCCCACCTTCTCTCTGAGGGGCCTGGCTTTGCTGCTTTTACCATCTTCATGGAATCTAGCCATTGTACTACTAGATGAAATGGAAAGTTGGCTGAAAGTTCAGCTGGTTCCATTTGACTTCTAAACAATATGAATATTAGTCAAAGGGAGTTGAAAAGGACAGCAAAAAAGATCAAATCTCTTCTAGATGTTTGGAAACTATTAACAGCCCAATCCAGAGGATGTGTGTGTGTGAAGTGGCTGCCACGTGTAGAGGTATGCCAGCCTAAATGAGTATGCTGGCACAGCATGACATATTTCATAAAAAAGCTGAAGCTAGTTATTCTCCTGTAATTTAAAGCCCCCATGATGAAGTTGCCCTCAGTCTTTATATTTTCTCTTACTGGCACTAGCTAACATGTGATAAGATTATCATTTAGCTGGGTTGCCAGTTTGTGCACATTTACCCTAGGAGTTGTAGTATAAACGAAAGGTCTGCAGTACTTGCATCACTTTTCTTAATACACACATTACATCAACTTTGTACAACTGAATGGCTGGAAAGAATGTATATGGGGCAGGTATTTTATATCATTATGTTCTCATCCCTGCAATAATTTTCACCACTACAGTACTAAGGAACCTTAACTGGGTTGTTATAACTCCAGATTTCTTGGTGAAAACACTGAGAATTGGGAAGAGTGTGTGTATGTGTGAATGGTACACATTACCTGGTTTACATTCATAAAAGTCACAGCATTCCCCTGGTTTGCCTGATGCTTTAGAAACCAATATATTCAAATAGCCTGGCTGGCAAACTTTCCTCAAACACCCTGTAGGATTGCACACACAGCGACTTGGAAGAGGGCAGCATTCACCAGGTGGAGCATAGCCTTCAATCAAAATGGAATCTTCTGGACAGCGAGGAGAAAACTGTACTTCACAACGGGCCTTGGAACAATCAGGCTTTTCCTCTGAAAACAAGACAGAAATCAGCTGGTGTGAGTGTCAGTAATATGCTGCCTGATAGGTAACACTCCACAGTAGTTTGGATATCTATCATACAGAAGAGATATCTGTCATTAGAAACAGTGTCGGATATTATCTACCAGGGCAAATAATAGAAAGTTGGAACTCTGCTTACAATTGCAACAAAAATTCTGTCATGGATCTTTTTGTCAGTATGACTAAGTCAGTAGTATTCAATGGGCTTAGAACACTGTAACTCTGTTTTGGATTAGACTGTAAGAGTTTGCTCCATGAGAAGCATGAAGTACACCAGTTATATGTGTACATATATTATTTTTTATTTATGTGCACATTCACATACAGGAAACTGTCTCAGAGGAGTTTTGTAGGGCAGGGGAAAGTAATCTTGCTAGCAGAGATAGTCACATTAATATTAGTGGGATTTAGAATTACCCATCCAATGCATATGTTGAATATAATAGAATGAACAAACCACTATATATGAAAATCTTCACAGTCTGTATATAGCCACAAGATATGTATAAATTTATTTAAAACACTTGAGATTCCACAAGCTATCTTAACACTCGTGGGAAAAACCCCCATCTATTCTTTGAAAACACTTGTGCTCAGAAGGTAAATGGTGCTTTACCACATATCTTTCTGTTCCTGCAGCCCTTTCTTGATCCTTGGAAAAAATTATTCCTGGGGTCAAGGTAATGTACTTTTGGTAGGTTGGAACAAGGAGAGGCAAAAGGATGAAATAAACATCTTTCTTCTGTGGAACTGTCCTGCCTGAAAAACAAGGAGGAACAGTTCCACCTCCTTGTCCTTCCTCAACCATAGCCACAGATGCAATTAAACACATACTATTTTCCAGGCTTTCCCTACAACACATGGATACACTTATGTCCCCTATTAAAAACTGCTTTTTACAAACATACAACAGCAATCTTTCACAATGTATGTTGTATCAATACACAGCTCTCTTTCTAAAAAGCTAGTCAAGTACACAGTGTATTTTCAGCCAGAACAGACATAAATGGAAACTCTGCCATGCTGTTAAAGAGCATATGGTTGCAAAAATTCACATATCAAATCATACATTGTTTTTCTGTCAGTTCACATTCAATGCCCTCTTTTAGGATTAAGCAAGACATTATATGGCAAGACATCCATAAAATCACCTGTTATACTTTTATTTCATAACCACAATAAGGAAGAGATCTTGATGAGGGGTGTGACTCTCTAACATTCCTTTTTCCTTCTCTCAGGAACTGGCCATGCCACAACCCTGCTCAAGTATCACCACCTGATCACATATCGCACATCACTGTTATCCCTCATTTGCTTTTTCTTTCCCATGTCACCTTCCCACAAACATTCTACCTTTCTGCCTTCTATTTCTCAGTCTTTTTGGATACCAGCTGGTACCATTATCATGTACAAAACAAGTAATGATCCTGGACCTGCATACCCACAGAATTCCCCCCCCCCAAAAAAATTATGCTTTGCCATGACAGCTTTGCTCATTCAATAAAACCCTTGTGTACCAGCTTGCAAACAGGCAAGATCAGCAATTGCCCATTCATGCACATTCTCTGTGGCAACACCAAAGTGCGATGGCCTGTCTATATAGAATGTGCAGAACAGACAGGTTTCAGCAGGGGCATTTTTGCAAAAGAATTAGAATGGAACAGTCTAGTAAGGCACCTTCATTTTCAGTAGGATAGGAATCTATTGTCATACAGGTATTCACTTGTTTTTACTGCAGTATCTTCTACATTTGTAAATGCACTTTCTGCACTGTTTGTAGAATACCTTTTGTATTGTTTTTAATGTTTTAATCCTAGTCCTATTGTTCATTGCCTTGCAGTACCTGATACATTTTATATTCTGTAATCCACCTTGACTCTCAGAGAGAAAGACAGACTATAAACAGACAAACTCACTTTGCCCTCCACTTTCCAGCCCATGTACAATTCTAGCCATTTTTCATGTAGGAATATTTACTACAGATTTGTAAGTATGATGAAGTATTCTGTATGTTATAGGTGTTTTGGGGCAAATGTAATGAAGATTAAAAGAGAGTAGCATTTTCTTGAGAAATCCTAAGATTTCAGTGAGAAATTAAGAGCATTTAACTTCCATGGATTTGTGGGTAGAGCGTTAGACTAAGATGTGGGAGACAATCTATCATAGAATCTTGCTGGGTGACCTCTAGTCAGTCAAACACTCTCAGTCTAACCTAACTCAAGGGGTTGTTCTGAGGATAAAATAAAGGAAAACAGTGTAAGTTGTCTGAGTCCCTATTGGAGAGTAAGGGGAAGTATAAATGAAAAACCCCCTAGGCAAGTAATACACTCTTCAGAGAGGAGATACCACAGTTGGTTTTGAATGCTTTAGCCATTTAACAGCTTGATTTTAGCAACAAGATAGCTACTGCCTATTTATAACCATCCGTATCTTATTCCAGAGCAGATGATTTTGGACCAGCCTGGCTACCAGTAACCTCTGAAGACAAATTTCCAACAAAAAAACCTCCTTTTATTAGGGCCAACCAAAATAACACAAAACAATGTACAAAAGTTTTGACTTCTGCTGGAACTCTTCATCTGCATGCCTCAGAGAATCCAAGGAAGGCTTTCATAAATTGTGAAGAAGAATAATGGCAGGCTTTAATGGTCATCAAACAATCATGAACCACCAATGCGTGTATTAAAATCAGCACTGCTCCCCCTCTTTCTACCTCCCCCATGCTTGAACCGCTCCTAATAAGGGACTGTGTTGAGATAAGGAAGGTGCTCACCATAGGATCATGTTGTTATCTGCCATCTGTGGGGTTTTAAAATCAGATATTAATAATGTTTTATTATTTATTTATTTATTCATTCATTTGATTTGCTAAACTGTCCACCCCTGAAGGGCTCTGGGCAGAGTACAATGCTAAGACACTTTAAACATCAATAAATAGAACAAATTATAATAAACTATACAAATTCCAAAAATATAATACTACACAGATGGCAACCATAAAACATCATCACATAGAACACCCTGCCTGGGAGGGGGATCAGGCAATGATATTCCCTTTATAGAAACCCAGGACTGATCTAAACACTAATGGTTCTAGTACAAACAAGAATCCAAACTAGCCTAACCACTAACAACAATTAATCTACTACTAAGATACGCTAGACAATAATCATTCCTACCCTGTTTCTCAGAAAATAAAACATCCCCTGAGGATAACACGTAGTACAGGTTTTGCTGAAGTGCTAAATATAAAATATTCCCCGAAAGTAAGAAGTAGCAAAGTTTTTGTTTGGAAGCATGCTCGTCAAACAGAACACCAGAGCATGCAGCTGTGGAGTGGAAAAATAAGACATCCCCTGAAAAGTAGACAAAGCGCCTCTTTGGGAGCAAAAATTAATATAAGACACTGTCTTATTTTCGGAGAAACATGGTAATACTAGCCAAACTATCTAACAATAATACAAACAAGTGCCCACTAATTCAACAACTGTAAGTGAAATAATTTAAAACTAAGGAAGAAAATCCAGCCCAGAAAGTTAAGAGAAAATATACCCCATTGGACACTGCCATGTTCACTAGCACTATTAATCACAAAGTACTGGAAACGCAGCTACAATATCTGACAATCTGCCTGGGTGGCAAGAAGACTGGTGATAGTGACAGTTCTTTATAACCCAACTGAACACAAAGCCTTAGGATAGGTATATAATAAAGTAGGAAAAGACATGCAGAATCTTACTGAGATCCATCCTGTTCAACAGATTGTTCTTATAGCAACCACCCGTAGAAGCTTCCAAACAGGTGATGTCTAGTTGAGTAGGTTCTTACCATCTAGCATTCTTCTAAGGAAAGTTCAGATCATTGCGGGCAGAGGCATGGCCCTTCCTGTTCGGTTAAACCAACTTCATAACAAAATACAGTTGACAGTATTTAGTGTGGGTAAGAAATCTGGCCATAGCCAAAGAATTTATTAACAGAAAGCACAGAAACACAAAAATGGCACAGCATGGGTGGTGATCCAAGCAGCTGGGCAGCCCAAGTGAGGTCCCCTAGAGTAAACCGGTTCCTCCAGAATGGAGGAATATATATCAAAGTGAAAGATTGGAGTGAGACATTCCAGACCGACAAAGTGCCTATGACTGGATCTCCCCTCCAACCCCTGCTAGGGGCGCAAGCTCCACAGCCCCCCGTGGGGCATCCCAACTGTGGGCTTGCTCCACTCCTACCTCTTAAGGAGGTGTAATAAAACAGGGGAGCTCCCCCAGCTCCCCTTTCCAGGGGATCACCCCCCATGCATAACCCGCAAACGGTATGACAATAAAATTACGCTTAAAACATTCCCTTAAACACAGGGATCGGGTGGGTGGGAAAAACACTTGGTGCCTGGAAGCACAGTGGGTCCTGAGCCACGAGGCTCTGCCCTAGGCCCACTCTGATGACATGCTCCCGCGTCTTGTGAGAGGACGTTGCGCAACTGTGGCCCGGTCTTTGCGCACACGCACAACCCGGCACCTGACGCCGGTCGCCTGCCCACGACTGGGCAGATAGCCCTCGCCGGGCCCCGCTCCCTTCCGCAATGGCAGCCATGTCCAAGGCACGGCTGTGCTTTATGACTAATGATCACTGGTGAATTGGTGTAATCCTTATAAAAGATATCAGATATAGAGGTCATCACATTTTGTGGCAGTTACTTACACAAGTATCCACTATCTAAAGTATTATGGTCTCTACTGCATCTAGCGTTCGTCCATTTCACCAGGTGATCTTAATGTGTCAAATTAGCTGACATAAAAATCTATTTCTCTGGTTCCTCTTCATAATTTAAATATGCCTCACAACCATCTCTTATCTTTTTTTGCATAAATTATTAGACAAGAGCAGATTAGCTATTCCTCACATGGAAAACACACCATTAATAACTTTATTTAGATCTATATAAAAAAAGAAATTTGACAGATAACTGGAGTGAAAATAGAACCACATCCATCCTATGAAAGCCAGGTTTATCCCCATCAATAACACTTTCAGTATTTTTTCCAGGATGTTGCCCTAACCTTCACACCCCAATTTACTGAAATATGGATTTCACATGATTTTCCTGCAATATGTACTGGCAGATGCCAACAGCCATATACTTGTGTGTGTGAAGCAGAATGTCCAGATATTAATACAGGTCGCAATGTGCAAAAAGGTCTGTCAGCAAAATGAGATCATTAAAAAGGGTTAATGCAGTCCGCTGAGACTGGAAACCCCATGGACATGCATCTTGATGCATCTTGAAGTTCGCTAACACAAAGAACCTAGAGAACTCCCTGATACCAGACTCTACATTTCCTCTGCCTTTTATAATCATTTCCTTAACTATCGTTTTCTTCCTGATCTACTCAAAGCCTCAGACAAATTTGAATACATGAGCAGAGACTTCAAGAAGTAACTGTATAGAGTCATTCAAGACTGACACTGATCCAATCAAGAAACAATTGGCTCTACTGTCCTGACATTTAGAAGACAATAGATGAGCTATTGATTAGCTTAGCCCAGCGATCCCAGCATGGGAAACCCCAAAAGATCCAAAAAACGAAACTTACTTTCTCCCGCCCCAAACTGCGCAAAGGGGTATAAAAATACAGTGCACCCCAAGTCCTACAAGCATTCTCCAGGCTGGCTCTCCAAGCTTGCCCAAGAGCAGCAGCAGCTGCTTCGGGCCCCCACTTTCTAGCTGGCGCGATCTCCCAAGGGCTCCAGCTCTCCCAGGCTAGCTCGCTTGCTCGCCTTGCAGGCTAGCTCGCTCCAGCGCTCTTTACTAGCTTGCACCTCTCTTGGCCAAGTTGGTTTGAGACACGATATCGTCCTTCGCTTGGATTCACGTGCTGGTCATCTGAATCCTTGCCTTCTCCAAGATCTTCTCTGCAGAACCAAGGTAATGTATAAGTCCCCTGCTTCCCTTCCCAATCTATCATCCAAACCTATTTTTCCTCCCTGCTTATATCTATTAGGAACTGTGTGTATGCTTCTTTATGCCTCACTGTATGACTGTTTGCAACCAAAACTTATAAAAAATATTTAAAATAAAATTTGGTCTCCTTTGTATTCTTTGTAGAACGTTTCAAAAGCCGTTTCCGGTATAGCTGTTACAAAGATCCCACTGCTAGCCTACCTCTCGCTGCTAAGCCGAGTTATTTCCCCCAGTGCGAAATGTTAAAAAGTTCTCATACTGTTAAGCTAGTGTAACAAGGAATACAGTATCACTGAGATCAGAAGAAAAATAGTTATTCACAGTTCTTAACGAGGCGAAACCTAAATTCATGTAACAGCTGCTTCAAACTATTTCCTCTTTGCTTTCAAACTTGATTTTGCCATCTTCAGTAATTAAATCCTGTTTGATCCTCTGAAGATGCCAGCCACAGATGCAGGCGAAACATCAAGAGAAAATACTATTGGAATATGGCCATACAACTCAGAAAATCCACAACATCCTAGTGATTCCAGCCTTGAAAGCCTTCGACAATACAATAAATCCTGTTTACTAAAACCCTCCATCAATTTCACGCTTGAATTAAGAATTTTCAAGTGAATGCCACGGGGATCTGCTTACTTCTTACTTCCACAATCCTTATCATTGAAAACTGCTTTAGAAATATAGCTGAATCTTTGTTTTCAGGAAGCACATAGGTGCATCTTTCCACCATTTTATACCTTGAAGAATGCAACAAAGAGTTAATTCAGTTTTTCAATTACTTTCTTTTTTTCCTTTAAAGGTAGTCCCCTGTGCAAGAACCAGGTAATTAAAGATCCACGGGGTGACATCACATTACTACGTCTACTCAGCAGACTATGTTTATGGGGTAGTTTGTTATTACTTTCCCCAGTTGTCGACACTTTATCTACAGCAAGCTGTGTACACCTTTTACTGACCTTGGAAGGAAGGAAAGCTGAGTCAATCTGGAGCCAGCTACCTGAAAACAACTTCCGTCAGAATCAAACTCAGCCCATAAGTACTGCAGCTTATCACTCTGTGCCATGGGGCTTCTTGATGTCTTCTTTTAGTACTCCTTTTATACCTTTGTTATCTTATGATCCTGGATTCTGCTATCTACAATGTTTATGATCTCTTGCACATGTATCTGCCAAGTGAGCACTCACTTCATCCATCTGAAGAACTGAACACCAGAGGCAAATTGGCCTAGGGACATGAGGTACCCCTTGACCCAGGGAACAACCATTCCAGTCATGAGGGGGTGCAACCCCCCCCCCCCTGCATGACAAGAGAATCAGGCGAGGGAGCCTGGAGCCTTGTCAGACTTCACCCTCCCTCGGCCCTGCCAGGGCTGAGGCAGGGAGGACGAAATCCCTCAGTCCCACCCACACGCGTCCCTGCTGCTGGGCCAAGGAAGAGGGGAGGGGGTGGAAGCCTGTGCGGGGCTCGCAACCTGGCAGCCTCCAATCCTGGCACAGGCTGCAGCCAGGCTTGCCCCCCCCCACCTTTATCGGAGGCCCCATGGAGTCTCTGATGGAGGTCGGGAGGGGGCAGCTGTAGCCTGCGCCCAGCTCGGATCCAGCCAGAAACCGAGCTGGGCTTGCTCTCTCCACCTTTATTGGAGGCCCTGTGGGGTCTCTGATGGAGGTGGGGAGGGGGCAGCTTCAGCCTGCGCCCAGCTCGGATCCAGCCGGGATCCAAGCTGGGTGCAGGCTGCAGCCGGCTGCTGGGCTGGGAAGTGGGTCTGCCGTCGGCTCCTCTTCTCTCCCAGCAGCAGGGACGCCAGAGAAACTGGCGCCCAGGCTGCTGAGCTGGGAAGAGGGGCTATAGGCTGACTCGCGAGTAAGCAGTGCTTACTCGTGAGTAAGCAATGCTCTGTGGGGGGTGCCCAGAGGGGGTTTTGCCTCCAGGCGCCATTTGGCCCTGTATGCCTCTGCTGAACACCACTCCAAGAACTTTTGCTAGAATTTTTTTTAAAAAATGTTAGTGTTTCCAGTGCCACAAGACCCCTGTTTTATCTTGGTATTTTTGTATGTCTTTCTGCTTCAACACACAGTTTTTCCATATTAGATTTCATCTGAAAACTCAGCTGATTGAAACAAAAATTAATCCACATGGCAATCAGAAGGTTAGGTGAAACAAATTAGCTTCCCAAATGAATTACTGAGCATCATTTACACAGAGGATCTGCACAGCCTTCTCACTTCAGAAGACAGAAGGGGCTTAAAAGGAAAAAAAGTGTGAAGAATCTTTTTGTATATGTGTGGAATTATTGTTTGGGGGAATGGAGCAGAACTTTATAAGAGGACACCGGATAAAATTTACCCAGTTCAAAGCCACAAAGTAAAAAAGGAAGTCAGTTTTATAGAATATCACAATTTTAACTTCTACCCTAATATTATCTTTAGAGAACATTTTAGGGAGGATTGGAGGTGATGGTATGTTTCTCTTTTTGCTTTATCTTTGATTCAGCTGCTGTATACTTTTATTTGTAATCCATAACCTGCACATGGTAAGTAAAAAGCGTTTGTAATCATTCTGAAATCAAAGACACGTTCCACTTTGTCTACTGTACCTTAACAAAGAAACTTGAGGTGAGGGGAAGGAGTATCCCTAACTAAATCTAAGTAACAGAACACTCATTATTGCTAGGAATCTGCTCATGGACAGAATTGAGTAAAAATGATGAAATTAATGGCAGGATAGCAACAATGGGGAGGGAGGAAGCCCTTTTAAGTATATATTTAAAATTTCCACTGGATATTTCAGTTGCATTTGACTAAATTTTACTGCAGTATTTGAAATACAATATAAAGATTAAGCACAAAACACTTGAACTGTTCAAATTTTCAGTGGATTGCTCAGGAGGTTATGATCTGAGATCAGAGTCAATGGCATGGGATTTAGCCTGGGGTGTTTCAAAGGTTTTGGTATTAGCAGTCACAACTTTCAATATCTATGCTCAACCACTGAATGAATTGGAAGAACCTCTGAATAGCATATCAATGTGCTAATAACGTCATACTTCCAGGTGGAAACATCTGGTCAATTTCCCCTCTAAGGAGTCTGAGGACCAACGTCCTATCCATCCAGTTGAGGGAGAAACAAGCTAGGAGAAGATATAGAACCAAAGACAAAAGGTAAGTTGGCTGACTGGCCAAGCTGGTGGGCTGAATTATATTTTGCTGCCCCCGCTCCACTGAGTGAATTTTTGACTACCACACAGGTTCATATCATATCATGACCTACCAATGCTCAAAATTAATTAAATATTTTTTCCTATTTATTTACATTTATTTCACACCCTTTACCAAAGTCTCAATGCAAGTTACAATAAAACCCATACAGCAATAAAATCACAGGACTAAAAATCCAACAACAGTAAAATCACAATACAACCTCATTCTAAGAAAACCCATACACAAAAATCTCCTACACCCACCCCACCCACAAGAAAGGGGTGTATAGACATCTCAGGGGCCTGCTCCCAGTGAGGAGAGTCATCTAGACACCTGGGTGAAGCGGATGGTCTTTTTACTAGGCAAGACAACATGGAAACTTCAGCTGGTGCAATATGTTGTAGCTTGATTACATAAGGAACAAGCCACAACATACATTATACCTATTCTAAGAATTTCATGAGATAATCACTGACAGTACTCATATATGGGCTAGTTTTTAATAAATCAAGAGACTATTTATAAACTGTGCTAGTGCCATAAAGGCCATAATTATCAAAAGCCCCCAATTGCTGCTCCTGGGGAACATTTCAAGAGAAATTCCAGGCTACAGAAAAAAGGGTGAGAAAGCAGTGCTCCACAGGTAGAAATCCTTCTGTCTGTGGAAATACTCTGTTGTAGCCAGGCCACTGACTACTTAGACTTTTAACACACAATATAAAAATTTCTCAAAATCTTTTCTTGAGTTGCACAACCTGCGCAAATCTGTAAAACAAACTAGTGAAATTTTATATTCTAAGAAAGATAAATTAATACCTGCCACAAGACTCTGGAGACCTAAGAGGTATAGCCAAGGAAAGTGCTTAATAAAGGGATGGAGTCCCTAACTCCAAGTGTTTCTCTCAGCAGCACCTTTTCACGAATGTACAGTGCCCTTTGAGCCTCACTCTTCATATCTCACAGTACCCCTGCCATCCTCCCCGCACCTTCCCCTCCCAGTTCCCCTGCTTGCCACCCCCCAACCTTCCCCTCCCAGGGTGAAGAGAAGCACGGGGGGTAGGAGTGGGTGGGAAGTGGCTGCTGACCTTGCGGCAGGCCCTGCCCCCTGGGCCAGCTCCATATTCTTGCTGGTGCTGGCGGGAGACACCACAAAAGTGAGGGGGACTGGTAGCATTGCTGCAGTACCCCTGGGACATGTTCATGGCACCCCAGGGTACCACGGAACCCTGGTTGGGAATCGCTGGTCTAACTCTTCCTATTATTATTACACTTCAAAGAAAACTGACACATTGGTTTAGTGCCAAGATCAACATCCAACTTATGCAATCATAGTTTACCTGCCAGAAGCAGCAAGAATTTACCAGATAAGCTAACTCTTAATATAAATGTCCATAAACTACCATGACTAATGATTGTTGCAATTTAAATATTAAACTTAGGATTTTAAAAATATCTTATGGTCGCTTTCAGGGTGGAAAAATTCATTTTTAAAACATTTTTTTGAAATTAAAAGCACCTTTAACAGTAAACTATGCAGTGTATTGTTTATTTATTAAATTTAATATCCCACCCTATCCCAACACAAGGCTGTGCTCAGGTCAGTCAACAATACAATCAGTACATCATAACAGATCCATAAATCCATCAAAACAGTTCCAAATCTATTAAAACTATCCAACCCAAAGAAAGGATCACAAGGTTACTCCCAGAGGACCGCAATGGCCTCCAGGAATGATACAGGGAAAGGCAATCCCAAAGATACAATGATTCCGAATCATTCAAGGCACTAAAACCTTGAAAACAATCCTGAATTCAATCAGTGGCCAATGTAGGCAGTAGAGCACAAGTGAACTATGCGCTCGTTATTGAGGTTCCTGCAAGGATTCTTACCGTCACATTCTGTACTAATTGCGGTTTCCGGAGCAGTTTCAAGGGTAAGCCAGCATAGAGTGACGTACAGAAATCCAGCCTAGAGGTGACTATTGAGCAGATCACTGTTACCAGATGCAAATGGGACAGGCAAGGGGCCAGCTGCCTGGCCTGCTGAAGATGAAAAAAGTCCACTCTATCTGTATGCACAACCTTGGCCTCCATCAATAAGGACTCCAGGAACTCCTAAGAGTTCTAACAGAGAAAGCAGAAGTTAAAGCTACTGTGTCTAACATTGGCAGCTGTAAACCCTCAACCGGACTCTTCTGACCTAGCCACAGGACCTCTGCCTTTGATGGATTTAATTGAAGCCTACTCTTCTTCAGCCATCCTGCCACAGTTTCCAAACACCTGGTCAATACATCTGGGGCAGCTGCTGGCCAGTCCTCCATCAACAAGTAGAGTTGGGTGTTATTAACATATTGATGACAGTTCAGTCCAAAGCTCTGAACCAGCTGAGCTAGGGGCTGCATATAGATGTTAAATAGCATTGGTAAAAAGATCACCCTTGTAGTACCCCACAAGATAGGGGATATTGCTGGGACATCCTCCCACCAAATGCCTTCTGCTGTCCCTACCCCTGAATAAACATGGGGTTACAGCCATTTGTAACACTGTATCCCAGATCTGAGTTATACTGTGTATACTTAAGAAACTTATATAACTATGTATATTTAAGAAATTATACAAATACTCTATTGTACAAATACTCTATTGAATCATTTCACCAACATGTCTTCTGGTTATTCTAACACGAAGAAGAAGAAGAAGAAGAAGAAGAAGAAGAAGAAGAAGAAGAAGAAGAAGAAGAAGAAGAAGAAGAAGAAGAAGAAGAAGAAGAGGAGGAGGAGGAGGAGGAGGAGGAGTTTGGATTTATATCCCTCCTTTCTCTCCTGCAGGAGACTCAAAGGGGCTTACAATCTCCTTGCCCTTCCCCCCTCACAACAAACACCCTGTGAGGTAGGTGGGGCTGAGAGAGTTCTGAGAAGCTGTGACTAGCGCAAGGTCACCCAGCTGACGTGTGTGGGAGTGTACAGGCTAATCTGAATTCCCCAGATAAGCCTCCACAGCTCAGGTGGCAGAGCTGGGAAAAGCCCGGTTCCTCCAGATTAGAGACACGAACTCTTAACCTCCTACGCCACATAAATAAGCACTTTTATTTAATCCATGAAGTATTGAATTAACAGCAGGCTTTGGGATCTTCCCATCCTAATTACTGCACAAATCTTCCAACCTGCTTTAAGCCACCACTAAAAGGATGGGGGGGAGGTGCCTCTGCATGGAACACATGCAGAAAGGACCAAGTTCAGTGTCCAGTACTTTCAACTGAACAGTCTTATATAACAAGTGTTACGATCTTTTCTCTGAACTAAAAGTGTTTTTACTAGGCCTCAGGTGGACAACGCTGAACTTTGTAAAACAGTGCTTTATAGTCATGTTCTCAATTTCAATGCGAGCATTGGTTTAAAATACAAGACTTCATAGCTAAGCTCTAACATACCAGTTAAAGAATCTAGTACACAGCATTCTGCATTACCAATACAACTGGAGTTCTGACTGCTTCATAGATTACTTTATTCCCTAAAGATAACTTGATCATAAAATGATTCTCACAGAAATGGGATTCATATATAGAACAAATCCTCCATTTTTAATAAAAAAATAAGTACTTATATAACCTAAGTGATGACTAATGGTTTGAAGTCTTTCCCCCTCAACCTTGATAAAGGCTGTTGGGCATGTCAGGGAAGGATTTTAAATAGTTCCTGTTCAAATGAGCATGATTTGCTTACAGCACCCTTTTAATATATCATTTGTCTTACTTAAATATGCTAAGCTGCAAACCAAACTATGGAACAGTATTATTTGCCACTGTCTCTGTACTGAAAACAGATTTGCTTTTTAAATTTTATATCCGTTGTTAAACCCACATTCAAATACAAAACACCTTTCTTCCACTTGGCAGTCTTTTGCAGACGTCAGTGAAAAGATGGCAAACAATAGGAGTACTGTACAGTTACACATGGGCAGGAAGGAAATATTAAAAGGATTAGGGATAAACAAGAAAAATGATTACCCAGCTGAAGCAGTCAGGCAGACATGGATCCATAGAGGAATGCAAAATACCCATATGGATTTACAGGATATCAAAAGGATAGTTAATTAGATTTTTAAAAGATTATCTTGGACAGACAATACGTATAGTACTCCACATGGATGAACAGGTTAAGATAAAAAGGAATTACTGACTTTTTACCTCATCTTCAGATCATATGTAGCTTTCATTCACAACAGCTTCTCTTTTAATTTTTTAAAACAAGATAACATTCTACAACCATATATTTAAACTTACAGTGGTAGTTTCTGCATTAATTAGTTTAGTTGGAATGACCCTTCAGAGAAGTCCACGTATTAAAATAGAGGTAGGTTTATATAAACATCATTATAGGATAAAGAATTTTAAGTTGAGAACTGTAGGGTTTTAGTCAATTTCCTAATTATGTAACATTGAAAAAACATTTATATTACAGATCCCTCCATTGGAATCTGTGGATCACTTCTGTCCCTTCTTAGCAGGCTTTGTATATAGAACTAGCGGACCCAGCCACGCATTGCTGTGGCAATGTCCCTCCTCAGGGCATTTTTTTTCCATACTGGAAAGCTGCAGCGCCTTGACTGGAGAGAGACAGTGCTTGGCACATCCCGGGGGACTGAAGAGCAGCTGCGTTTGGAGGGCTGGTGGCGAGGGAGGAGAGAGAGAAGATGCACGGGGATAGGGAAGTGACACCCCAGCCTCCTTCTTGGGAGAGAGAGGACGCGGCGAGAGGTGGATGTGGCCAGAAGGAGGCTGTGAGCAGCATGCCTCTCTCTCTCTCTGTCTGTGCATCCTGTGTCTCTGCCAGGGACGTGCCGCTGACAGGCTCCTCTTCTGGTGCACCAAGGAGAAGGCTGTGGGCGGCACGTCCCTGGGAAAGACAGAGGAGTGGAAGAGCGAGAGAAGGGGGGGAAATAAATCCAAACTGTTGTTGTTCGTCTACGTATTTTCAAGAAGAGAATAGTGGAAGCAAAAACGCTTCCGAAATAGGCATCAGAAACAGTAATCCTGCATCAGATCCCCAAAGAGCTATGGAGAAGTGGCATCCCTTGTAACTGTTGTACCTGTCTGAGGAGATTGGGGGAGGGGGCGAATCTGTTGAGTTGCTGTAGTGGCCGCCGGGGGGGGGGGCAGGGGAATTGGCGCGCAGGCTGGGCGCGGAGGCGCAGCGGGCTGGCGGTGGTGAGGTGCAGGAGAAGCTGCTGAGTAGGCTGGCCAGTGGGGTGGGGTGGCCGAGTCCTCCGTGGTGGGGATGGGGACAGTGGGCGGCGATGTGGGCGGCAGCCGGGAGAGCTGAAGGTGGTGCGTGGGGTGGCCGGGTGCTCCCGAGGCGTGGATCACTGAGAAGAGGTGGAGGCGCGAGAGCAGGCGGCTCACTGAAGTTGCCGGCAACATGAAGAGCATTGGCGGGGGCGTGCACGCTTCGAAGCCGGGCATGTGCATTAGGCGGTGTTGGGTGGGAGGGGGAGAGTGCAGGCGGAGTGTGGGTGAGTTTGGCGGGTTAATGATGGGGGCGTTGGAAGGGAACTGGTGAGCGTGCGCAGGTGGATTTGGGGCGAAAAAGCATGTTTCCAGGCACAGACATGGCCTGTGGGGGGGGGGGAGGAGCTGTAAACACGGACAGAGCCAGGGATGGTGTGGTCCAATGGCAAGCCGTTTGGTGAAGGGGTTTGGGAGGCTACCTGTAACCCACAAACACACGGATAGGATTTTATATATAGAGATGTTGATGATAAAGAATAAAACAAAATCCTGAATTTGTCAGCTTCTGAATGCTTCCTTTTTTACAAGAACACAGGAACTCTTCTTCTCCTCTTCATGCAAGTAGTATTAGATAGGCAAAAGTCTGAAACTGAGTGCGAAGATGTTGGGAGGGTGGCACACCCACTGTATTTCTTACAGAAATAAAATCAGAAAGCAAACTCCATGGATTTCAGTTGATGAATCATAATCTGCATCTGATCTCAGCAGACTTTGACCTCACTGGATATTGCTAGAAAAGCTGAGGCTAACTCACCCTGGCTTCATGGTCTGAATGCCTCCAGTGTTCATCTGTGTGGCATAGCTGTTGAAATTAAAAGTAGAGATCCAGTTTCAAACCCCTATTCTGCCACAAAACTCACTAATGTCTTAGGTTTTTATTCCCTCATCCTAACCTATTGAACAGGATTATTAGGACAAACCAGGACAGATGATACATATGCTACCATCAATTTCCCTTGGAAAAAGGCGAGATAAAAATGAAATAAGATAAATAAGTTACATGAAGTCACAGAAAACCTGATGTAAATGGCAGACTACCTTTATCAGAATAGATAATATAGATCTCGATAGACCAATGGTCTGACTGTATACCATCCTAACTTTCATTTGGGAGCTGATGTTGAACAGCAGCAAGAAGCTGGCTCAGGGTGAGTAATGGAAGTCTCATAGTAGCAAGTTATCTGGTGGAGGCTGCCATGTTTGGCCCCAATAAGCCCTCCCTAAAAAGGTTAAGATAAATTTGAAAAAATTCTGCCCCTTTCTCCTGCCTTTTACTGACAGAAACCAAGATTTGCAGGCTGGCAAAACTGTTGTGGTGCCTAGCAACAGCTACTGAGGGCATTTGTTTCTTAAAGCTTCAGGTATTGCTTCTATTAATTGGGGCATGCAGATCTTTCTGCAAAGATGGGTCTTTTTAAGGTTTTTAGAAAGATCTGTCTTGTCCATTCATGGTTCCAGTCTATGGATTTAAGTATCCACAGATATATTAGATATATTGATATTTATAATATTTTTATCCTGCTTATCTGCCAAAAACAGCTCTCATATACATACAAAAATGTTACTTAAGGAGAAGATTCTCCAGTGAACTTGATCCAGGCACAGGAGACGGGTCCCTAGCTGAGGCCTACCTCTGATGGTCTCAGCAATAGTGAAAAGATTTAACCCTTTTAACAATCTTTTCAGAACTAATTTCTCATGTCATAATAGTCTCTACAGCCTTCAGTAAACCCAGACTAGGCAACAGCCAGAAGCAAGCCTCGACAAAATTTCTACAGCTCTGAGTCAATTGTAAAGTATAAAGCCAGGCTCATTTCCAACTTGCAGGGTTCTGGATTTAACAACCAGGTTTTCTAATTATTGCTACCACAAAATCTAACCCTAAACACTTTGGGTTTTTGTACAGTGCTGTTGTACATAAAAATTGGCAATGAGAAAGAGACAAAATGGGCAGAAAGAAAGAGAGATAAGAAAGAAGCTAACCTCTAGCTCTAAAAAGCTCCAGTTAATCATATATAGGAATAAACAGGAAATTCAGAAAGCAATGCAGAAGTAAGTCCCACAGGGTATAATGGGGTTTACTAGCAAATTATAAGCAAATTATTAAGAACTTGCACTTAAGAATGTACATGTGTCATTGCTTGTTCATGAGTTACCATCATTCAATGCTGGTAACTCATGAAAGAGCAATGATACATGCACATTCATTTTTATTTTACATAACAAAATATTACGATATAAATAGCTTTCTGGAGGGCTTGTAGGATGGGGTCCCAGCCACTCACAATCTGCTGAATCCTGAAATTAAGGAGGATTGACAGCAAGTTGACCCAGAAAGGGGAGGGATTTGTCTGAGAGTTTTGAGACATCAAAAGGAGTTTTTCCAGTGCTACTATTCATTGCATTGTTGTAAGCATATTCCGCATATGGTAAGAGGTCCACCCAGTTATCTTGGTGGTAGCTGCTATAGCACCTGAGGTATTCTTCTAATGTTTGATTGGTAAGTTCCGACTGGCCGTCTGATTGGGTGTGATAAGCAAAAGACAAGACTTGCTCCACCCCCAAGAGCCATAGGAACGCCTTCCAAAACTTAGAAATGAATTGACTGCTTCTGTCTGAAATTATTTTATTAGGTGCAGAATGTAGGCGATAGATATGCTGGATGAAATTTTTCACCAGTTTAGGAGCACTTGGAATAGACGAGTAAGGAATGAAACGCACCTGTTTAGAAAACAAATCCACTACCATCCAAATTACAGTCTTGCCATGGCTAGCAGGCAGATCAGTGATAAAATCCATCGAGATAACCTTCCAGGGGCCCTCAGGGGCTGGGATCATATGCAATAGCCCTTGTGGTTTACCAGGGTTGTTCTTTGCCATAGCACATGCAAGGCAACCTCTGATATAGGCATCAATATCTTTGTGCATTGAGTGCCACCAAAAGGACCTCCTAAGGAGGTGGGGTGTTTTTACAAAGCCAAAATGTCCTGCTGTTTTGGAATCATGCCTCTGCTGGATTATTGTTTTGTGAAGAGCAGGCGGCACCAACAGCAGATCACCCCGCCTCACGAAGGCTCAGTGATGGACTGCCCTCCTTGGAGGAGACAGGTTTATTTATTTATTTATTTATTTTATTTATACTTTAGGCTTCTATACCGCCCCGTCCCCGAAGGGCTCTGGTTACTTGTCCACCTCCAAAAAGGAGTTGAGAAGTTTGGAAGGAGGGGAAGAGTGGGGTGGTAATGGGCACACTCTGGAGGTTTGTTTGCTACCACGTAGTGACGGTCATGCCCAGCTGGTTGGGGGAAAGAATGATTTGAGGACCCCGGAACTCCACCCGCTTAGCTGCCCCCTCCAGGAGGCGGGAAAGAGCGTCCACCAAATGGTTGGATTTACCCGGGAAAAAGTGATTGGTGAAATTAAAACAAGAGAAGAAATCAGCCCAACAAAGCTGCTTAGCTGACAGGCGGCCCGGAGTACTCAGTGCAGTCAAGTTCTTATGAACAGTCCACACTTCAAACGGACTTGCCACCCCCTCCAATCAGTGCCATCAAGTGGATAAAGCCTGTTTGATAGCCCCTGTCTCTTTGTCTCCCACAGTCCAATTCACTACAGAGCCAGTAAACTTTTTAGAAAGGTAAGCACAGGGGTACAATTTGTCATCAGCTCCCCACTGGAAGAGGGCCACCCCAAGGGCTTTGTTGGAAGCATCCACATGTACTACAAATGGCAGGATAGGATTGGCATGCTTCAGAACGGGGTTCTGAAGTGAATGCCTGTTTAAGGGCATCAAATGCAAGTTGGCAGGAATCTGACCACCCAAGGGGTGTGCTGGGACGTAAGGCAGAGGAAACCTTCCCTCTGGGGTAAAGTAAATCTGTGAGGGGCAAGGCAAGTTCAGCAAAATTAGGGATACAGTCACGGTAAAAGTTTGCAAAGCCCAAAAAACGACTGTAGTTGCTTGCGGATAGTGGGCGGTGGCCACTGCAATGCATCTTGGACCTTGGAGGGGTCCATCTCAACTCCTTCAGCAGAGATTCTATAGCCCAGGAAATTTAGCTTTTTCTGATGGAATGAAAATTTAGGCTGATTCCACATGGGCCCAAAACAGCAGTGTGAAAACGGTGTGAAAACAGTATAAACTCTTTTACACAGTTTTAAACCCTTTTACACCATTTTCACACCGTTTTCACACTGCTGTTTTGGGCCCATGCGGAATCAGCCTTAGACAATTTTAAAAAGACAGAGTTGTCCAAAAGCCTTTTCAACACTTCCCGCACCAAACACACATGAGATTCCTCATCCTGGGAGTAAATGAGCACATCATCCAAGTACACAACCACTCCTTTGAACAATAAGTCTTGAAGGATATCATTGGTAAGGCTCATAAATACCCCAGGGGCTCCACCTGACCAGAAGACGTTTTCCTGCCTCTCTGAAGAAGGGTGGGGAATCACCCAGCAAGATGTCCTCCACCTCTAGAAGAATGCGTAAACCGAAGGTAAGAAGAACATTAATCAGAGTCCCTGGTCAATGGCTCACGATTTTGGGGAGCATGAATTACAGTTGGCAAATAATCAGTTCAAGTCACTAAGATTGATGTGGCAAAACCATGATAAAACAACAGTTCTGAAAATAGCCTCTGAACTTTTGGATGGATTGCTCTTAAACTACTCTTCACCGTAAACAATCCAGCAAGGGAAAGGGATCCCTACCATTGCAACATAACCAAGAGCAATCCATGAAACAGCAGGTCAGGCATGGTGAAGCAGGCATTAAAATCTGTGTCAACATCTCAGAAGGGCTTTATCTGTCCCTTCCCCCAGTCTCAGAACAAATCTCTCATTGAAATTACAACTGGCATATAGAACTATCCAAACAGTCAACAGCCCTTTCTTTTGCTTTTGATTTCAGAATGAATGGTGTGTGAAGGTACAGAGGTTTGCCCCCTCATTTGGCCTCTATGTTCTTGGAGAACAGTTGTTGAGACACCTAGAGATCCTGTAAATAGGTGGGGTATAAATGTAATAAATAAATAAATAAATAAATAAATAATATTTTGTGATATTGTACTGGAGGAGCTGTGAGCTTCATAAACATAATCTCCTATGAACAAAATTGTTTGGATTACAGCAAATGTATGTGCCTCCAATTCTAGATTTTCATATGAAAGTCCCATTGAATTCTGGCTTATTTCTGAGTGCTGTCAAAACAATAGGGATAATGCTGTGCCAAGAAAATGCATAAGAAGAAATCAGAGTTTGGATACTGTTTGGAAATTTTAAACTTCATAGTAACATCAATAATTGATAATGATTTGGATCCAGTCAAGGTTTCCACTAATAGAAGAGAGAGGATTTTCACTAAGGTCCCCTCTCAGGTGCAAATGTTCAGCTCCCTCCCCAGATACAGTAATTCAAGGACTATTTGGGGTTTTTACCAGAGGAAAGAGGTGAAAAAGTCAGTGAGAAAATCTTGTTCCACTGATAGAAATTCATTCTCTCATCAGAGATTACCTGCAGAATTCAAGTCATCATTTATTCAACCAACTTTTTTTTATTTAACCTCCCCCAGCTCCTCTCCTTACTATATCCCATCTCATATGCCTTTTGTCCATGTAGGTCCCCTGATCCTCAGCAAAGTGGGGAGGCCATCGTTCCTTTTCACCAGTAGAAAAAGTGTATCCAACAAACCACTAGAACAATGCTGATTTCATCCACGTTCCTCTTCTACATCTCCTCAAACAGTACATTTTAACTCATGGAAAGCATACTCCTGAGCATGGGCACACAGCCACACAAATGGGATAGCAGTGAGGAAGTGAAAGGAGCAACATGACTACTCTCTTTTGCACAAGGACAGTTCTGCTGACAAGTGAGGAGTGATGATTTTACACCTCCCCCACACTGAAGCCTTCCCTCAGGAACCATCTTCCCAAAGGTAAAAAAAGAGAGGAAAATGGACAAAATATATATAGAATATCTAGCATCAAGTGTACCGCCAAAGGAATGCAACTTCTACTGATGGTATACTTGGTACAAAAATACTTTAAGTTTTAGAAATACTAAGAATGTTGTTTAGTAATCCAAATAGAGTAGTACATTCAAGAGCGTCATTCACTTCACTGCTATTATATTTTGAATCCAGGAGTTCTGTAGCAATTGGACTTATTCAAAAATCCACACACCTCAATTATCCAATTTTTCATGGGGAAAACACAATCTATGGCCAACCATCTATGACTTGTGCATGTTTTTAAAAAGCTTACAGGAACAATGACTTTACTTTTTCGGACACAGGTAAGGGGCCATGGCTTTGTCTGAATCAAATGCTTCGCAAGCAGAAGGTCGTCAAGTTCAGACATGGTCACCACAAAACTTTGGAAAGCAAGGCAGGAAACAATTTGTTGACAAGAGTGGCAACTCCAAATCCCTCAATGTAGACAATATTGTGTTGGATGGACAAATAATCTTGCTCAGTATAAAGGCAGTTTCATACATTCAAGGCTGCTGTCCCATACATGGTTACATGAAAGTAAGTCCCGTTATACCCTGTGGGGCTTACTTCTGCATTTGGTCAAAATGAGCATCACTTAAACTCTCAGGCCACAGTTTTAGAAAAACTTTTAGCAGAAATCAGTATCAAATCAGATTTCAGTTTCTGAAAAAGTATTTACCTGGTAAACAGCAAATAAAGGGGGGGGGCAGGGGCAAAATGCAGTGGATTTTTGTTTTGCAGTGGTACATGCATTCTCAATCATCCCTCCCTTCTGGCAGAGGAGATATTAAAAGGAAAAGGGAAACATTTAAATATCCACAGCCATTGTTACCAGTACTATCCAACTGAAGTACTTCATTGGATTCTTTGGTTAAAAGCTAGATTAGTTGCTAATCATATTTTAAATAATTACCTTATTATGAGACATATCCCCCCTTTCCATTCCCCAAATGAATCCCAGTCAGCTCAGTAGGCAGTTTGTAGATAAGAACAGTCTGGAGGGCACCAGCTGATATGCCTCCCCCTTGAACTGGTACATGTCAAAAGGCCATTTCCAGGATTAAGAGGAAAAACAAGGAGAAACAAATCACTCCAAGCACTGCTTCACCGAAGGGCTGGACCTTAGCTTACAAAATCACTGTCCACCCACATTCCCCCTGCCATCAGGAATGAGATCAGGTCAAGTCAGGCCAAGAGATGATGATAATGATGATGATGATTTAATTTTGTTTAATATCACAGCTGCCAGTTCTTTAGCCAGCTGTTGGTCTTTTATTACAGTTCGAGCCTCACCCAGAGGTCTAGGAAGTTGTAATATATTGCCATTGTAACGTATTGGTGTATTATTTGTGCAGATCCCAGCAGGGCTGTCTTCTGAATATGACATATGTTGATTTTGTTGATTTGAAGATGTTTCAAGTGCCTCCCTAGTGTTTTCGGAATGGCGCCCAGGGTGCCAATTACCACTGGAATGACCTCAGCTGATTTGTGTCATAGTAGCTGTATCTCAATTTTCAAAACATGGTATGTAGTCACCTTCTCATGTTCTTTTTCAGCAACCCTGCTGTCAGTGAGTATTGCTATGTAGATGATGGTAAATTTCTTGACCTCAATCACAGTGATTTCTGGTGTATTATATAGCAACACTTTGGCCGTTTAGATTTGAAAGCACCACAAGGTTTTTAGCTGATCTTATGTTGTAATTCTTGCATAAATTCCAGTGGATCATCCTGGTTCTACTCAGCTTCTACTCAGTCTGGACAATCTTTTCGCAGCAGCTGAGGACATAAACTACAGTTTGTTCAGTTTCCTTGGACAGTCTATACTTTGCATCATCTGAGGATTTTTCAATTCTGACCTTGACTGTATTTGTCCTAATGGCCTGCTCTTGAGTGGCTAAAATCAGGGATTCAGTTTCCTTTTTCAGACTTCCAGTTGTTAACCACAGCCAGGACTTTTCGTTATCCATCTTGTCTTTGACATTCTCCACAAATCGGCCATGCAATGCTTTGTTGTGCCAGCTTTCAGTCCTCGTTTTAATCACATTTTTTTCTGTATTCCTGTCTGGTTCTCTGGGTTTTCAGTAAATGTCTGTTCTTCCTTTCAATCAATGCCTGTTCTTGACTTGAATTGATAATAAAACTGCAAAGATTGTCATGCCCTTATATAAAGCCGTGGTGCGACCACACTTGGAGTACTGTGTCCAGTTCTGGTCACCACATCTCAAAAAGGATATTGAAGAGATAGAAAAAGTGCAGAGAAGGGCAACGAGGATGATTGAGGGACTGGAGCACCTTCCTTATGAGGAAAGGCTGCAGCGTTTGGGACTCTTTAGTTTGGAGAGGAGATGTCTATGAGGGGATATGATTGCCAGAGTCCTATAAAATTATGCATTGGGGTAGAAAATGTTGACAGAGAGAAATTTTTCTCTCTTTCTCACAATACTAGAACCAGGGGGCATTCATTGAAAATGCTGGGGGGAAGAATTAGAACTAATAAAAGGAAACACTTCTTCACGCAACGTGTGATTGGTGTTTGGAATATGCTGCCACAGGAGGTGGTGATGGCCACTAACCTGGATAGCTTTAAAAGGGGCTTGGACAGATTTATGGAGGAGAAGTCGAATTCTATGGCTACCAATCTTGATCCTCTTTGATCTAAGAGATTGCAAATGCCTTAACAGTCCAGGGATGCTTTCAAAGGAGCAACAGCCGCAGAAGGCCATTGCTTTCACATCCTACATGTGAACTCCCAAAGGCACCTGGTGGGCCACTGCGAGTAGCAGAGAGCTGGACTAGATGGACTCTGGTCTGATCCAGCTGGCTTGTTCTTATGTTCTTATGTTCTTATGACTTTCATTCACATAATCGTCCAGAGCATGTTTCTCCTCTTTCACTGTTTGCTTTATTTGCACTAACCCTCTGTCACCAGATCTCCAGGGAAGGTACAGTCTATCAGTACAATTCCTATGGGTGTAAGGCATAGGGCACTGTCATAAGCTTCTGAGTTTTTCTATCCAATGGATCCAGATCAGCCTGTGTCTGGTTTATGATTCTGGTGGTGTACCTGATGACAGGTATGGCCCAGGTGTTAATGCCCAGGTGTTAATACTCTTAATGTAATTCCCACCTTTTAATTTGGATTTTAATATTTCTCTGCTTCTCTGGGTGTATTCTCTACTGACCACAGTCTTCACTTGCCCGTGCTTGATGTTATCCAGCTCCAAAATGCCCAGGTATTTATAGGCTTACTTTTGGGTGCACTTGATTTCTATGCCACCACTCTCAAAAATCTTGCCCCTCTTTAACACCACAGTGTCGCACTTTTCCAGGCCAAATTCCAAACGTCTCTACTGAATATTCGGACTGTGTTCACTAGTGATTGGATTTCTGTGTCTGAGTTCCCATAAAGCTTCAAACCATCCAAGTACAGCAAATGTGAGATTTTTTCTGAGTTTTTGGCCATTTGCTATCCCAACTTTGTTTTCTTTAACATCACTATTAATGGGATCATGGCAATGATAAACAGTAAGGTGAATGACCTTAGAAAATTCCTCGCTTGATGTTGACTGTTCCATAGTTTTCATTTCTGACTGTCAATTCAGTTCTTCAATGTCTCATTGCTTTTTCAGTGGATCTCCATATGTTTTTGCTGACGCCAATAACTTCCAAGCATTTCATAATCCAGTTATTGGGCAGTGAGTCAAATGCCTACTTATAATTGATCCAGGCCATATGCAAATGTGTTCATCAATTCTTGAAGTTTTGTCTATCAGGAGCTGGATCTTTTGTACCCCTGCTGCTCCTTTTGTTCCCTTTTTGCTCTACAAGCAGGATGTTATTGGCTCCCAAGTAGGCCATGATATTATTTGCTATTGTGCCAGTGAGCATTCTAAACATTGTGGGCAAACATATTATTGGCCTGTAGTTTTCAGGTGTTGTCCCTTTGGTCAGATCTTTCTGAATCAGTTAGTCTTTCCAGTTGTTAGCAATTCATCGATTCCACCATTTTGCATGGTTTCATTGAATCACTTGGCTATAGTCGAGTGTAAACTGATCAGGTATTTGAGCCAGAAGCTGTGCAGTAGATCATGTCCTGGTGCTACCCAGTTTTTCACTTTCTTAATGTTTTATCATATCAGTCGTTATTTCCAATTCTTGCATTTTTTTTGCCAAAACCTTTCTCAAAATCTTTTATCTCACTGTGCCTTCTTGTTGTAATCCTTCTTGTTTTCCCACAGATCTTTCCAAAAATTGAAGAGTTGTAATTTTCTTCGTTTTTTTTTTTGCTTTCAACATTGGTATTTGTGTTCAGGCTTTGGTAGAAAAACCTTTAGTCTGATTGAAATAGCTGATTTTGTCAATAGTGGATGTTTCTTGCTTCATATCTTCGTTCTAGTCGGATTTTCCACTTTGGTTTTGAGTTTTAATTTATCTTGGGTTTAGGTGTTTCAATGCCCAGTTCTTGTGTGACCACTATAGCCATACTGGACATGAGCTGATTGGTTTGTTTGATGGAAATTATTATTATTGTTGTTATCATTATTACTGGTTGATTTCACAGCTGCCAGTTCTTTAGTTGGTTGTTGGCCTTCATTACAATTTGAGCCTCACCCAGAGGCCTAGGAAATTGTAATATATTGATGTAGTATTGGTCCCAGTAGAGCTCCCTTCTGAATCTGACAGATGTTAATTTTGTCGATTTGAAGATGTTTCAAGTGCTGCCCTAGTGTTTTCAAGATGGCACCCAGGGTGTCAATTACCACTGGGACAACGTCAGTTTGTTTGTGCCATAAACACTGAAGCTTGATTTTCAAATTGTGGTATTTAGTTACCTTCTCATGTTCTTTTTCAATGACCCTGCTGTCACCGGGGACTGCTATGTCGATGATAGTCACTTTCTTGTCCTCGATCATGGTGATGTCTGGTGTATTATGTGCCAAAACTTTCTCCGTTTGAATTTGAAAGTCTCACAGGATCTTGACCTTCTCATTTTCTGTTACTTTCTTCGGACAATGTTCCCACCAGTTTTTAGCTGTTCTTAAGTTGTAATTCTTGCATAAATTCCAGTGGATCATCTTGGCCACTGAGTTGTGCCTGTTTCTACTCAGTCTGGGCAATCTTTTTGCAGCAGCTGAGGATATGATCTACAGTTTCATTAGCTTCTTTGCACAATCTGCATTTTGCATCATCTAAGGCAGGGGTCGGGAACCTTTAAGACCCAAAGAGCCATTTGGACCCAGTTTCCACAGAAAAGAAAACACTTGGAGCCGCAAGGGAGTGGGTGGGGACAAGCGACTGGGCTCCGAGGACGCATCAGTGGCGAGGCCCCTTGCGAGGGGAGAGGCATGGCTTGGGCTGTCAGGATGCTGAGCAGTGCTGCCACAGATGGGGGAACTATAGTGCAGCTTAAGCTGGCTTGGCTGGGTGCAGAGCTTTGGGAAGCTGGCGATCCAAGAGCCCTCAAGTGGAGTCCAACAAGGGCAGACGCCTTACAGGAGCTTTCAGCCAAAAGCCCTCGATGAAGCTCCACACTTCTTCTCGAGGCACCAGCAGGGATGCAAGCATTGCCTCGGGCTGTCTCTCAGATGCGGCACCTCCTTTCTCTCGCCTCAACCCACATCTGCTTGGAGCCCGCTGCACCAGAGTGATCCCCCGAGGCGCACTCGTCCGTCCTTGCTGGGAGGTCGGGCGGAAGAGGCTGAAGGCAAGGGATAGAGGCTGCGCACTGTGCATCCTGCTGCGGCCAGTGGGAGGGCTTCCGCGGGGGGAGGAGGGGGGACCTGTGGAGGAAGCGGCGAGGTGCTGGCCGGCCTCTTTCCACTTCCTCACTCCGGGCGCATCGCGCACTGGAGGTGCTGGAGGTTGCCTGCTCGGCTGGCTTCTCCTCCCTGCTCTGGCCCCCTCCCCTCTTCGATCTGGAGTACCGCCAGGTAGCTGAGGGGTGGGCTGGCGGTGGAGGAGAGGGAGGTACCCCAGAAGCAGCGGCGGTGGCGGCAGCAGCAGCAGCACTTTGCCATGTGAAGGACCAGGCTGGGCCGAGGCGTCTCCGCCTGCCAGCCTGCCCACCCCTACCTTTGCTGCCTCGCCTCCCCTCGGCCAGAGCTCCGGAGCGCGGAGCAGACCCGCCAGGAACCACTCTTTTTCTGCCCGCCCCCTCGGCGGCATGCTGAGGGAGCGGTGTCTTCCCCCTCCCTTCCTTCTGCACAACCGGGCACTGCTCTCCACACCGCCCCAGGAGCCAGTTGTGGGGCTCGGCGTTGGCCACACTGGGGACGTGCGGCCGCCTCTCTCCCTGGCCCCCTCGCGTTGAGCGGCTAGCCACTAGCAGCTAGGGTCCCAAGGAGCCATAGAACAAGAACAAAAGAGCCGCATGCGGCTCAAGAGCTGCACGTTCCCGACCCCTGATCTAAGGATTTTTCGATTATGGCCTTGATCGAATTTGTTCTAATGGCTTGCTCTTGAGCTGCTAAAATCAGGGATTCAGTTTCCTTTTTCAGACTTCCAGTTGTTAACCACAGTCAGGTCTTTTTGTTGTCCACCTTGCCCCTGATCTTCTCCAGAAATTGGCTGTGTAGAGCTTAGTTGTGCCAGCTTTCAGTCCTCATTTTAATCACATTTTTTCTGTATTCTTGTTTGGTTTCCTGGGTCCTCAGCAAATGTCTGTTCTTCACCTCAGTCAATGCCGGTTCTTGACTTTTATTCACATAATCGGCCAGCACATGTTTCTCCACTTCTGTTGTTGTAAATATTATTATTATTTAATTCTGGGGTGCTGTGTGGTTTCCAGGCTGTATGGCCGTGTTTTAGCAGCATTCTCTCCTGACTTTTCGCCTGCAACTGTGGCTGGCATCTTCAGGGGATCTGAAACGTCAGGAGAGAATGCTGCTAGAACACGGCCATAGAGCCTGGAAACCACACAGCCTTCGACAATATATTATTTAATTCTGTTTACTATCACAGCCGCCAGTTCTTTAGCTAGTTGTTGGACTTTCATTACAATTTGAGCCTCTCCCACAGGCCTAGGATGTTGTAATGTATTGGCATAGTATTCTTCTTCTCATTATTATTTTAATTTATTATTATTTTAATTTAAAACACTTTTATCCCACTTTATCACCTCAGACTTACAACAATCAACAGTGCAGCAACCAAATTTCAAAGATAGAAACTGTAATAGTTTAGATTAACAAAATTAAAACAGAGATTAAAATATGCAAATTACTAATTAAAAGAACCCAAAACAAAAGGTATTAACACTCACAGGGCTAACAAGCAGAAAGCACTGGAATGAGAACAGCCAAATCTGGTAAAATGTTTTAAACTCCATCAAATAAGAACATAAGAACATAAGAACAAGCCAGCTGGATCAGACCAAAGTCCATCTAGTCCAGCTCTCTGCTACTCGCAGTGGCCCACCAGGTGCCTTTGGGAGCTCACATGTAGGATGTGAACGCAATGGCCTTCTGCGGCTGTTGCTCCCGATCACCTGGTCTGCTAAGGCATTTGCAATCTCAGATCAAAGAGGATCAAGATTGGTAGCCATAAATCGACTTCTCCTCCATGGAAATCTGTCCAAGCCCCTTTTAAAGCTATCCAGGTTAGTGGCCATCACCTGCACCTCCTGTGGCAGCACATATTCCAAACACACCAATCCACATCTGCAGTTGCGTGAAGAAGTGTTTCCTTTTAATTAGTCCTAATTCTTCCCCCCAGCATTTTCAATGAATGTCCCCTGGTTCTAGTATTGTGAGAAAGAGAGAAAAATGTCTCTCTGTCAACATTTTCTACCCCATGCATAGTTTTGTAGACTTCAATCATATCCCCCTCAGACATCTCCTCTCCAAACTAAAGAGTCCCAAACGCTGCAGCCTCTCTCCTCATAGGAAGGTGCTGCTCCAGTCCCTCAATCATCCTTGTTGCCCTTTCTCTGCACTTTTCTATCTCCTCATTATATCCTTTGAGATCAAGTGCGGTGCACTCAGAACTGGACACAGTACCTCCAAGAAGTCGCGGTCGCACCACGGCTTTATATAAAGGGCATGACAATCTTTGCACTTTTATTATCAATTCCTTTTCCTAATGATCCCCCCAGCATAGAGTTTGCCTTTTTCACAGCTGCCATGCATTGAGTTGACATTCCCATGGAACTATCAACTAAGGCGCCCAAATCCCTTTCCTGGTCTGCTGGGCCCTGATAGCACTGACCCCTGTGGCGTGCTTAATGTAAGAAGTTTTCTGGATTTTTTGCCCCTATGGTGCATCACTTTACATTTTGCTACATTGAACTGCATTTTAAGCCATTTCCTAGAGCCCACTCATCTAAATTTATCAAAGAGTCCGGCTTTTGGGAGCTCTTCGCAATCCAGCTTTATGGTTCCTCACCCAATTTGCCTACATAATTTGGTATCATCTGCAAACTTGGCCACCACGCTTTCACCCACCCCTACTTCCAGGTCATGTCATTTTATGAATAGGTTAAAGAGCACTGGTCCCAAAAGCGGATCCTTGGGGGACACCACTCGACATCTCTCCATTGTGAGAACTTCCCATTTAACACCCACTCTTTGTTTCCTCGTTTTCTCCAACCAGTTTTTTTAATCCATAGGAGGACTTCCCCTCTTATTCCTTCATTGCTGGAAGTTTTCTCAACAAGTCTCTCTTGGGTGAGGAACTTTGTCAAAAGCCTTTTGGAAATCCAAGTAGACAATGTCCACCGGTTCACCCCTGTCCACATGCCTGTTTACACCCTCAAAGAACTCTAGTAAGTTTGTAAGACAGGATTTGCCTCTGCAAAAGCCATGCTGACTCTTTCTCAGCAGGTCTTGCTTTTCTACATGTTTTGTAATTTTATCTTTAATGATAGATTCTACTAATTTACCAGGAACAGATGTTAAACTGACTGGCCTGTAATTTCCCGGGTCCCCCCTAGATCCTTTCTTAAAGATTGGTGTGACATTGGCCATCTTCCAGTCTTCAGGGATGGAGCCTGATTTCAGGGATATGCTCTGGAATAAGCTTTTTTAAACATAGCAAGTAAAAGCACCCTCCTCACTCACTTGGTAGGACACACCAAGGGCTGAGCCCACCATGGAAAAAGCCTTGGATCTTGATGTATCCACACAGAGAATCCTAAAGAACACCTAAAGGAGAAAAGAAGTCTGCACAGAGACATGAGTTCAACAAGTATGTTCGCCTAGGCTCTGAAAGACTTTTGAGGCAATAACTGACATTTTTAATTGGGCCTAGCTAGTACATAGCAAGTACAGTTGACACAGCATTGAAGTTATGTGTTCCATGTGGGTAACTCCAGACTGAAGCCTTGCTGTGACATTCTGAAACAATCAGAGCTTCTTTAATACAGCCCCAAGTACAGTGTATTACAGAAGTTCAATCTGGACTTTATGGTTGAATGTATCAGCATAGCTAGGATAGCAGAATGTAGAGAAGGGGAGTTATCTCTGACATCTTCTCACCCTTTGAAAACCAGTCAGAGGCACAAACAAGACAGACACAAATTTGTGTTATCCTGAACCTGCCAGCCAGCTTGCCAGCTTTTAACATGGGACCATGAAATTACTATCCCACAAAGTAATCTGACAAGCAATTTCAGTAGCCTATTTGTCCAGGCATGCCAATGTAAGTAATCTGTGGCGCAGATGTGCAGGTATGCCACACTGGGCAGTAAACATGGTGTAAGTGGATTCCTACATGTGTAAGAAAACACTTATTTTTTAAAAATCCTTTCTTCAAACCTGTGGTGGCAGCAGCAGCAGAAGGCAGAGATATGTTAAGCAGAACGAGCACAGAATATTGAGAGGGCTGATTGATGAAAGCTTTTGGTTAAGTCATTGTGTATAGAAGGTGAATGAAAGGGGTGGTCTAATAAACAAGTGACTCTCTGCTTAGCCAACAAAAGAAGTCACAACATGGCAGGACCCAAGAAAGATAAAATCACATTCAGAACTGGAAACCTGTAAAGGTATGATACATGTCTATTCTGGTATATGCACCCAGGTATAAATAAAACTGACGGTAATGGGAAAGAATTGGGGAAATATGAGGACACCACAAAGAAAAGCAAGGGAAAATATTTAGACAAGGATGAGAACGTTTCAATAATAGTCACTGCCTAGCAAATGATAAGTCAGTCTAAACAGGAGAACAAAAGAGGAATTTCTGATGTACCACAGTGATATGAGATAGAGTAGGCAATGCTACTAAGTCACACAGAGAGAAGATAATAAAAAGGTAAAGTTTCCCCTTCAGTCGTATCCAACCCTGGGGTACCACTGCAAGTAGTGATTTCATAGGCAAGCCGCTTTTGTAGGGTAGTTTGCCATTCCTTTCCCCAGCTATTCTTTACCCCCAGCTATGAGCTAGGTACTCATTTACCGACCAAGAAATGGATGGATGGCTGAGCTGACCATGAGCCAGCTGCCAGGATATCTGACCCACAGGGGGCTCGAACTCCTGACCTTGAGAGTGGCAGTGCAAGCACTTAACCACTACGCCACACAGGTCCTGAGAATATAATATATAAGCCTTTCAAACAGTTTGACAGAAGTCAATCAGCAGAGTTCCTAATAAAACTCAGCAGACAAGGTGTGTAAGAACAGAGCCTTTTAAAAGGACCTGGCTGAAAATGCTTAACAGCGAGGTAATAATCCACAAAGCTGAAGTGAAATCCACAAAATCCACAAATAATCCACAAAGCTGAAGCATTTTATGAAAAAAACCTTTGACCTGGAAACTCTATTCCCCTCCCAATTTACTGATTTGAATTGTGATTCTGACATGATCCCTGATCGATTGGATCACTTGAGACAGAAGTACCCTTCCACTTTAAAAACAAAAACCTGAAGTTATAAATTAAGGAATTCATATTTTAACTGCATAGGGCAACCATAGTACAACAACCTAAAGAGGTTTCTGTTAAACTATTGGAAAAGAAATTTAGCACAGCACTATTAGATTTAATTTTTATAATGGATGTAATGAGCAGCAAGGCTCCTCCAAATTTTTTTAGTGCAGTTCAGTGACTTCTAAGTGGATCCAGAGTCTGGAATAAAACAAAGGTAGCTAGCTTGCAAATAACAAAGTACTTCCTAATGGTGATATTGCATCTGACTGGGGAGTTTTGAACATGTCTCTACAATGTATTTTATAAATTTTATAAACTTGCAGATGTTTCTTTTGCCCCTAATTGAAACTTGCACTCCTTGGCACTTACCCAGCATCACACAAAGTCATCTTGCAACATATATTGAGACAAAACCACTGGGTTTCATACAGGTCACATAGCCCCCCAACCTCCTGGATGCCTGGCCTCCACTTCTCTTCATGTTCTAGCAAACCTGATTTAATCAAAATGTATTATTCAAAAGAGATTTAATATACTCTTAGAAAAACACTGATATATGGGACCACTTTAGAAGAAACATGCTCTGACACTGGGGCAAATGCCTCGAAGGTGAAACCTAATGCAACCTATGTACATAACATCAAAGCTGCCCATCCCCCTCATACTTTTGGTCATAAGAAGTTGGCAGTAAAAAAAAAAGTTTGATCATCAGAGTTAGTGGACACCAAAGGTAACTTCTCAATCCAACTGTCTGAACAAGCAGTCTACACACACATACAGACACACACACACACATAGTTCAGACAGACAAACTAATTTGCCCTGCACTGTGACCACATCTGATATTGATTTGTCATTTTACAGCTGTATTTACAAATTTTGCTTAAAGATTATTAAGAATTTCTGAGTACTGCCAAAGTAAATAACAGGTTACTTTGAAGATTGGCCACATACAAACTTTTGTGTAGATTTTTTTTATCACAATAGATTATAAATTAATTTTGCTTCCTAACTGATGAGGTTTTATATTAGCATAATTTTTGATTAAATTTCTACTACATTAATGTTTCAAGTACTTCACTTGAAAGTTACCAGAGTGTTCTCTTAGAGGCTTTGTTTCTTCCATCCACCATCTTTGGCACTTCTGGCCATGATTTAGGATGAAGCCTTATGTAGTAAACATTTTTATGTCCGAGTTCTCTTCTTTTTGAGCTTAAATTCATTTCTGGAGCATGTATTAAAGCTTACTCATACCATGAACTTACCACAACAGAGATGTGAAGAAAGGTGAGGAAACAGATTTTTTGGAGGCAGCAAATGTTAATGTAATGTGCAGTTCTGACCTTAGCCTCTCCATTTTTCTCATTCACTACATCAAGGCACAGTACCTATTGTAGGTGATTTCTTTTTGCTCTGAGCTTCTGCTATGAACTATCTAAGGAGACAACTGAAAGGTATGCCACTATACAAAATTGAAATGTCTTTTTTATTTGCTCTCTGTCACCCTAGCTAAGCAATATCACTATATCACTGTGATCCACATACATTTTATTATTATCACCCTAAAGCCTCATCATGCCTTTTCAAAGGAACTGAGGAGGAATGAAAGGATGGGGAATACTTCACGAGTCCTAAATACTTCACTAGTCAAGAAATGTGCATTATGTGTATTCTTTGTGATGAAAATAAGCGATCTACTTCATTCGGTTGAGCTCCCTACCTATCTTCTAATATCTCCTTAATTTCTTTTCTTCCTTGCTATCAAAATATTCACCCTGTTTCTTTAAGTACTTATTTCCCTCAAGAACTACTGATGCCATTTTTCCTCTGAACTTCTGTTCACCATGCTTACTTTTCCATCCTCACAGTCACTCTATCAATACTATGAAACATATCGCTACACAAAGTAGTGGGATTCAGAAGTTTCGCACCACTCGGCAGAACCGGTGTTAAAATGGTGTTTGTAAACAACCAGTTGTTAAATTATTTGAATCCCACCAATGGCTGCACACCTTCATCATTCCTCAGACTCTTCCCCTAACCAGCCAAGCCTTCTCACTATTCAATGTCGCTCCTCCAACAAACTTCTGGAAATTATTATACAGCAATGATAGTCTGCATTTCTTGAATAGGTTCAAAGTGTATCACAACAAAACATTTATGTAACAATATATTACTTATGTTTACAAAAAGGCATCCTAAAAAGTTCTGCTGTATAAAATACACAAAACCAGAGTGACAGGGTTTTGCCAACTTCTTCTGGTAACTTGCTCCAACTTGATTGAGAAGTTTCAAACATGGAGTATAGCAAAAATTACCTTTCTGCAGGAACCACTCTTCAGAAGGTCCCATATGGATCAACAAAAGATGACGCAGGAGAATAATGGGAAAAACAGTTCTGCACATTCCCAGATCAGGAAAGGTTTCTATAGTTAATAACCACCAGCAACTTGAACAGAACTTGGAAACTAAATAGCAACCTATTAAGTGATTACAAAATTGGTGCTACATACCATATATACTCGCGCATAAGTCGAGGTTTTCAGCCTTTTTTTTAGGCTGAAAAATGCCCCCCTCGACTTACATGCGGGTCCCACTTACCGGTAATTCTTGTGTGGTGTTCCCCCTGTCCTTTCTTCGCTCTTTCCTGCCTTCTTCTCTGCCACCCCTCTTTCACCCACTTTCTGTGCTTAGTTTTCTGATTCACTCTCTCCTGCCAGTGGCAGGACCCCTCACAAACTCACCCTTTTTTTCCTTTCCCTGGCAGGCTGTAATTTATTTATTTATTTATTTATTTATTAGATTTTTATACCGCCCCATCCCCGAAGGGCTCTGGGCGGTGTACAACATTTAAAACGCAATATAATTAAATAAACATTTAAAAGCAGCGATAAAATTTCCCAATATAATTACTAAATATAAAACTCAAGTTCAGATTTGAATTTAAATTCAAGATGTAGGTGGCGTCCAGCGTTCCAAAAATATAAAGTCCCTCCCTCCCCACGGTAAAGGGAGGCATGGCGAGTCTCATTAGGTGGTTAGCGGCCCAGATGTTAAGGGCCAAGGAAGGGGCACTATTAGCGGCTGGTTCCTCCAAAGGCCCGGCGGAACAGCTCAAATCTGCCTTACAGGCCCGCCTCTGGGCGGAACTCCCCAAGGTCCCGCAGGGCCCGGACAGCTGGTGGAAGAGCGTTCCACCAGGCCGGGGCCAGGGCTGTAAAGGTCCTGGCCCGTGTGGAGGCCAAGCCGCGTTGCCGAGGGGCCGAGGGACCACCCAGGGGTAGATTGGCCTCACGCCGATACGAGAGAGGCCGGCGTGGGGACGGTGTAATGGGGTGATGCGGTCTCGAAGACTTGGTTCAGAGTGCTTAAGCAACTTTTGGGGCATTACCCTTTTAAGAAAACCACAGAGACAGGCTGCCCAACAGGCAGCTTCTCTGAAACCAAGTCTTACAGCCTGCCGGGGGGTGGGGGGTGGGTGGGAGAAAAAATGGGTGAGTTAGTGACTGCTTTCTCTGCTTTGCTGTCTCCTGCCTTCTTCTCTGCCGTCCCCTTTCAGCCACTTTCTGTGCCTTGTTTTCCTCTGCATTTTTCTCCACCACCTCCCATCCCGTTCACCCTTCACGGCCCCTAGCTTATTCCCTCTCCCCAGACCCACCTGCCCCTCCTTAGAAAGCCTCCCAAAGGCTTCTGGGGCGCTCCTTTCCCCCAACTGCGGCTCCTTTGCCTGCTCAGCGCTCCACCTCCCCATGGACCTTTCCCACCCTCGACTTATACGCGAGTCAGTAAGGTTTCCCAGTTCTTCCAGGCAAAATTAGGTGCCTCGACTTATATGCGGATCGACTTATACGTGAGTATATACAGTATTCATTCTGTTTTGCTCCTCATAACTGAGCTGCTGCTTAGTTCACAAACTAATGTTTCAGAGCAGCCTTCAAGGACAGTGCCATATAGGGTGTGTCACTCCATACAACCCTTATGATTGGCTGCATCAAGGTTAGGGTCACAAATTCCATGCAATATGATTCTTCAGCAACAGTGCTGGATCAAACAACTTCCCCCATCAATAAGGTACAGTTGTACTTCAAATGTGAGGATCACAGCCTTACAAAGCAGCATCACTTCTACCTTGCAAGAATTCAATTTCAACTTGTTCATCTTCAGCTAAATAATCATATTAATGAAGCACTGGCTCAAGACAGTCATGGTAGCATCAGGTAGCATTTACAAAATATACAGCTGGGCATCATGAGCATATTGATTGCGTCCATGATAAATCATGGATCATCTCTTCTAAGGGCCTTACATACAAATACAAAATCATGGGCAACAGAACTGAAACTTGTGAAACCCTGTTAAGACAAATAAGTAGTGTGCTGTGGAGTCACAAGTAATTCATGGCAACCCCATGAAGTTCCACCTCATGGGGTTTTCAAGGCAAGGGAGGTGCAGATAAAAAGATAATCTTACCGTTCACCAATCTAGCATAATTCAACACAAAGATCAACTGAGAATGACCCTCATACCCACAGGATAGGACAGTGCTCAACAAACAGGCTGACAGAGCCAGAATTCCCAGAATTTCCTTTGACTCTTTATAATTTAGGTTTCACACTTTGAACTTTACTGAAATTGCCCTAAAGTTTTACATTATCTAATTGTTGTCAAAGCCTCTGATTTATCAGCATTCTTGCTCTCTTTAATAATTTGGCTGATCGTTCTTCCTTCTAGCTTGCTTGATACCTTCAGTCTCTGACTGGGAAGAAAACCAACTGAGAATTATCTGCCAAATCACTCATTTAACATTTCTATCACAGCCTTTTGAAGAGACTGACAGGTAGGGAGGAATTAAGCAGGCAATTAAGTAAATACAGAATTTAGTTAATTGTCTGAATATACAGAAATAAAAAAGGTCAGCAAAGCATTTTTATAGCCCGTTTCAACTGTTCAAAATGCTTCACATATATCATCTCAGTAATCTTTACAACAGTCCAGAAGGGTATGCAGGTGTTCTCATACAACAGGCAGGGCACTGGGTAGAATGTCTAGTGGCCACATCATAAATTCGTTGAATGAGAATGTTAAATGAGTGATTTAAATGAGTGACCGTGCGTTACTGCAGATTAAATTTGACCAGAATATGTGTTTTTGTATGTGTGTTTGTGTGTGGGGGGGGGAGGGGGGGCTATGTGTTTTGTTCCTTCAGATAATGATGCCTGCTCCAGGAGTTATTTTGGCTTCAATTTGGGGTTGATGGTTTATCAATAGTAGAAATGGAGGCTGATACATTTTTGAATTGCTGCTTCAAAATGTAACTACACGGTAACATTAGAACATCTGTGCAAAAGAAAAAAGGGGAGGGTAGGGTTGTTCTGTGTCACAAATGACATCCCACCACCATCAAGAAGAATACTGTTTCAGCAGTAGCATGTAGAATAAATGCAGCTGAAGGAATATAAAAACCCAAAACGACAGGGGGAAAGGAGGTGTGTGGAATGATTTCATAGAAAACATTTACAAAACATAAGGTATGATCACTGAAAAAATCTGCAGCAAGCTGTGAAAAGGGCTATGTCTTCAAATTGACAGAGGGAAGTTTTAAGTTGGTTGATTATTAGCCAAAGTATGCTGATCAGCTTTTTGGAACACTGAGCTTTTGACAGTATAATAGTAAGGACTGGCTACAAAGAGAGTTGTGCAATTATTCTCCTGAAAGTAACATGAATCTCTGAATCCCCCCTTCCCACCCCAACCTGGGCGGATTCCTCATACCACCACATGTACTATTTTTACAACAACCCTTACATTAAAAAGCAAAATAAAGATAACAGGAATTCAAAGCACAAAAGGAACTTTGGAAGAGATTATCTCAAACCAGTCCTTACAAAGAGTGCCCTCTATTGTTCTATGAGAACAAATGTTAAAAACTATGAATGAAATGTCTGTGGAAACAGATAAAGCTCAAAAGCCTAATTCATGCTTAAAATAAAAGGTTATATCAAAGTAGCTGAGCAATGCTAAGTAACTTTTGTGTCACAAAATGAACTTTGCTGGCTACAATGCCTGAGGAACCCATTATTTGAAAACATTCATAGCATGCAAAAACATGCTTAGAGTGCATGGTGTCAATACACAACCTTAGCTTATCTGGTTACAACTGGTACTCAGGACCAGACACAAGGCTCACAGTTTTGCTGGCTGTGCAAATGGGTAAATTTTGATTAAATAGGGTTTGCAGAAACGCCTTTATCTGACAAACAGTAAGTGCTGTGTTCAAAAAAGCTGATTCACAAGTAAAGAACCTTTTAAATGAAATCTCAAACTGCACGGGCAAGCACACTTTGTACCCCTGTGTCTCATAAATCAGGTCTACGCTGTTTGTTTCCTATTAGAAGGCCAGTGCCCTTTAGAAAGAGATATTCAGACAACCCAACGGAGAGATCTGCTGGATTTCTGGATTGTACAGGCAGATTTGTGCACATGGCTCAGAAATCTACAGATAATCCTTTGCCTTGTCTTGCCACTTCAAGTCAAGATGAAAGCCAAATGAAGCAGACACTTCTTTAAATCTTATTTACAAGCCTGCACAAACACTGTAGCATAAATTGTGAAAATACTAATTTCAAAATATTGTGAGCTGCACATCAGAAAATAGCTCCTATGTTACACTAAAGGATGTCATTGCTCACATTTTACTGTAACAGAAGTTTATATTCATAAAATTATAGTACATTAATGTTACAAATTATACATATAGAAGCAGCACACCTGAAAGATAGTGAAGGTTTCTTATCCAGCTGTTTCTTCTTTGCTTTCCCTAAAAGCCCCTATTAGCATCTAAATTTTTCCTGGTGCCTTCTCTCCTTTCTACCCACCAGTGAACCAACCTTTATCAGCTCCCTTGTCTTCAGCTCTCCCCATCTCCCTTATCCTAGCAGCCAAAAAAATTGGTCAAGGTATGTGGTCCTGCCCACTGGACCCAGCTGCACTTTAGGTATGCACAAGAACTTGTTGGGGGAATCTCCACCCTATATTCTCCATCCCACAATATTTACTCTTTCCTACCTCTTGACAGCCCCTGTATCCTCTCCCCCTTTCCCTGCTACCTTCTCTCCTTCCTTCCTCCCAACCAAACTTTTCTCTGCCCCACATCTTCAGCTGTATTACTGACTCACTTCATTTATACCTCACCATTCTCCACAATGGAGACCCAAAGCAGCTTACACTGTTCTAATTTTATTTTCACAACAACCCTGTGTATGTCAGCTGAGAGTGGAGTGTGTTAGCTGAGAGTGTGTGACTGGCCCAAGGTCACCCAATGAACTTCTATGGAAGACTGGGAATTTGAACATGGGTCACCTAGATTGTAGTGTGAAACCCTAACCACTACACCAAACTGGCTTTCATAGGAAGGCTGCCACTGAAAAGTACTGAATAACCAGACCTAGGTAAGTTAATTTAAGTGCATGATATCAAGACAAACGGTGGTTGCTGGCAAGCCTCCCTCAAAGGTAAAAAAAAATCCTGGAAAGGGCCAGGACTGAAGCCAAGTTTTGACAGCTGGTGTTCCTGCTGAGGTTGACTAGCAAGAGCCACTCAGGGCATTTATTTCTCAAAGCTATGGTCACTGGTCAATTATTTCAGGGTGTTTTAACCCCTATTTTATTTTTAGATTTCAGATTTTTCTTCAAACCTGGGATTTCTCTCAGGTTTGTAAAAAGATGTGTCTAGTTTGTTCATAGTCCCAATCTCCAGATTTAAGTATCCACAGAAGGGGCCATTAGATAGATATTATATACACAATCCAAGTAAAAGAATTTAAAATTGGCAATAGTTTACTGGCCTGAGCATATTCAGTGCCCCTTCAAGAATATGTTCATAACTACTGCCACACAGCTGTTTTATTTATTCAACATCAAAAGGCCTACGGTATTCATTACTGGGTCTGTGTTAAGGATTCTGAGAGTAAGTCATGAACATCTTGTACAGGGATCTTTAAACTTTCTGAGTCTGTGAGTACATTTGAAATTCTGACATGGCAAGATGGCTGCAATGACAAAATGTCTGCCTCAGAAAGTGCAGCCAGCCACAAAATTATTACCAGGGCTTGACTTCAGTAACACAGTACAGATTGCCAGGGCTTGACTTCAGTAACACAGTACAGATCTTTATGCTGTGGCAGCAGCTGTGACCAAAGCAATATTTTAAAAAATCTGTACAGCCAATCAAATCACCAATAGTCAATCAGAACTTCAAAGCCCTACCTGGTCTCACCTGCTTCCTAAAAACATTTGGTAGGTAACAGAAAAGGTCAATAGGCATCACGTTGGAGATCCCTGCTCTAATAAAACCATCATAATAATTACAAAAGTCCATCAGTGTATTTCTATGTAAAGTTACTACACCCATTCATTTCATTAGGTTTACACTGGATTAACTGCATAGGATTTCCTAGCATATTTTTCAAGTCTAGCAAATCAGACATGATGCAATCATAAATGAATTACAGAGTGATTGTCATAACATTAATATATTGCAAGAAGTTGTAAGTGAGAAAACTAGGCATGAAAGAATGAAAAACATTGGTTAACAACTGGAAAGAAAAGTCTCTTGGGATATTAGCTATTTGAACAGATAAAATGTATACCTATGAGATATTTTGCTTTATGGATGTTACATTTATCTAGTTTAAATACTCTAAAACTAAGTCATTCCACCAGCTACAGAACAATAATTTATAAATTATCAAAGAGTAATAATTGCAGGGATTTTATTTTTGGAAATGGTAAATGCCTGTAGATAATTTTGTTTGAGGTAGTTTATCCCCCTTAATAAAACCTTTCCTGTTGAGACAAGTCTGAAAAATTATGGGCCTTGCTTACACAGGTCAAGAATAAGGCATGTCCTCACATACCAGCACTGACATAACAGGTTACATTCTTCCACATGTACACACCCATCTGTGCTAACTATAAACCAGCACTAATTTAACAGAAGCTAAACAAAAATGGCAAATCTCCCAAGTTATCTGGCAGAAACTCAAAGTTCAATGCCTACAGTAAGTCATTTATTTGGTATGTGAAAATGACTTTCCCCATCAGTTCCCACTGCTGGCAAGTAAATTAGAAGATTATAAGACCTAAAAACCTCATTTTGTGAAGTCTATTACATATTCTTTGTTATGTTCAAAATAACTGATATTTTTACGCATGATAAAAAAAAATGTTTCAAGACAGGCACTTAGAAACCACAAAACAGAATGCTAGATTCTCTAATATTAGAGTACCCAGCTCTGTAAAGCCAAATACCAATAGTGGACCTAAAAAAAGTCAGAAATATTCAAGAAAAATAATGTCATCCATGTACAATACACATTGCACTAATTAGTTACTGCATGATCAAAATCAAGCAGTGCAAGATTTTGTCAGGTCTAAATTTAATAGAATACACATAGTTTTATGCAACAGGTAACTAAATTTTGCACACACAAGCACTATAAAGAACTCTGTGTTATCAGATGAAGAATGTAGTATGCAATCTGCAAGAAAAGGGATCAAATATGTCTACAGTCAGAATCAGATTTTTCTGTTACCAGGCTTCCTGCTTTACACAGTTTTCATGCCTCCTCAGAACAACATGTCTCACCACTAATTTGTCAAAAATGGAGCTGGAAGATAAAAAGGACTTGTGGATACCACTGAAAACAGCATCTCTACCTTCTCTTCCGCATAAAGTCCAATAAATGAGGAAACTGTTCTTTGACATCCCATCTCACAGTAAAAGCAATAAAGAAGAGGTATAGAAACTTAATGTCAGTCATCATATCACAGGCTTTAATGTTCAAGATATGGGGGTGAGGGGTGGGGGGATGTGGAATTGTACTACACTGTTAAAAGAGGGCCATAACTTTTGAAATGTCTAGTTCCACCCCAAGAATGAACTGATTTGTACCTATTGTTTGAACTGTTGATAATACTTAATTGCATCTATACCCAAACTTTCTTCCCTAGAATTCAAGGCAGCATACATAGAATTCCCAGATAATGCCTCACCAAAGCACTTACTTATATAAGTTCAACATTGTTTCCTGCTTCACAAGCCATTAAGAACATGCTCTGATATCAGTTTGGCAGCATGTTTATAACTTATATGCTTACTATATGATGATACTAATTCACTGTCCGAATGAGGGACCCCTTTAGTCTACTGGTATGAGGATGTTCTGGGGAGTACTATAGTCTCTTAAAGTTTTGTCCAAATTGTATGGGCAGCCATGAAAGTACAGACCCAAGAAAGGTGGTGGTAGTTTTAACTGCAACCAATAGGAAACAAAAAAAATAACAGAATTATGAAAACACAAGAGCTACCCATTAAATCAAATTCAAAGTAGAAGTTCATTTCTACACTAAAACCCTGCTATATTTTTTGCAAAATTGTGCAACTGCTATACTGTACTATGGTGTTTCACTTAGAGTTTCACTTTTGTTCTCACGAAGAATTTTTTCCCCCAAAGTAGAAGGTTCAATCCCACTGTTAGTGGCATGATGAGCAATGAAATACTAGCACATGTACACTACGACATTTTCCAGTGTTTGTGTTGGTTGAATATTGATTAGTGCAGAGGACTTTTTTCAGTAGGTAAGATCATCAAGGAAGACTGCAGAGGAAAACCATAGCAAACCACTTCTGCTTCCCATTTGCCTTCAAAGCTACTTGCTGGGGTCACCTAAGTCAACTGCGACTTGATGGCAGTTTACACACACATCATTGAACTATCCACTGCAACCTCAAGATCCTTTCCTCTCAGTCAATTCAGACCTCATCAGCGTCCATATAAAGATAGGATTTTTTCCCCTCCAATGTGCTTCACATTTACCGAAACTGAACTTCATTTGCCACTTTGCTGCCCATTCACCAACTTAGAGTGTTCTGCAGGTCTTCATAATCTAACATGGTTTTCACCATCTTTAACAACTTGATATTTTCTGCAAATCTAGTCTCCACATTGCCAATTAATAATTTATGCTTACTGATATTTAATCAATTTTAATCTATAAGGGGATCAAAAGAGGAAAATATTGACAGCCCAAGAAGGCAGCTCAAAACATAAGTGAACGATCTACCACACTTATAGTCTGTTCAACACAATGAACAAAGGAGATGTGGGAATTAATTCACTAAATCCTCCTGAATCTTCTTTATGTTGAATGTTCTGCCAGGTCATAATGTCTGCCATCCCCCCTTCCCTTCCGATTCTCTGCTGCTGTCAGAGACCCTTATTAAAGCACCGCTTTTGTAAAAAAAAAAAAACCAGTATGCCCTGCACTGGGAAACAAAGAACTTTGAAAAAATAGCATTTATATTGTTCTGGACAGCTTTTGGCAAAACTCACCTTTATAAAAGTTGTGCCCTCCATTTTCTTTCCTGTGGCAGGAATGGAAAAGAAAATGATAGATGCAACTTTACAAAAAGGGCAGGTTTTGCTAATGGCCATCTGGAGCATTATAAATGATATTTTTTTTCAAAGTTCTAGCGCAGGGGATACTGGGTCCCCCCCCCCCCCAACAGTGCTTAAATAAGGGTCTCTGACACCAACAGAGAATCTGCACTATTTTGAACTGGGTCATGCATGCTTGGAATTGTGCACTTCGATTTTTAAGTTAAATGGAGTTTAGATAAGAATGCTATAAGACCTATTCTAGTCATCTGATGGCTTTCAAAAAATTTTGCATTGCAATGAAAGAACAACATTCTGATCTTAGTAATGACTAACGAAGCATCCAGGTCAGAGGTAGGGACCTCGCGGAAACCGCCAGTGTTCAGAGAACTACGCTTCAGATAAATTAGAACCACTTTATCAGTTCTCTACACTCAGCATGGCTACATTGGCCAAGTGCTGGGACAGAGGCTGATGGGAATTGTAGTTCCTGAACATCTGGAGAGCCGCAGGTTCCCTACCCCTGATCCAGGTAATGATAGGAGTGAAAATACTGTTAAAAATGGTTTGTGCATGAACCTTATTTGATCAACTACTATTCTAGCTCAACACTACAGTGAATCACTTGAAGAGTCATACAGTTTACACCATTTGATTACAACTCATAAGTCCTCATAACTTCTTTCTTGTCTAGCCCTTTTCAGAACAATCCAAGTATTTAAGTCTTCTGATTATGTCAAACCTTATGCCTGGATCTGTCTACTTTTTGTGACTATAGTCATAAGTTCAGAAGAGGTAAGGTCTCTTAGATGTACAGCCTGCGAGAGAAGATGGGATTTTCAATTAAACACTAAAGATGACATTATTCAGTCAGTTTTTTGTTTGCTCAAGAAAATAATCCTTGCATTTATGATATTTCTCTTGTAACACTGAGCTTTTCTGTAATCCAGAGAATGCAGATCTAGCAATACGATCCCCAGACTGATTTCCAGTTGTGAGAGCAAGTATTTCATGATATTTTGACCCTGCAATTAAATTCAGTTGGCTTCATCCAACAGCAGTATTTTGAATATAATCTTTCTAAAACCTTTGGAATTCCTCCTAACTTTGTCACTTGGTAACATTTAAAATAAAACTGAACTTGATAGCTTTCTGTGGAATTGCACTTACTTCCTCCTCACAATTAACAAAAAAACCTCTGGTTAACTGCGTCCAGAAAACATATGACAAACTACTAAATGGGGGCTCAATTAAGCTGATTGTGGGATGAAGGGGACAAAAAGCCAAACTCCAATATTTCCTTCACATAGACTATTTTTTCATATGCAGTAAGAATGTGTCACTTTTAAATTGTAGTAGTGTTTTATTTTGCCCTAATTACATGGACTGAAAAGTCACTCCCTGTACAAAAGTTCCACTTTTCTGGGAAAGAGGAAGAGAGGCACTACACTTCAGGGCCAAGCCCTGGCAGCCTCTACTCACCCTCAGAACTGCTGATGCTGCTCCTCCCCACAATGGATCCTGCTAAGACGTCACCAGCAAGTGGGAAAGGTCCCACTCTATAGCCAAGTTGTTGGGGAGGGGCGAAAACCTAAACAGAAAAGAGAGACACAGAATGAAAGTTTAAAATTTAAAAAGAGGTTGATTAAAGCTCATTGCCCAAAGTGTTGATAGCTGAAATGAGAGCTGAAATGTCACATGCTATAGCACTGGATCATCTGATTATTCACTATCTATTTGACCAAGACCAAATATCAACAACAAGCATACAAATTATGTATATATATGCACACACTCTGTCAAATATTCCATGAAGCAAGAATTCTACTGGGTGAGCGGCACCCTATTTTTAAATTTTTCATTGTGAGATAGAAGGGCTGGGAGTGAAGTGTGTTCTGCAAAAGTTAGGTGCAATTCTAGCAGCCTGGCAAAGCTTTACCTACTGGCCACATGTTGTAGTTGCAAGTATTTTCAAACATAAAAATTGGCAAAACTTCCTTTAGTAAAAGTCCTGCGGTTATTCCTTTAGTTTTAATGCTGTTTTAATTTCATGCATTCAAGTGTTGCAACAATATGCTGGATGTGATGCTCCAGGGTAAAAGCCAAATAGAAGAACTGACCCACTCATTATTTATAGAAACCTTATCAAATATTGTTAAAAGTTGAAGTTCATTGCATTTTAAAGGCCATGTCATTATTTCAAATTTCTTTTTGCAGTTAACACATTTCTAATTATTAACAGGTCATCATTTTATGCTTTAAGGACACTTGACTAGTCAAACGGTCAGCTAACATACTATTAAACCTCTACTAAAATATGTATCTGTCCAAAATTATGTAGCAATGCACTGCATAACAGCTCATTGACTAGATATAAAAATATACAGAACATGCGCTATCGAACCTTTTCAAGATACAAACACTAAAAGAAAATGGTCTATTTGGCAGGAGTTGATACAAGTAGCTTCAATGCCTCACTTTTTAAACTCATAAGAGAATAAAGTACAATACCCTACATCAGCTGACTATGACATGAAATAGCACAAACAGTATGAAACCCCAAAATACGATAAATTTTATATCTGGGAATAGTGGTAAGGAAACATTAAAAATAAGATATTTGAAATTACACACACATGTAATTATTTATTAGTTCATGTAACCACATATGTGTGTCTACAGATTTTCCTATGTTATTAAGCCAATACTTTTCAAATTAATTCTGCTGCTTGTTCATAGCTGGCTGAACTACTACTAAAAGTTTGATTTCTGAAAGCTGGTCTCTGTATTTAACTATCTAATTGTCATTTTAATTCTGATTTCCATGATTGTTTTTATGAATTTTTAGCTGGTTTGAATGTCATATATTTACAAAAACTGTTTACATAAAATATATCAATATCAAAAAGAGTGGTTATTGTCATAATCCACATATCAGAAAAAACTCAATGCAGCAAAAATTAGCAAATGGCTAAAATAAAACATGTTTCCTTGTTTGTAATTTACCTCAATGGTAAGAACTATACAGGAACCTGCGTGTACTTTCAAAAACACATGACAGACAGATGCCCAGTCTTTAACAGACAGACAGAGCTAATACAGAGGTGCATAAGGGTTGCCACCTTTGAAATCAACTAAATTTTTCTTTTGAAATCCTTCAGTTGGGAAATCTTTGTATATTTGTTATAACTCTCACACATATTAGCAATTGCTGTACTTGTTATAGCGTTGTGTAGTGGAAGAAGCAAAAATGTAAAATTCCACTGTGCAACTCACAGGAGTTATTCAACAGATCACAAAGTTCAATATCCTAGCTACTGCACAGTATCCTTAAAAAACTTCAGCCCATTCCTGAAGGTGGGGGGAGGGGGGTAGATGGGCAGCATCTGGGTATGTGCAGCTCCACCACCTCCAAAGAGGACTGCGGAGGAACGGGGAACAACAAAATAGGTAAGTTCCCTTGACCATGTTGAAAGGCTCTGTGTAGCCCAATGGGCCACACCATTCTTTTCACTGGTATAAGTCTATGCCAGCAAAAGGGCTGTTTTCCACCTGAAATATTACAGGAAGCCGACTAAAGTCAGCTCTACCCCCAGGAACAACCCCACTAGTGCCAGCATGGGCTCCTGTGCTAGAGAAGAACTGGCACTGTGGCACCCAGGCATAATGGCTCCCTAACGCTGGTGTAAATGCTCCAGGGTAGTCATGGATCCCACTTATACTGGACTGACTGGCATCGATACAGGCACAGGGATTAAGCCATATTCAGAGGCCTTCCCCTTACTCAGGATTGCATCCTCCCCCAAGCTGATGCATCTAATACAGGGGTTGGGAACCCATTGCTCAAGAGCCGCATACAGCTCTTCTGCCCTTGCACTGCGGCTCCACGAGATGAGCTGCCGGTCCCATCCTCGCCCGCCCTGCAGGCAGCAGGGCGGGCACATCCATCGCTTCTTGCCTGCCCCATTGGTGCGGGGCGGGCGCTTTCCTGGCAGCCGGCCAGGCCGAGCTGCCAACCCCATCCTTGCCCGCCCTGCAGAAATTTATCTCTGTGCTCATCAGCCACTGCAGAAATCCATAATATGCCATCTCTACCTCTTGCCAGGGCAAACACAATGCAGTTGCAAACTGAAACATAACTGAAGCAGCCCTTTCAGCCTGGAACCAAAATATTCCACTACTCTGCCATTTTCTCTACTGTTCTGGCATCTTCCCATCCAGTCTACTATTTGGTCTGTCTGTCCCTCACCTGTACAGATGACCTAGGAGCAAAGTAAACAGGCAAGCTCCTCTTTCCCAACCACGATCTCCCAACTCCACTGGCTACATTCATTCACTTCAAAGTTTATGAAAATAATTTCTCCACAATCGTCTGTTTACAGCTTTGAGCTTTCCAGGAGTTATCACTTCTCCTAATTCTTTAGCAAGAGATCCAAAATACATTACTGATCTTGTCTCCAACAATCAAGAAAGTGGTTTGACTATATCTACACAACATATTTCATTCCAGCCATGAGTGAAGGCACATCATAGTCTTCCAAGAGGCTGGACACAAACAACTTCCACTTTTGTGATAAACATTAAATGTTTTATTTATCACAGAATCTTCCTTGACTGTTTTAAGCAGAACAGATTAAAAGTTAGAAAGATATATTATTGGGACAGTAATGACCCTTTCTGCATTGCCCTAGAATGGAGCAAAGCAACACTTAAATATTACACCTTACTTAAATTAACAGCCAAATCCAGGCGCCGCAGCAAATCCAGCCCTGAAGGAGCATGGGCTGGCAGATGTGCCTTCCCTAGGGCACTTACCCTGCTGGAAGGACAAATTTGCTGGTGCCCAATCACTGCAGGTAAATCGTGGCTGTGTCATATTGGCTATAGACCAGGGGTGGCCAACCTACTAGTGCTCAGGATGTTCCCAAGTGCAGACTGAACATATTTCCACCAGCCCCTGCCAGCACTTGGCCACTTGGGGCTGAAAGGTGGGAATTACCTCAGGCCCAAGTGAACATCTTGGAGCACCATGGAGTTCTGCCACACCCTACTAAGCAAAGGCTGGAGAACATCTACACAAACGGTGGATCTACCCAACAATCACGCTAGAACAGTTTTTTTCTCCTGTCAAAAGAGACTCCGACAAGGTTTGACTTTGACCCAAATGAAAGCCCCATGAAGTTGATAAATTGTGCTCACAATGAGCACAATGTCATGTAGAAGCTCATGTTAAATTCAGGCATTTCTGTGTTCATGTAGAAATAAATCCCCATGTGGAAATAGCCTTTAGATCAAAGTCAGCCATGAATTCAATTAGTGGCTTCTGAAAAACCACACTTTGTGTTTTCAATCTTGCACCTATGTTGTGAAATTATTAAAAGCTGTTTGATCAAAACTTGTTCTCAAAGGAAGGTTATTGCAAGCAGGTCATTCTCACCTTCCTCCAGCCACAAGTGAGGGTTAAGGACCCCTCCTGAACTTTGTGCCATAGAATATGGGATTTGAACCAAGCAGTCCAGACGATTTAGTCTGATTCTCCCTTGCTTCTACAATCTCCAAAGCCCTCATGACATATTGTTCAGGAATGTCCCCCCAATCTTTGGCAGAACCTTATTGAGAGGTTCAAATGAGCCTCTGAGGCATGAAGAAGGAACGCAAGTTCTGCAAACCACTTTCTCCAAGTAACTGTGGATTGGTTGAGATGATTACTGAAATAAGGTAGGAGAAGTGATTTGAATATTCTGAAGTACTATACAAATGACATTACTGTAAATCTATACAACAGCATGTTAAATCGTGATCAGAATGAAGTGATTCTGCACATATGCCACATCACTACATATACTCCACAAAAGCAAGCCCATCAGGAGACTGACAACTGCATTATGCAGCCAGGTGAAATTATAGAAATTTTGAAGAATTCTGATAACCTAGTATATTTTATAACTGGCAGGTATTTTATAAAGCCATCCATTTCACTCACACTGGCACTAATGATGTGAAAGATTGATTTTGTTTTGTTCCCTTCTCCTTCAGGACCCTTCCACCACCACCACCCCTGCAATTTTTCCAATGAAGAACTAGAAATTTTTATAATTCACTGGGGAAAAAAAACATATGAAGTGTTCTCTCTTTTTGCAATGAGTGAAATGCTTTTTAGATATGCTTCTGGTCATGCAGTATATTATAAACATTTTAATGTAAGTATTAAATAATGTAATTCCTATCTAGATTATACAATCCACAATTCATTTTCAAGCATATATTTATGTTTAAATGTAATTTATTTATTATTTATTTATTAGTTCCACTTTTATACCGCCCTCCCCCAAAGGGCTCAGGGTGGTTTACATCACAATAAAAAGCGGATAACAAAATAAAATACTAAAATTCATATCAGTTAAAAGCAGCGCTCCTAATTCATAGTCAGTTAAAACAGATGGCGTTTAGCCATTAACTCCTCAACTCCCCTGAGAGGGGAACAGCGGATCTTAGTTGTTAATGGGCACCTATCAGCAGCCGGCCTCCCCAAAGGCCCGGCGGAATAACTCAGTCTTACAGGCCCTGCGGAACTCATGTCGGTCCCGCAGGGCCCGGACAGTTGGAGGAAGAGCATTCCACCAGGCAGGGGCCAGGGCCGTAAAAGCCCTGGCCCTGGTGGAGGCCAGCCGCATCATAGAGGGGGCGGGGATCTCCAGTAAATTGGCCTCTGCCGAGCGCAGAGACCGACGTGGGACATATGGGGCCAGACGGTCCCTGAGGTACGAGGGTCCCAGACCGCGTAAGGCCTTAAAGGTAAGCCATTTTGTTCACAATAATGCTGTGATATTTATAATGCATTACTGAATGTTCACTGTTTTCAGTAATATGAAGCCTGATATTCATACTTGATAGTGCTATAACTAAATGAAATGGTTTTGGAAAAAAGATTCTTTACTGCAATTTCCCCCCTTAGATAGTAGGTTAGAATGCAGCAGCTTGCTGTCTTAGAATGCAGTAGTTCTCAGCTGTCTTTTGAGAATACCCATTAGTAAATCTTCACTTCCAGAAAACCCAAGAACTCCCCCACACCCACACCCAGACCACAAAGGAAGGTAGGGAACAAACGGGGGTACAAAAACGACTAAGACAGAAATACAACAAGCACGATAGAAACACTCTCCTGAAGCCCACAAAAAGCACTGCTCTCCCTGCTGAGGCAGGAAAAATACTGGAGGACAAGATGGTCACCCTAGCCTATACAGGAAATGACAGAATCTGAATTCCTGCCTCCCTGAGGAAGTGTTGGGAAGATGTTCCCTGCCTCAAGGAGAATGTATACTTCTACATTCAACAAATATGCCAAACAGTACAATTTTATATGCTAAGTCATAAATGATGCATTTAATGTTTTAAAAGCAGTAAGCTTCCCCCCAACTTTCTATTTTTTCTTATAAAACACCATTCCTTGTCTTCAAAATATTAAAAAAAAATTATGTGCCTTTCTGCACAAGCCAACATCATAATGCAGGGACTGCCAATGCGTTACCTGTGGAAACCATGTCACTTGCTGACACATTTCCTTGCACCTGTCAAGTACTTTTAGAAAGAGGGAAAGGCCAGGTAGGGCTTTGATCTGGCCAGCCACTGAAGCTCTGATAGTTTGTGCAGATCTTTAATTATTTTTTTTTACTTTTGTAGCACCTGTCACCACAGCACAGGGATCTTCACTGTTAGACTGGAGGTAAGTTGTGTATATTGATAAACTTTTTTTTAGAACATATTAATATTAAAATGAATATGTTAAACAGATTTTCTGCCTGAAATGTTGGAGAGCTACTATCAGAGTTATGCATAACACAACTCCCTGATACGTTAAAGTTGACTCTGGCTTCTGTGGCAATGCTTTTATGGTTATGCCCATCACCTTGCGTCAAACTTCCACAGGTGACACAAAATGCCTGCCGTAATGGAATTTTTATATAAAGCACAAAGCATGCTACAATCTCCCTTCCCCCTCTGCTCCATGAAGCTAGAGTTCAGTCTGTGCCTTAAGGTATCCACTGCCAACAAATCCAGCAACGCTGGGACCAAAAATAACAACGAAAAAGTATTGCTGTAGTTCAGGGGGTCCCAATGTGGTACTTATGAGTGCCACGGCAGCCAATGATATCTTTCCTGGGTGCAAGAGTTTTTAGAAAGTGGGTGGGGTCAGGAGCAGAATTCACCCAGAATGGCTTTTGGTTAGCATTAGGAAATTGATTGACTATGCAGTTTTAAAAAATGCTGGCAGAAGCTGCTACCACAATATAAGAATTGTGTGATTGAAGGTTAGCAATGGCAGCCATTTAGGTGGCTGTGCCATCCCATTGATCAGCATTAGCAAACTGATTTTGCCTGCAGGCGCAAAAAAGTTTGGGGCTCTTGCTATAGTTAATCATATTGAGTAACAATATCCAAAACAACAAACATCTTCCAAAACAGTGATTCGGAGGAGCAACTATTTACTACAGAACATGAGCATTTGCAGAGATTAGCATGCTAATACTTAATACACAACCCCATCCAAAGGTGGTGGTGGTGGTGGTGGGGGAACAGATCAGTGGAACTGGTGCGATCTTCCACTGTCGTGTTTGCCCATCCTGCCAGAACATTTGGCAAATACACTGGTGGTATGGAGAAACTGGGAGGTGCAGGGGGGTCAGGGATGTTCCTGGGGATGAACTATAGTTGGCTCCCACCTGGGCTTTTGTGCCATGGCCAGTGCCCTGAAGTCCATTCAGTTCCCATGGAGGGCTTTCAGCTAACCAGGGAGGTCTGTTGTTTTTCCCATCTCCCCAAGCCACTGCGTCTCAACACCTCACCTAAGGCTGACAGTGTTTACTTCTGGCTAACTGCAGTTAATACTATGCAAAAGTGCTTCACACATCCCACAACATTTATTTATGTTTTTATTGGATTTGTAGCCCACCGTTTCCTGACTATAATGTGGCTCAGGGTGGCTCACCCCACATATTCAGGCAATACTTTTAAAAATAAACAGCAACTAAAATATTATCATTAAAAGCACTTGGACCTGGAATCATACTGACAATCAAGATGGGAGTAATGTGCTTGCTACAGCCAGTCCCTAGTAACCCAGATTTCTTCATTTGGAACTGGAAGAAGCCTCTGAACTTACTCCAAAGCAATCACCATCTAGAGTATGCGATAGTGATCCAACCTGGATATTATGAATCGTATAGACTGTAACAAGGTACACTTGTTCCAAAAAAGCATGCAGCTGGTATATGAGCCAAGGTTGGAAAAAAGTGACCTCTGTCACCTGGGCACCAGAAGGCAATGAGGAACGGTACATTGGTACTTACCCTGAAGGGACCTTCTCCTGGTAGGCGATGAGGGCATCTTGGATTGGGTGATTTCCAACCTATACTCAGGGAGGCAGGACTAAATGATGTCACTTCCTGTAGAGGCTGGAATCCATCTTAGATCCCCAGTATTCCGTTGACTCAGCAGTGAGAGAAAAAACTCTATTATCTTAAGAAGTAGAACAGGAAGTAACGAGAACAACATAATAACGAAGAATAACATTGAAAACAAACATCAAAACGTGAGGAACTCCAAGTATTTTATAACTAACTACCCCGATCCATAGATCATAATAATAAACGAAGGAATGATTAATTTTGGAGACTGCATAGAAAGTGCGCACAGGGAGGGCCAAGATGCCCTCATCGCCTACCAGGAGAAGGTCCCTTCAGAGCAAGTACCAATGTACCGTTCTCCTGGAGGCGATCTCGGGCATCTTGGATTGGGACCTCCCAGAGCAGTGTCCCGAAATGGGTGGGAATGTTAGTCTCCAAATATATGTTCGAGCACTCTAGTTCCAAAAGCGGTTTCGTTAGCCGCCATGGAACGCAACCTGTAATGTCTGATAAAGGAGGATGAAGAGGACCAGGTGGCCGCCCTACACACATCCTCCAGAGGAACCTGTCGTCTGAATGCCGCGTTAGTTGCGGTACTCCGAGTGGAATGAGCCGTGATGCCGCTAGGCACAGGTATGTGAGATGCTTTATATGCCTCGGTAATGCACATTCTGAGAGTGTAACTGAGTGCAGCCTTGGACATCTGAGCTCCCAGATTAGGCATGGTAACGTTTATGAATAGGGATTCAGTCCGTCTGATATTCTCTGTTCTGATGATAAATGTCTTGAGCGCCCTACGGACATCTAAGGTGTGCCAAAGGATTTCTTTGGGATGTGAAGGACTTGGACAAAAGGTGGGGATGATCACCTCCTGCTTCATGTGGAACCTGGAAGCAACTTTTGGAACAAAGGTGGGATCCAGCCTCATGACTACTCTGTCCTTGTGAAAGATGCAGAGCTGGGAGTTGACGGATAGGGCCTGCAACTCTGAAATTCTTCTGGCTGTAGTGATGGCAATCAGAAAGAAGTTTCATGCGAACCCATTTCAGATGCACGGAGCGGATGGGCTCGAAGGCGGTTTGGTGAGAGCTGAGAGCCGCGATGTTAAGTCTCCATGAAGGGAACCGATGGACTATCGGAGGTTGTTTTGTAGAGACCCTTTGAGGAATCTAAGTATATCTGGGGGCCTGGACAGTGGTAGTCCATGAACCTTGGGCCAAACAGTCGTAGGCGCTGCCAGCTGTCTGCGAAGAGTAGCACTTCTAAGGCCCTTCTCGAATCCAACCTGGAGAAACTGTAAAACCTGAGGGACAGAAGGTCTCAGTGGGTCGATCCGGGCCTCTTGAGCCCAGGAGAGGAAGGTCCTCCCGCGAAGAGTTATAGATTCGAGAGGTTGATGGTCTGCCGGGGCCGATGATTGTATTGATGACCTGGCCGGAATAACCTTTTTGGTTAGGGCCTCCCGTTCTCAAGCGCCATGCGGTCAGACAAAACCACTTGGGGTTGGGATGGACCACGGGTCCCTGAGAGAGCATGTCCACGGAAGCGAGGCAGCTACTTACAGGGAAGCCGGAAGTTGCCAATTGAAGGATTGATGGAGAACCATGGTCGCCTGGGCCACCATGGTGCGCTACTAGAATTCACGTCGGCTTTCTCTGACCAGACCTTCCCTTATAGAGCTTCGGGATGACTGGGAGTAGGTGGATAGGCATAGAGGAGCTCTCTCGGCCCACGGAGCCGGTCCAGTGCATCTACTGCTAGTGCTTCGGGAATGAAAAGTATCTTGAGTGAAAAACTTCTGAGGAAGTTGTGCATTTTGAGCGAGGAGGCAAAAGAGATCGCATCGGCGGTGGGATAACTGCCGAGGGTTTGAGTGATCAGGTTGGAAGATGTCGTCGGATGGAGCTTCCACTCTGCTTCCGTCACCGATTGGCGGCTTAGCCAGTCCGCCTGAAGCGTTAGAGATTCCCTGTATGTGCTCTACCGACAGCGATAGATGTTTCTCGGCCCATGTCAGTATCTCTACTGCCTGTAGATGAAGGCGAGAGGATCTGGACCCGCCCTGATTGTTTAGATGGGCCTTTGCAGCGATGTTGTCGGTTCGGACCAAAAAGATGACAGCCCTGGATCTGAGGCTGGAAGGCCTGAAGCGCCAAGAGAATAGCTTCGCAACTCTAAGAAGTTGATGGGCAGGCGTGTTTGGGTCATCGTCCAGAGACCTTGTGCTATATTATCCTCAAGGATGCACCCCCCATCCGCGAAGACTCGCATCTGTGAACAACTGCATTCGATGAGGGTAGATGAAGACTTTCCCTTTGGAAGGTTTTCTGATGAGACCACCAGCGAAGACTGTGGCGTAACTGATCTGTGATCTGGAGTGACCTGTCTTCCTTCCTCATGATCCGGTATTGGTGAGGCTGGAGAAACTGTTGAAGAGGCATGGAGACCTCCCCCACTGCAACATATCGATAGCAGAGATGAAGAGACCCATCAGTCTGGCTAGCTGAAGAGGAAGCTCTCCTGGCTGGGAGGAAGACCGCTACCAACCTCTGGATCTTGAGAATTTTGGACGCACGGAATGAAGAGCGATTGTGTACTGTGTCTATAGTGCAGCCCCGAGATGTTCCATTCGGGTGGCTGGAATCAGGGAACTCTTTTGCAAGTTGACTATAAACCCGTAGTGACGAAGGATAGTCAGGACGACATCCAGGTCTCGAAGGGCTTGTGTTCTGGACCCGGACCGAATCAGGATGTCGTCCAAGTATGGGTGGATATGAAGACCTTGTTCCCGAAGAGCCATGATAGGTGCCAGAAGGAGCTTTGAGCACACTCTCGGGGCTGTGGCCAGCCCGAAAGGGAGAGCCTTGTACTGGTAGTGTTCCGACTGTGACGTGAACCTGAGAAGCGTCTGTGGAGTGGGTTGATGGGGGCGTGAAGATATGCTTGGTCAGGTCGAGAGATGTTAAGTAATGCATACAGGCGAAGAGCCTCCACTATGGATCTCAAGGTTTCCATCTTGAAATGGCGTAGGCGCATGAATCTGTTCCGCGTACGCAAAGTTCAGGATGGCATGGTCGCCGTTCTTTTTGGGTACTGTAAAGAAATGTGAGTAAACACCGCAAGAAACGCTCTGAGATGGAGTACGGGTTCGATCGCCTGAATACTCAGTAGATGGAGAATGGCTTTGCTGAATGTTCTCTTTTGGAGTTTGTCTGGATTGCATTGGGGTAGGTCCGGAATTTGGATCTTGGAAAGGTTGAAAATTCCTGAGGGAGATAGCCGCGGTGATAGTGGCGACCTCCCTTTGTCCAGCGGTCGATATGGTTAAGCCCACCACACGGTGTTGAAAAAAATTGCGAGAGCGACCACCTACTGGAACGATGAGAGTGTGTGAGTCAAGACCTGAAGTGATGCGGTCAGCTCAAGGATTTGGAAAGGTTTGCCACCTCTCTATTGGTTTTGGTTCTAGAGTAGCTTGGGACAAAAGTGAGCTGCCAAGAGAATCCTCTTCTCTGACGAAAGGAGTAGTGTTGCTTTGTTGAGGTTGTTAGAGAAAACCACTTTCTGCCTGCCGCATCTCACTGGGAGTTACCGTGGGCAAGTGTGCGCTAGAGTCTCACGCGAAATGTACGAAGTGTAAAGGTTTGTAGGTGGAGGAGCCCTGGTCTGGCCCTAATGCATTACCCTAGAGGCATAGATTTCTTGTTTCCCTTAGTCTCCCACCAACACAGCGTCTAAATCTTTGCCAAAGAGCCTGGAACCATGATAATCGTAAGTAGACACCACCTGTTTTGAGTGGAAGTCTGCGGTCCAGGCTCTCAACCAGGCCTGTCTCCGAACCACTACTCCCAAGGCTAATGCGCGGGAGACTAACAGGAGAGAATCAAAGGTGGAATCTGCCCAGTACAAAACTGCTGTGAGTACTCTCTCTAAACCCTCTCTGAGGCCTTGCGCTTCGGGAGGGATCATCGTAAGAAGCCTCCGAAGCCAAAGGATGGAGGCTCGGGCCATGGTGGAAGAAGGGGCTAGAGCCCTAATGGTAAGGGCAAGTCTGTCATGAATCCTTTTCAGGAAAACGTCGGCCCTGCGGTCTGCGGCATCCATTAGGGAACCCTCCCCGTCCTTGGTGACTAATCCACCAGATTGGAGGGCAACCACAGGTGCATCAATTAGGGGAGTTTTAATGATGTTATGTATGTGTTCGGGCAGTATATATAGACTCTTGAGATGTGACGGGCAACTCTGACTATCCTGCAGATTCACTCATTGCTTTTTTTTAATTCTTTTCAAAGTACTTTCGGGTAGTGGAAAAGCTTCTGGGACATCCTCCGTCTGGGGGAAAATTTTTGTGGCCCCTTTAGGGACACCTTTAACTGTTCTCTTGGAGGATGGGAGACCCTCAGGGTCCTCAGCGTCTGCTGAATCCTGGAGTTCTAAAGTGGAAATAGTTTTTGACATAATCAAGGCTAAATCCTCCTTTCTAAAAAATCTGATAAGTTTTTCTTTTGGCTCAGCGATGTCCTCCTCCCCTTCAGAGAAATGCTCTGAGGAATGTCCCACTTCCACCTCACTGAATTCCCCCTCCCCATATTCATTAAGGGGATCTCTATAAGTGGAGGTGGAGGGCTGGGGGATGGTGGGGGAATTGGAAGAAGAGCTAGATGAACGTCTGCGTCTACCACCCCTCCTAGAACGGAACCTGCGTCTCCCTCTGCGTCTACTTTCTTTTTTTCTTGTCATGGAGGGAGATCTCTTCCCTCATTGCAGCCCTGAACATACTCATTAGCTCGGGAGCAGGCATGCTAGCCCAGGATGCAGGGTCTGAAAGGGTTGGAGCAGGTTCGCGCTGGGGACTTCCCTCCCCCACCGGGCCCCTCTGATCTTGCCTGAGTCGCGAAGATCTATGAGGAGACTGCCGGGAGGCCGTTTGATCATCCGCTCGCTCCTGGGTCCCGCGACGCTCCCCCGCGCCACCGCCACTGGCGTGGCTAACACTTAAAAATTGGGAGCATGGGGGGGAGTGCGGAGCTACACCTTCCGCGGCCCGGACTGGGACGCTGGTGCTCCTGCGCCTTGCCATAGCCCGGGAGGGCTCTAGGCACGATTTCTTGGCGGCAGGGGCTTTGTTCTTTCCGGCCTGCGCCATCTCCCTCGCGGGGCCGCCGCCCGCCGCCTTCGATGCGGCAGAAGAAGAAGTGGACGGAGCCTCAGCCGAGGACTCCTGACTGTTGCTCTTCTGATGCCCCCCTTCGGGTTGCTGCCCGAGTGCCCTCTGCCGCGGTCTTGCCAAAAGACTCAGGCGGGGGTGAGAAGGAGCGAGCGTAGATTCCATGGGCGGCCATTTTAAGGCGGCCCGTTAAGGTGGGAAAAACTGACAGTTGGAAAAAACTGACAGGCTGATTCACAAACTGACAGGCTGATTCACAAGAGGACAGGAGCCGACAGAAACAGACACACAGAACACACGTGAGAATAGAAGTAAGCTGAGAGAAATAAGGTAGAAATAAGGTAGAAATAAGGTAGAGAAATACAAGTAGCTTGGAGCCCTCTCACAAGCACTGCGCTCCCTGCTAGGCAGGAAGTAATACTGGGGATCTAAGATGGATTCCAGCCTCTACAGGAAGTGACATCATTTAGTCCTGCCTCCCTGAGTATAGGTTGGAAATCACCCAATCCAAGATGCCCGAGATCGCCTCCAGGAGAACATGACTTTAAACTTGCTACAAACCTGTGCAGTGCAAGTTCTTGTTCCTGATCAGATTTCTTCCCAACCCACAGCAACTCTGATCTATGTGGATTTAATTTCAGTTTTTCCACAGCTTGAGGTTTTTTCCAGCATTTAGGCATTGCTCATTCCCTGGGCCTTGATGGAAAGAATCAAGGAGTAGAGTGTTTTCTGCACATTAGTGACAATTTACCCTAAATCCTTGGATAATCCCTCACAGTGGTTTCCTAGATGTTAAAAAAATGTGGGATACAAGATACAAGACACCAACAGCCAAGAGACTGAGGGAAAAAAGACTCCCAGCTCTACCTTCTCAAACCAGCCTAGCTGCCAAGCAGTTCAGAACACAAGCTGCTGAGAGGCCCAAAAGAACCAGTATAAAGAATTATGTAATTCCTATGTATGATGACTATGTACCACTCCCAAACCCTCCTGCCTACTTCAAACTCTTTCATCTTCTGTAATATCTGAAAGAAAATGGTCCATATTTAGAAATCTGTGTATCAAATCAAGAAATAAGCTAATATGTGAAAGAGTAGGGAAGGTTGTTCAGTCCATATAAATCTTTCGTTCACCCCAAGTATTCCAATAGTTTCACAGTCTACTATACACTAAGGGAAAAGTGCCTAATTGACTGCCCTAGTTAAGGCAAGTTTTAAGACAATGTTGCTAAAATGAACAGTATTATGATATAATCCAACAGACGCCAAAGGTACACAGTAGACATTCTTGAACTCCAGCAGGGGAATGAATTAGAGGTTAGTGGAATCTAACTCAGAAAAGATGGGATTCTTTCTATTTGGATTGCCACAATTTCTGACATCGAGAAGATACTTAGGTCTATTTGGCCACTATAAGAATACAGAATGAAAAATAAAAACCATGAATACCTTGCTAAGAACTCCCTCCTGTAATTAAGGAGGTGGCAGGAAACAGGTTTCAGTCACAGTAACATGAAGCCCCTACATATATTATGTCAAAGTGAGTAAAGAGAACAGTGCAAGACATTTCACTGGACAAGAGGTGTTTTAGTCCTTAAATAATAATTCACTGTGGATCACTGCTATTTTCTATCCCATCTACCTATATCCCAGTTGACTGCCCTTTCCTGAAGGAGTGTCATTATTTTTAATAAGAGTATTCTTATTTTTACAGAAGTATAGTGAGAACAAGGGGAAGAAGGTTATCGTTGCAGATTTGGGAGAAAGGATTATATATGGTTTCTTCTCATTTAGTCCAAGGAGTTCAGAGTAGACTGAAAGAGACTCACTGGCCCAGGGTCACCTAAGGTTGCCAGGTCTCTTGCTACAGTGGAAGATCTCCCACAGACAGCCCCCAACCACCACTGCTCATTAGGGCAGTGGAGGAAAAACAGTGTAAAACTACTGAATCTAAAAGCAACATGATATCACTTTGGGGTTTTCAATTTTCAAATTCAATTTCAATCTTAGAGTGGCATCTCTTCCAGGTTTGCTCTTGCCTCTCCAGTCCTAGTCTACTCTAACCACTAAGACATTACATTAGTTCCTGTTAACAAACAATCCACAAACACAATGATAATAAAAACAGACTTTTTAGTTGAGTAGAGTTAGCCAGGACTAGGAAGTTATTGGTCTTGATTAATTTGAAAACAGAACTAAAAAATGAATAAGATTCCCAAATACTTACCAGATACATGTGCCCTTTTAATGTTTGATCATAGCCACCATAGAATGATATGAATAATCTGTATAATAAGCTTTATCAAAATATAGGCGTTTCACATTGGGTCAAACAGAGTCTAGCCCAAAATCCTACCATTATACCACACTGGGTTTCAGATGATTACTAGTCAAATCAAAACCTTACTCTGAAATTTACTTTAAAAATGTTTTTAAAAGTAAACCTCCATATCAACTGACATCTCTTAATGTGATCTGTAATGTTGGAAGCTGATAAAAGGTTTGTTCATTTGTATTGTCGAAGGCTTTCACAACCGGATTCAACTGGTTCTGGTGGGTTTTCCGGGCTGTGTGGCCTGGTCTGGTGGATTTTGTTCCTAACGTTTCGCCTGCATCTGTAGCTGGCATCTTCAGAGGTGTATCACAGAGGGAAGTCTGTTACACACTCTGTCTAAGTGAGAAAGGAAAGTTTCCCTTCCCTGTTTCACACTGTGTCTAAGTGAGAAAGGAAAACCCACCAGAACCAGTTTGTTCATTTGTTGTTCTGAAAACTTGTAACAATCTGAGGAAAAGAATCAATAATTAAGACTGCTTCTTTTAGACACTCTTCTGTTTCAAAAAGAATATTTTTCTTTGTGAAACTAAAAAGTATTAATGTTATTTAAGTAATGCCATTTTGTATGATAAAATATATATAACGCATTGTATATTCTGAAACTAGTAAAATAAATTTACATCCTGTAGGAACAGGTCTTGCATATTTATTTTCCTCCAACAGAAAAAAAACCTTTTGCAGCTTCAAAATCAAGAAAATTTACATCTCTAGGGATGGACAAGCAAATAAACTACTAATCTCTACTAATGAACAAGTGTCTCCCATTTGTCCTACCTCATGCAAAACAGAAACATTCTGAGTGTTAGTTTGTGGGCTGTGTGCAAAAAAATGACATATTGGTATTAAGCAAGATGACAAAACCTCTGTATCTTTTTCTGCAAAATGTATGTTTTTATGTGATAACCCTTTCTGATAGGTAGCTTCAGCTTTGTATGATGCAGTCGAGATGGTCAAAGGCAATTTTCTTACCCTTTCTAACCAACTGTGAACCAATTGACTAATTGATACTGATACTGTGACCTTTAATAGGCACAATTCAAGTACACAAAATGAGTATAACAGATGCAATTAACAACAAAATAATCTCTATAAATAAAATCCAGTAATGATATTCCATATAATAAAAGAAAATGCTCATACAAATATTAAAATACAACATAGAAAAACTAGGACAATTAAAATAGCACATAATCAATTAATACAGACAGGAATGTAGATAAAACCCTTATCTAAGGTTAACAGTGTTAATAAAAATGTAGATACTAAAATGGAGATCTCTTTATTAGAGATGTGGGGCAAGAATGCAGCCTTGCTTAACTTCCGTTGTACTCAAAACTTTAGAGGATAAATAACCTCCATGTGGATAAATAACCTTTAGGGGAGTATTTGATTTGACAAGTGGTAGACACATGAAGTTTCCTTAGAACAATAATTTCAAATCTATACCTAAATTAATCAGTTTGTTCCACAGCAGATTTCTGTCACTCCCATCAAATGCATTTTTTAGGTCAATAAAGGCAACATATAGCCTATTTCTACCGACATTGATATATTTATCAGATATGAATGAAAGTGTCAAGCAATGGTCGACAGTAGATTTGCCCTTAGAGAACACCCAATTTGTTATATTTTGGGAATTAATCCAATCCTTTAAGCAGAGTTCAAGGTGTTTGGCATATAACTTGCCAATTATAGATAATAAGATGATTGGCCTAAAGTTGCCAGGATTCTTAGCATCACCACTTTTGAAAATGGGTATAATAATAGAATTAAGCCAAGAGTTTGGCATAATCCCATAGTGAGCTATAAAAGTGAACAGTTTAGCTAAAGGAGAGGACCAACAATCAGTATGTTTTTTCAATAGTTCAGCTGGAATAATATCAGGGCCAGGGATCTTGCCTGATTTTAAATCAGAAATCAGATATTTAATTTTCTCTGGAATGGATTAACTGGCAGCCATCTAGGGACATTTGATGAGATTAAGTCATCAGGAACTATGGTAGAGCTAGATCAGGGGTAGGGAACCTGCGGCTCTCCAGATGTTCAGGAACTACAATTCCCATCAGCCTCTGTCAGCATGGCCAATTCCCATCAGCCTCTGTCAGCATGGCCAATTGGCCATGCTGGTAGGGGCTGATGGGAATTGTAGTTCCTGAACATCTGGAGAGCCTCAGGTTCCCTACCCCTGAGCTAGATGAAGGAAGAGAGGAAGGGTTAAATATGCTGCAGTAATTTCAAAATTTAAAGAACTGCTGGAAAACTAATAAAATCCTTTACAAATAACTGATACTAATAATGTCCATATTCATTACCGTTTTTATTATATAAAACATTAATCAAATAAAAATAGTTTTTTTACCTAATCCAGGTAGTCACCTGAAGTATATTAGAAAGTATACTTATTAGTTTGCCTTTACAGTGAGGCACAACATGCAGATATTAATTTTGATATGAGATTGGATCCACATTTTACATGATTTTTGTCCAATATTATTGGATAATAGGCAACTTTGTGTTGCTGAGAAGGAACATCTTCTAACTGTTCAATATGCATACACTTTTATTTACAAACCTTACATTACCATCATTTTATGCATCTTATACTCCAACGTATCATACATAATAGTAATACTGTGTAATAGCCTCAACTGTGTCTTCTTCTGGTGTTTATATTTATTTGAATACAATAGTCACTGGAACACAGAAGACAGGTAAAATATCCGCAGGCTCGTTTCTTCCTTTGGTCAATATACACTGTGATCAGTGGCAAGTCAAAGCCCCTCCCCCCCAAGCATCTATTCCTTCTATTTGAAGTAAACCAATTAAGATATTGAACCAACTCGGTCACAGTATTTCGGAGTCACAACTTTAAGAGAGTGATACAGTCCTCTGCACACAAAAGCTTGCAATGCAGGGCACAGATGTCACCCACCTAGCTAAGGTTTAGGCTAGAATCCCTACTTTCTTGGCCTGCTAGAGGACACGCTCAACAACAAAGGGATATCACAGAGAGTCGGTGGAATTACTACCCAACCAAAAATCATTTGGCTCCATTTGCCCAAAGACATTTTGGGGTGAAAACCAAGAACAGAAGCATTTCTAGCATTATGCTATCAATGTATAATTGGCAAAAAGGGAGGCTACACCAATAACGCTTCCATTGGTCACTTACCGTGAAGGGGCCTTCTCCTGGCGGGCAACGAGGGCATCTTGGATGGGTGATTTCCCAAACCTTTCTCAGGGAGGCAGGAACTAAAACTTGCTACTTCCTGTGGAAGGCTTGGGCATCCATCTTGTGCCCCAGTAAACAACTGACAAAGCAGTAAACACAAACTCCTCCAACAAGATAAGCAAACAAGAAATAACAAGGACAGTGATAAATGTAACAACAACAATAACTGTAACTTAAGGTAATATGTGTAATAACTAGGATACAGACTGGGATTGGAGACTGAATAAGAGTCAGGGAGGGCCAAGATGCCCTCATCGCCCACCAGGAGAAGGCCACTTCACGGTAAGTGACCAGTGGACCATTCTCCTGGAGGCGACTGAAGGCATCTTGGATGGTACTTCCCCGAGCAGTGTCCCTGAATAATGGGTGGGATCTGATCAGTCTCCAAAAATATGTTCTAACACCCTTTTACCAAAAGTGGTCTCTGAAGGGAGTGTATTTTATAATGTCTGATGAATGTTGAGATGGACAACCAAGTGGCCGCCCGGCAAATGTCCTCTACAGGAATTAGTCTCCTAAAGGCTGCTTTTGTGGTTGCACTACGTGTTGAATGTGCGGTGATTCCTGAAGGAATTGGTAGGTGTGATGCCTTGGTGATGGATCGAGGTGTGATGCCTCGATGATGCACTGTTTTATGGTACTACTGATGGTTGCCTTAGACATTTGGGCTCCTAGATTTGGAGTGGAAACATTGATGAACAGACTCAGTTCTTCTGATGGACTCTGTCCGAAAGATGAAGGCTTTTAATGCTCCACAGACGTCCAGGTTATGCCACAGGATTTCCTTGGGATGAGAGGGAGATGGGCAAAATGTAGGAATGACGATCTCCTGTTTGACATGAAATCTAGAACCCACCTTAGGAAGGAAGGTCAGGTTAAGCTGCATTACTACCCTATCTTTGTGGATAGGGTAGTCTGGGTGTTCTGGATGCTGGATATCCCAGTAACCTATGATGCACGTAATCGGGTACTGCGTAGAGTTTCTTAAAGTTGGAAAGTGAGCCCTTGCTTGCAGAGGGGTTAACTCATACGCTTCTGATCCTCCTTTCGAAGTACTTTGGCAAAGGAAAAAATTCCTGGGACTGATCCTGATGGGGGGGAAATCCTTTTTTTCCCTTTGGGACAGCCCTTGATGGGTCTGGTGGGATTAGAGGCTGGGGTGGAAGGATCCTCTGCATCATCTGATCCTGAAGCTCCAGTGCAGAGATAGTCTTGGCCATGAGCAGGGATAAGTTTTCCTGTTTAAAAAACCTCAGGAAATGCTCATTTGTTTCAGGCTTCTTCAGCCTCAGAAAAATAGTCAAATTGTTCTCCTATTTTCCCTTCACTGAAATCCTCATCATCATTGTTCCCTGGGATATGGAGGGGATCCCTTTGGGTGTCAGTGCACCTTGGAGAAGGGGGGCTAGGAGATCTGGATGGGGACCTAGACCTAACACTGAGCCAAGAGGATCCTCTGTGTCTGTGCTACAGACTGATCTCCTCCCTCATAGTTTCTCTAAACATGTTCATTAATTCTCTTGGAGAAGCATCTCTCCAAGAATCAGTGTTAGTGAGGGCAGAGGAGGTAGGATGTGAGATATGGGTAGCCCTGCCCTCTGATGTATAAGGAGGTGAGGTGGCCCAGTCCACTGAGTGGGAGGTAGCCCTGCCCTATGTATAAGAAAGGGAGGTAGCCCTGCCCTCCCGAGCCCCGTCGTCACGATCTTGCCTTAAAATGCCAGCCTCTCTGCAATGTGAAGTGACTCCTGCACCTGCCATGGCCCTGCATGGGTCGCCTGCACCTTCTCAACAGCTCTGCTCCCCACTGTCCTTGGCTCTGCATGGGCCGGAATCTCAGCGCAGCTGGTCATTCTGCACCCAGAGCTGCTGTGGAGGATCCACACCTGCCGTGGTCCTGCATAGGACACTGGTGCTCCTTGGAGGAGCCACGGACTGGGAAGCATCCTTACAGCTCTTCTTTTTCTGAAGGCTTTTCACGCCGTGCTTTTCCGCCAGGGTTTGATCAGCTGTAGCAGAGGAGCCCATTTGTGCTGTGGTTGAAGTCTGGGACCCCTGCAACCCTTTTCGGGTCGCTGCCCTTATCCCCTCCACTGAGGACCTACTGAAGGTCTCTGGTGGTGGTGGTGGTGGTGGTGGTGGTGGAGAGAGAGAGAGAGAGAGAGAGAGAGACAGAGACAGAGAGACAGACAGAGAGACAGAGACAGAGACAGAGAGAGAGAGAGAGAGAGAGAGAGAGATGCTATTTCGTGCGGGTTTAGTTTTGGCGGGAATTCCAAAAAGCCTCCTTTTACCCCCAGATGCTCTGCAAAGGATAGCTGATCTTACTGAACAGAAGACAAACACAAGACTCACGATTTGACTAACATGCACTCATAGAAGATGAGTAGAAAACCTTAACTGGCTATGGAGCCAGAGAAGGTACTGCTCTCCCTGCTAAGGCAGGAAAATTACTGGGGCATAAGATGGACACCCAAGCCTTCCACAGGACCAAGTTTTAGTTTCTGCCTCCCTGAGAAAGGGTTGGGAAACTACCCATCCAAGATGCCCTCAGTCGCCTCCAGGAGAAATAATAATGTAAAGGCTGTTATTCTGCCATGCTTAGTTGAAAAATCTCTCTGCTAGCCCATCAAACCATAAAGACCAATCAACATGCAAGTCAACAGGTCTGTCTGTCTTTCTGTCATGTCACATGCCAAGTCAACATATCTGTCACGTCACAGTTGTGCAAGACAATACTAGCTATTTGTCCACAACAAAAACTCTTGCAACTGAAATGTTAACTGTTTCTACAGCGCTGGTCCAGTTGCGCAGCAGGGAACCTTTAAAAAATTCTACAGTAATTCACTCACATTTTTTCATTCCTCCTAGCAGTCCACACATACTTGCCCTGTTTCCTTCTCTCCGTCCCGTCCTACACACCTTTTATCTGCCCCTGTTCAGCTTCAGTTATACCACACCTTTCTCTGCAAAGGGAACCCAAAAGCAGCTTATAACATATGGCGCTCCTCCATGCTATCCTCCCAACAACCTTTTAAGGCAGGTTAGGTTAAGTGTGTGCCTGACCCAAGGTTACCAAATAAGATTCAAGAAAACAGTGATTAGAACCTGTGTAGCCAGATCCTAGTGTGAAACCCTAACAATTACACCCAACTGGCTTTTGTTGGGAAGATGTTGTAGAACAACAGCAAATAATAAAGCCTGGGAAAGTCATGCAATCCACAAGGTTGCAAGTTGCCTAATGGTTGCTGTGTAGCCTGGTCTAATGAAGGGACTTGCTCCCATCCCTTGACTTTACCTGAGAGAAACCAAGTCTCACAGGCTGGCAATAATATTGTACTTACCTAACAGCCATTTTTAAAGCATACAGATACTCCATTTATCATTGGGGGGGGGGGTGTTAACCTCATGTTTCTGTTTCAACAAGTTTTCAGATTTCTCTGAACTCATGGGCATTTTTAACAGTTTCATAGAAACATCTGTTTTGCCTGTCCACAGTAAGATTTAGATTTTATCCTCAGATCTGGCCAGGTTAAGAATGAGATATATTAATGATTTTAAAATTTAACACAGAAGATAAACACCATGTGCTGCCAGCAGGCAGGGACGTGGCCAGGTCTGACCCTGCAGGGCAAAGCAGGCAGCAAGCACATACACGGTCAGGTCACAATGAGTCAAGGCAGGCAGCAGGCAAGGTATAGTCAGGTCAGAGTCCAATAGGTCAAGACAGGCAAAGCGTAGTCAGGTCATAGTCCAATAGGTTAAGGCAGGCAGCAGGCAAGGTGAAGTCACAGTCCAATAGGTCAAGGCAGGTTGGAATCAACAAAGAACCAGGAACACGGAGACAGCAGGTAACACACTTGTTGCACCCAGGAAGCAAGCTCACAGCAAGACTTAGAGAGAGCCTTGTTCAAGGGGCTGGGATTCTGCAAGGAGTTGATCCTCATCAGATGCAGAGACTTCTCTGCATATCTTGCTGCCAAACGAGCACTCCTTCTTTGCTTCTGCAGTAGCAGCCTCTGCTTCTGCCTCCTATGAACAGCTGGATCATCACTGGATTTCCTAGGAGGATCTGCAGGCTCCTCCACCTACAAGTCATCAGGAAGGAAAAGAATGCAGTTGGCTCTGCTGCCTGGTCTTCCTCAGGAGCAGCAACCTCTGGCTGCACTGTGTCCTCAGGTTCGGCCTCCAAGTCCTCTGTGTCCTGGTAAGTACCCAGGGGCTGGCTCATGACACACCAGAGGCAGTGTTGCTCAGCCCCATCCCACGCTGTGTGAGGCAAGGAGGATGTACCTAACACTTTGTGCCCTTGTTTGGCAGGCATTCACACTGTGATTACACACATGTGCAGAAAGCCACATGCTCTATAACAGATCAATCACCTACCAAACAATCCATCCAAAAAACCCCCATCCCTGTTGGCAACCAGTGACCAGGAAACAGTTCGAGCATCCATACTGAGCCTTATGATTCATTTTGACTACCGCTTCATCATGGCAGGAACATACCTATTCAAGCCTGACATTATGTTCTTTAAATCCCATTCATGAAAAGCAATGAAAGAAAGTAGGCAAACACTGAACTTGTACAATTCACACATCACCAGTGTAACAAATTACACCAGACAGACTAACAAACACAATCACACTTCAATTATCAGCTACTTATTAAGTGCAAACATTATGAAGCTGGAAAAGTGGAATGCTTTAGTAGTCCTTGTATAGATCACATAACTACAGCTCTTTGTAGCGGGCAATTTAGTGAAGACTTGCAAGCAGAGGCATTACAACAGTATTTTCATGAGACAGAAGCAAACAGATTTGTACAAAAGCTCACCTACAATGCATGTTTGGAACGATCAAGGAGCTGTGATAGAGCTTCTTAAGTCATTTACTATGTTAGATGGGCAAAGAATAATTCTAAGCACATCCACAATGTATCTGAGATTTGTTTTTAATGGAAAAATTGCAAGTCAGGAGGTCTACAGAAAAAACTCATATAAAAGTTCCCTTTTTTGGGAATGAGTGAAATTGTTTTTTTATGGCAAGGGTATACTCACTCAAAGTGAGCATTCTTACTCAAAGTGCGTACACATTTTTTAAAGTGTACAGTATGAGGATATTTAAAAGAATCTATAGCATTTGACAATAGTAATTCCTACAAATACTATAAATATTGCTGCTCAGGAGGGTGGGAAGGGTGAGGAGAAGTGACCCCCTGAACCAGCCACGTTGGTGCCCCTAAGGGCTGGTCAGTGCAGGGGTGATTGGCCAAGAGGTGGGATCAGGGGCAGAGTCACAAACCTTATATGGCCAGCTGAGCAATGCATTCGGCCTGTTAACTCTGTCCCTCAGAAGTCTTGCCCACCCACCCTATCTTTATTGCATGTTTTGTTATCCTGTGTTATTTGCATGTTCTTTCTTGGTGGGTGTGATGAAAGAACAGATCCTTTTTGGGAACAAAGACTGCGTGCCTGACTCCCTATTAGTAGGAGGCTCCCTTAAGGAAGGGACTGACACCATGGCTGGAAGCCCGCAAGAGTGCTACCAAGTGGCCTGCACCCCCATACAGCAGGGGCAGATCCATTTAGTGGCCAGCTCATATAACTCCCATTTCCTTGCTGCTCTGTTCCCTGGGCTGGGGAAAAAGGGGTTACTTTGGGTGCAGCAGATATGCTGCCAAAGGCCAGGATCCATCACCTACGCTGTACCTCTGCTGCTGCCAGTCCTTAATTCAATAAACAAGCTGTGACCTTTTCTACTACCACAGAAAGATTTCGTGTGTCTATGTTTTGATTTGGATATGCCTCTCTTTATCTGCCCCCTTCCCCTCTTCAACCGGGCAATGTGACCCTGGAATTCCCCTACCAATGAAATGCCCTCCCCTGGGGGAGAGAGATTTCAGTGGTAGGGGAATGCAAGGGGAACAGGAGGAACACCTAGGATCAGCATTTGGAGTTGAAGCATGAGTTGGAGGAGACAAAACTGAATTCTACAAAAATCCTTCCACTCACAGAATCAGTCTGTTCAATCCAAGCCATGTACAATGTTTTAAAGGATATATTTGTTTAAATGGGACTAATTTGGTCCACAATTAATGCATTATATTGTCAAAGGCTTTCACAGCCGGAATCACTGGGGTGCTGTGTGGTTTCTGGGCTGTATGGCCGTGTTCTAGCAGCATTCTCTACTGACTTTCGCCTGCATCTGTGGCTGGTATCTTCAGAGGATCTTTTTAAAGATCCTCACAAATCTTCTGAAGATGCCAGCTCACAGCTGCAGGCGAAACGTCAGGAGAGAATGCTGCTAGAACACGGCCATACAGCCCGGAAACCACACAGAACCCCAATTAATGCGTTATAATCTGTATGATAACATGGAACACAGTTCAGAGTTACAAAAATTAATTTGATATCCAAATATGCTGCTAATCCTACCGTAACTAGAGGAGACTTGAATAAAAAATTAAGCTTTATTTACTGTTTTATGCTTTCAACTTTTTTTCTACCACTCAAGATGGAAAACATTACAATACGTTAGATAAGGTGGTATAGTTTGCAGCTCTCTTCCTCTGTACTATTAACTTTGCTTGCAGAAAATTAGAGTGCATGTTTTAAATTGTATAAGCATGTGTGTATGACAAACAGTACAATTTATATGCAAATTAAGTTATAAATGGTACATTTTATGTTACAGTACTCAAATTAGTTTAGAGTTGATAATTATTCTATATATTTCTCCCCCTGGTTTCAAAACTCCTAACTATATCACATCTATACTGACGAGCGACTTGCTATGATTTGGGAGATGAAGTAGCTAATGTACAGTACAGTTAATGTAAGTTGCTCAATCTAATTGAAAGTATATGGCTTCTTAAAGAATCATAAAATACCAAATTCTTACTTATCTAAATACAGTTGTGTCAAAGAATACTCCTAGAGGCAGATTTTTCCCCCTGAAAACCAAGAAGGTAGAGGGTGAGGATGACAAGCACTATGGAAGTAAAAACCAACAATAAGAATGAGATACTCAAGGGCTATGTGAGGGTCAGAAATTTTGCCCAAAGACCTATTTAATGAGGTCTGTAATATTTTAGGAGAATGTACTAACAGCAGAGAAGCTAACTCAGAAGTGGCCTCCTTTGAGACGTTGTGTTTAAAAGTGATAGCAATACTCTAAAAATATTTAACTACATAATTGCATGAACCAATGCGTATCATTCTAATCTCCACTACTAGGAACCAAGTTGAGTAAATTAAAGTACAAGAGAATATGTTCTTAAGAGAACGAACAGCAATTGCAAGATGAACAGTATTTCCAGAAATGTTTTTCAAATGTTTCAAGTCACAAAACAATCAGTAAGTTGCAGAATGATACAGTACAGTGTACATGAGTATATATTAAAAGTTACCTAGTAATGATGGACATGGGACCTCTTGCAACCATTACTGTTACAACTTTTGATTGTATTCTATTAAAACAAGACTATATTATATCAATATAGACTATATTATAGACTAAACATCAATATAGAAGTTTTAGTCTATAATATAGACTAAACATCAATATAGACTATATTATATTATATAAACATCAAATGTTACCACTACTTGGATATTAATTTGGGGTTTCTGACAAAGCTAATAGCCCTGTTAGTTTGCTAGAACTTAGAAAACTAGGTGATAATTTAATAGACATCATTCCTCTTTCCAAAAACACTTGTTTGCTTCTTGAATTAATCTATCTTCACTGTCTCACCTAAGGGCGTCTCTCTGTAGTGGAAATGTGGTAGATAACACTGCCATTATTGTTTACTCATTTATTTTTGGCATCAGGTTTTGCCAAATGTACACAGAAATAACAAGGCCATCAAGATGATTATAATACCAGAGAACTCGGTATTCAAGTTATAGGACACTGGGATACAACTGTAATTTTCTCTCAAGACAACTATTTCAATTCATCATGCCACCACATTTTTTTAACATGTACAGATATCTGGAAATTATCTTGCTGGCAATACTGTTTAAGACAACTTGTGTCATGGCATGTTATGAACATGGAATGTAAATCAATAATGCTTAAAATTGTTACAGCCTGACTTTTTATTAAATTACTTATTTTCAAAATAAAGAAAAACAGACATAAATATAGGGATGATATGCCACCTTTCATTCCTACCACACACACAATTGCTTGCTTAAAAAAGCCTTTTGTTTTTTAAAGATCTGATGCAAATTACTTGAGCTTCTTTGTTATCAGTAGATAACCAACTAATGAAATATTGCAGATAATGAAAGATGTTATGGGAAGACAGAGCTTAGTTTCAACAAACATCATAACATATGATACAACACTATGCTAACTGTACAATGTCATTAAACAATGAGGCAAAGAATGCTTGTGCATCACACACTCATATGGGAGGTGAAAGCCTTTGAAAGAAAAACTGACAGATCAGATACTGTCTGCTTTTGGAGCAAGACACATATCCAGGGCCTGAGAAGGGTCCATTAGATACTTACCGTGAAGGGCCTTTCTCATGGATAGCTAGGAGGACATCTTGTGTGGTTCTTCCTTACCCTTTTGCTAGGAGGCAGGAAAAGCTTTCACATCACTTCCTGTATTTTATTTATTTTATTTACTATTTGGTTTTCTATACCGCCCTAACCCCAGGGGACTTGGGGAGGTGTACAACATAACATTTCACCAATATGAGCTGGGAAGCCATCTTCTTCCCAATAACCGGAACTGGCACAGCAGTAACTCTATTCCAAAGAGACGTAAGTTGGAAGCAACAAAACAAACAGCGAAAGCTCAGGCTCACATGAAACACAATGAAAGAACATTGGAATATGAAACAAAAATGTACAACTGTATCAGGGACTGATGGAGAACCAGGGAGGGCCAAGATGTTCTCCTAGCCATCCATGAGAAAGGCCTTCATGGTAAGTATCCAATGGACCCTTATCATGGAGGCGGAGGACATCTTGTGTGGGACCTCCCCGAGCAGTGGCCCGAATACGGGTGGGTACTTATCAGTCCCCAATAATGTGTTCTCTTTAAGAACTCTTCTGCCAAAAACAGTCTGGACAGAAAAGAATGAGTGTATCCTGTAGTGCCTAATGAAAGAGGAAATTGAAGGCCAGGGGAAGCCTTACAAATTTCCTAGACAAAAGCATGATTTCTAAACGCTGCATTTGTAGCTGCCCTTCGTATTGAATGTGCAGTGACATCCTCCGGTATCGGAGATGCAGAGGCCTTGTCGGCCTCAATTATGCATGCCTTGAGGGAAGAGCTGATAGAGGCATTGGACATTTGTCTGTCCAGATTAGGTTGAGTCACATTCACAAAGAAACGGTCAGTTTTTCATATGTGTTCTGTTCTGATGATGAATGCTTTTAGGGAGCGTCTCACATCTAAGTTGTGCCATAACCTTTCCCTTGGGTGAGAAGGGTTTGGACAAAAATTTGGCACAACAATCTCCTGCCATAGATGGAATGGAGAATTTACCTTGGGTAAAAAGGTCAGGTCAGTATGGAGTACTACCCTGTCCTTGTGAAAAGTGCAAAAATATGAGCTGATCGAAAGCACTCTTAATTCAGACACTCTCCTGGCAGAAGTTATTGCCACTAAAAATAGCACTTCCATTCTGAGCCACCTTAATGTGATAGTTTGCACTGGCTCGAATGGAGACTTGGTCAGAGCCATTAGGACTAGATGAAGTCACCAAGAATAACAGGTGGTTGGAAGAGACATACCCCCTTTAGGAAGCTGACAATGTCTGGGTGTCTGGAAAGAGGCATGCCCCTGTTGGCTGGACAGACAGTAGACAAGGCTACCACTTACCATTGCAGAGTGGAGCTGTGGAGACCCATGTTGAAGCCATGCTGCAGAAAATCAAGAATCTCATTAGTGGAGTTATGTCAGGATCTACACCGTGACATCTGCTCCACTTCACAATTGCTTTCCAGGACAAATTGTATATGTTGATTGTGGAATGCTTGCATGAAGCCAAGATGGTGAAAGTAACCCTTTTCTGAGTATCCTTTCATCTTCAACCTATTCCTCTCAAGAGCCAGGAAGTCAGCTTGAGCCATTCTGGATCTGGATGCCACAGGGGCCCCTAAATTAGCAGGTCTGGGATGATTGGAAAACTGAGAGGTGGAGATTGACATCTGTAGAATTGTTGAGTACCATGGCCATCTGGTGAGTACCATGGCCATCATGAAGCGACTAGAATGACTGTCGTCTTTTCGGTGGATATCTTCCGTAGAATCCGCAGCAGAAGTGTGAATGGTGGGAAGGCATACAGCAAGCTAGGGGGCCAAGGTGTTGTCAGTGCATCCATTGCTTCGGCTGCTGGATGATGATGGTGTGTCATGAACCGAGGGAGTTTAAAGTTGCCTGAGGAGCAAACAAGTCAATCGCCAGGTTGCCTAGCTGTTGCCAGATCATCTGGAAGATCCGTGGCTTGAGCTTCCATTCTCCCTCCAACATCTACTGCCGGCTGAGCCAGTCAGCTCTGGTATTCAGCACGCCCTGAATGTATTTGGCCGCTAATGACTGAAGATGTTTTTCCACTCGCCTCAGGATCCTGGAAGCCTCTTGGTGTAATTTCAAGGATCTGGATCCCCCCGATTGTTGACATACATCTTTGCAGTTGTATTGTCGGTCTTGATCAGGACTTGCTGATGTTGAAGCTGTGGGCGGAAGTGTTGCAGGGCTAGAAATATGGTGCTGGTTTCAAATCTGTTGAAGGGCAACTTAGATTCTTCTTTTGACCACTGTCCTTGGATGAATTGATGATGAAGGGTCACTCCCCAACCCTGTAAGCTGGCATCGGTGAACAGATGTGGGCGAGCTTGGTGCAGATAGGTCTTCCCTTGGTTCAGGTTGGATCATAGGGCCCACCACTGCAGATTGGTTCAAAGGGAGTTGGGGACTGACAGAGTCTTGTCCTGTTTCTGCATGATTCGAGACTGGAAGGGGTGTAGAAATTGTTGCAGCGGCCATGCGTGGAACCTGCCCCATTGCGTGAAGTCTATGACTGAGATCAACAGTCCCATCAGGCTGGCCAGTAGCAGGAGCTTCGCCGTCCTGGCCAAAATCACTGCTGCTACCGAGAGCTAGATTTTCAGGATCTTGTACCTGGGAATGAATAAGGTGTCCCGAGTGGTGTCTATCACAGCTCCAAGGTGTTGTATCGTCTGGGATGGAGTCAGCATGCTCTTGTTGAAATTGATCAGGAAACCATGTTGAGAAAGGACTCTCTGAACTCTTTGGACGTCTCACAATGCCTGATCGTGAGACCTTGACCTGATGAGAAGGTCGTCGAGGTAGGTTCCCTCAACAAGATGACTGGCACAAGAAGAACCTTTGAAAAGGTCCTGGGGGCTGTGGCGAGCCCGAACAGGAGCGCCCTGAACTGAAAGTGTTGGTTTTGAATAGCAAATCTGAGAAATTTGCAGTGGGCTGGATTGATTGCTATGTGGAGGTAGGCCTCTGTCAAGTCCAATGACTGAGACCTTGCCTTGTTTCAGAAGGGTGATTGCCAGGGGGATTCCTCGCTGTTTTCAATGCCAGGCACGCTGTTGCTCTTTGGTGGTGGTGCCAGCAAGAACGCAGCTGCAAGACAACGCACCCTGGGAAGGCATTCAACTAGGTTGAGGAGCAACACGGCGCTTCTTGAGCTCAGTAGTGGTTGTGCTGTCCATCAGTCAGGTTGCTTGGTTTTCTTGCGGCAACGACCGTTTGCTCTGCTCGGGGGGAGGCTTTGGGCTTCCCGAGTGAGTTTGTGGCACCCAGTCTCGATTCTGAACTGCCCTGGTCGCTTCAGCTGCAGAGTGGGCAAACATCTCCCTTTCAGGGGAAAGGAGCCAGTCACCATATTTAGGTGGGCTGAGGAGAAAAACAGCGGGAAAAGAAGGCTGCGTGGCCTTGGGAGCCGATGCAGCTTAGCTCGCTCCAAATGCACAAACTAGCTCAGAGCTATAGGCACAACAAACAAAGGGATGCAATCACAAAGAAGACAGACGGAAGGAATCAAAGATCAGTTTCTGTAAGAGCCTGAAGAAACCATGTACTCCCTGCAGAGGCAGAAATTAAACTGGGGAGGAGATGGCTTCCCAGGCTCATACACGAAGTGACGTGAAAGCTTTTCCTACCTCCTAGCAAAAGGGAAAGGAAGACCCACACAAGATGTCCTCTGCCTCCATGAGAAGTCATACCATCACAAGTTAAACCAGAAATGCTCAGTACTCTGTCTAGTTCCATAACCTGATCAACCTCTAGCACAAGAAACATAAACACTCAGACTGTATAAGACAACTTCATCATGAAACAGTGCTTCTGTCAGTTGTGGGTATCTTTCCTCCAAGTTCACACGACTATCCACACATGCACTTACACTGATTTTTACTGTTTGGATTCTTTTGAGAAACAGAACTAATACAATTAAGGTAAATTAACAGTAAGATGGTGCTTGTTAAGCCTTGTATTTCCAGCAACTCTCATACCTCCTATCTAGGTTACACAAATTGTCCTGCTACAGAATGATTCAACAAGCCATGTAGAAATACATTCGTAGGACTCAAACTATTTTAGATTAACACTTGGGCAAATACAGCATGATTCCTAAAGCCTTGATCAGGAGCCTTCAAGCAGACATGCACTGAGCCATCTCCATAATCTTATGTTATCTGTACAAAAGGTAGACAGACTTACCAGCAGTTCTTTTAACAGTAGTCTTCTTCTTCCTTCAGCCTACAACTGAGTCCTTATACTAAGCGTAATGGCTCCACCTACCAGGAAGCAAAAGAATTGTCAATCAAGAAGATCAAAAGGTACCACCGTGCCCTTAAAAGATTTCCTTCAGGATAAGTACATACCACAAAAGGTGACAGAAAAATATTACTTAAAATTCACTCAGGAGAGATGAGATTATTAAAGAAATGTACTGAGAGTTTGAAAAGAAGGGAAAAGAATGTATTGTCGAAGGCTTTCACGGCCGGAATCACTTGGGTGCTGTGTGGTTTCCGGGCTGTATGGCCGTGTTCTAGCAGCATTCTCTCCTGACGTTTCGCCTGCATCTGTGGCTGGCATCTTCAGAGGATCTTGGGATCCTCATCTTCAGCATTCTCTCCTGACGTTTCGCCTGCATCTGTGGCTGGCATCTTCAGAGGATCTTGGGATCCTCATCTTCATATCCTCTGAAGATGCCAGCCACAGATGCAGGCGAAATGTCAGGAGAGAAAGCTGCTAGAGCACGGCCATACAGCCCGGAAACCACAAAGCACCCAAGGGAAAAGAATGTTTGCTGGAGTAGTTCTACTTTGTTTCCTTTTCAACTTCCATAAAATTAGGGCCTTTAACTCAATATAAAAGTTAATCTGGAAAGCCCAGTCATTACCCAAGAGCTGTATAAAAAAACCAAAAAAATAAAATAAATAAATCCCACAGGACAGAAGTAGCAAAAGGGAAACACAGTTTTCCTCAGCTGAATGTATAAATTTGCCAGCTGAATTACATACTTCTGCTTTTTACTATCTGGCGAATATACAGTTTTATAAACATGTACAGCTGTTCATATACATAATTATGCCAAGATTTCATATGTTCTGCATTTTCTAACGTGCTTCTTATTAAAAGCAGAAGTACTGTATATGTTTAGGACATCACAATATGGAAGGCTGCATTTAAAGACACTCTCCTTTAAGACTTAGTATCTAGCTTCACTGCATACATAATTGCTTTAAAAAATCTTAACAACCTAATCTAAGGAGAGGGTGTCTCATACCCTCCATTAATGAAGATCAAATTCAATATCTCGCTTCAACCTTTGTCTGGAACTCAAGTTGATCCTATCATGTTCTGAAGTAAAAACACATTTGTTACTTTGAATAGGACACACTTTACAGCCTGTCCAAAATACAACAAAATATATCAGTAGTGGAGTTATTCTTATTTTAGAGCCTATATAATACTTGGTATATGGCCCATTTTTTAAAATTTCAGAAATTCCAGGTCCCATCTATGCTGATGTGTCTTTATATACCAGTCCTGTATTGCAAGTTACAACACTCTACAGTTCTAATGAGGGGAAATTAGTAGAAGAGGCATTTTAATAGTGCTATATTGTTATTTATTGTCATATTTATTGTTTATTGACATAGATGATGCTCCATGTACGTTGTAACACACCTGTTTGTTGATGAGTTTATATATTTGTATCACACAGGTGCACTTTATATCACATTATATGTATTAGCATTTGATATCAATTGGCCATTGGAGAGTGTTTTGTGTTGTTTGGTATACTATTCTATATTTTACTACAAGAAAACAGTAAATGGTACATGAATTGGGTTTTAAATCCTGAACATCTTAAAAGATTTAAGAGTGACGGGAATTTGTTTAACTTTTTAATGAAAATAGATTCATTTTAATACTCGGCTTTATTTAGACATATGTTCATGCAGTATGGTGGGGAAAGGGCTGTCAGTCACAGATGATTTCATGATGACCCTGCAGAGTTTTCAAGGTAAGAAATATTCAGGCAGTATGCTGCATGTTTTCCTTGCAGATATTAACTCACTGCACTCATCTTATATTCACTCAAAACTTATACTCACTCAATTTTTTTTGCCAGTTAACTGTATTCAGTCCCCTTTCAAACTTAAATGAATAATTTAAATGCTTAATGTTCACAAAAGACAGTAAGTATATGAGGATACAAGCCTGGCCATGTACAAACACTGGAGTTCATCCATGCTTCTCAGTCTTTCTAACATGATTGATCTGAAGCACAATGGCCTGCCAGACTTTTCAGGGGGACAAACATCGTGAAAGGTAGCAAATATCTGATGGGAACTGTTTGTACAATTCACAGTCAAGGAACGAGTTATGTATGCTGTATCCATCTCTGAAAGAGGGAATCTAGTGCAAGTTCTCACCAGTAATGTCCACAAAAAATTTTCTGCCCCACAATTTTTCTTCCCACGTATGTAAATATAGCCTATCTATAGTTGACAGGGCTATTGTGCTGCAAATCAATCATGTTAGATGTGCTAAATGTGGAATATGAAGCATGGTACAAATACTTGGTTTTTGTATCTCCCTGTATATTTTCCTGCTAAATAATGCTAAATATTTGCATTATTTTAATCTCAACTGGAAAATATGCTAATTGAAACATATACCCCTTTTATGGTATCCTCACTAAGCCATCAATGACAAAAACCACCTTTTAGATGCTGCTGCCTCATAAAGTATTCCTATTCATTATTGGTGCCCAGAAATAGCTGGCAGGAAAAAAAATGCAAGGTTGGTTTTAAAAAGTCATATTAAAAGACAAACACTGTATAAGAGATAGACTAAAAAAATAGCAGTTATATATTTCCCATTAACATTAGCCAATTTTCATTCGAAATATTCTTTATACAAACTGTTTTTAGCAGAGTACTGCAGATCTTCCCTGAACCACTGAATAGTTAATTGGTAATTTGGGATAAAGTTTGTTGCAATTCACAGGTATAGGATCCAGAAGTCTTACTTTTCCAAACACAGATGCAATCTGAGGTACTAAATTTGAATCATCATTAACTTATAATATTTCTCATATACTTTAATAGAAATTATGGGGGTAGGACTGTAATAACTGGCACTAATTCTACATACTTATTAGACTTAAACTTTGCAAGTACAAACCACAAGACAAAAGAACGTTGCATTCCCAAATATTTATGCAGCATTTATTCACAAGTAAATAAGTCAACAAGCATACACTGACTGCAGACCACAGTAATACAGATACAGGTTTGATAACCAGAACTTCTAAAAAAAATAATTTATAAACTCTGACCTTATAGAATAAACTATCCAGACGGCTGCCCATTTAAAATAAGAACTGGGACAGAACACAACGCTTTTCTCTTGATGGGCTGGAAGAGGAGAATATTATACCAGTGCTTTTCATTCTTCATACTGGCTCTGTGTGGGTATGTTAACACTGTGAGTGCATTTTTAACTGAATTTTAACTATTTCCTATAATATGAGAACATTTTAATTTTAAGCCTGCCCAGACCCTTTTGGATGGGACAGTCACAGAACCAACTTTTATTTATGTATGTATTGTTTTATTTTGGACTTATACCCTGTCTCCTCCCCTGACTCACAGTTTACATTTAGGTTAATTATTCAGTATAAAGCAAGAAATAACATTTGCATATTTTAATGCTTCTATAGATATAAAGTTTGCAGGAAGGGAAATAAATTTGAAAGGATACGTTCTATAAATTCTAAACTTCTCTTATTTAAGAACATGATAGCTATTATGTATAACGTTATGCTGTTTTTTAAAAATAGAAATGTCATAGTTTTTTTAATTCTTCTTTTTATTATATTCTATAACAGCACAAGCCAAAAGAAGCTCTGGTACCCTAAGCTTTTTGCTAGCTATGTTAGTCTGGCTGTGTTTGGAACTGTTGGAATTAAACTATTAACACTTTAACAAAGGGTCCATTGGATACTTACCGTGAAAGGACTTTCTCATGGACGGCTAAGAGGACATCTTGTGTAGATCTTCCTTTCCCTTTTGCTAGGAGGCAGGAAAAGCTTTCATGTCACTTCCTGCATGAGGCTGGGAAGCTATCTTCTCCCCAGTAAACTGAACTGGCAAAGCAGTAACTCTACTCCAACGAAAGATATAAGTAGGAAGCAACAAAACAAACAGCGAAAGCTCAGGCTCACATGAAACACAGTGAAAAAACAATGAACATATAACAATAACTAATAACTGTATCGGGGACTGATGGAGAACCAGGAAGGGCCAAGATGTCCTTCTAGCCATCCATGAGAAAGGCCCTTCATGGTAAGTATCCAATGGACCCTTCTCATGGAGGCGGAGGATATCCTGTGTGGGACCTCCCGGAGCAGTGTCCCAAATATGGGTGGTACTCATCAGTCCCCAATAATGTGTTCAAGAACTCTCCTGCCAAAAACAGTTTGGGCAGAAGAGAATGAGTGTATCCTGTAGTGCCTGGTGAAAGAGGAAATTGAAGACCAGGTGGCAGCCTTACAAATTTCCTCAACAGAGGCATGATTTTGGAATGCTGCATTAGTGGCTGCACTTTCGACTGAATGGGCAGTGATGCCATCCAGTACCGGAGTTACAGAGGCCTTGTAAGCCTCAATTATGCACGCTTTGAGGGAGGAACTGATGGAAGCCTTTGAATTTGTCCTTCCAAGTTTGGTTGAGAGACATTCACGAAAAGGCTGTTGGTTTTTGGAATGGGCTCTGTCCTGATGATGAAGGCTTTTCGAGACCATCTGACATCTAGGTTATGGCATAGCCTTGCTTTTGGGTGAGAAGGGTTTGGGCAGAAGTTTGGCATGACTATGTCTTGTTGAAGGTGAAATGGGGAATTCACCTTGGGCAAAAAGGTTGTGAAATGTGCAGAATTTTGAGCTCTTAATTCAGACACTCTTAATTCAGATACTCTACTGGCTAACGTTATTGCCACTAAAAATAGCACCTTCATTCTGAGCCACCTTAATGCGATGGTTTGCACTGGCTCAAAGGAGAACTTGGTCAGGGCCGTAAGGACAAGATGTAGTCGCCAAGATGGAAATCTAATGACAGGTGGTTGAGAGAGGCGCACCCCATTCAGAAAACTGACAATGTCTGGGTGCCTGGAGAGAGACGTGCCCATGATGGTAGGACAGATGGTAGGCAAGGCAACCACCTGTCATCGAAGAGTGGAGCAGCAGAGACCCATATCGAAGCCATGTTGCAGGAAATCAAGGATATTATTAGTGGAGGGATGTTCCGGATCTATACTGTGACGTCTGCACCACCTCACAAAGGCCTTCAGTGACGAATTATATATATTGATTGTAGAGCGCCTACGCGAAGCCAGGATGGTGGAGTTAACCTTGTTCGAATATCCTTTCAGCGGCAACCTGTTCGACTCAAGATTCAGGCAGTCAGCTTGAGCCAACTTGGATCTGGGTGCCGCAGAGGTGCCTCAGTTAGGAGGTCTGAGATGATCGGAAGACTGAGGGAAGTGGTGACTGACATTTTTAGGACTGTCGAGTACCATTGTCATCTGGGCCACGGGGGAGCGACTAAGATGACTGATGCTCTTTCTGTGGTTATCTTCTGTAGCATCTGCAGGGATTGCCATGAGGCCAGAGGTTCCCATGCATTACAGGCCCCATCCCAGGATGTTCTGGGGAGTACTCCATGGGAACGAAAGGTGTTCCTATTTGAGCCCTGGGGTTGGTCCTGTCATATGAATTTTGGCATGGCCTTCTTTTTATTCTTTGTCTTTATAAGGACCTGATCTAATTCTTTGCCAAAGAGCCCCCCCCCCGAAGTAGGGATAGCCTGCCACTACATGTTTGGAATGAGAGTCTGCCTGCCACGGGTGCAGCCAGGCGTTGAATCGGACAACCACTCCTGCGGCCATGTAACATGCCACCATAATCATGGCATCATTGGTGGCATCTGCTAAAAAGGCGTTAGCCAGAAGGACTCGTTCTACCCCTTGCCTAGACGCCTGCTCTTCAGAGGCAGGATGTCCAGAATCCTTTTAAACCAGACCATGGTGGCTCTGGCCACTGTAGAGGATGGGGTCAGTGCCTTAATGGCTGAAGCCAACCATTCATAGGATTTCCGCAGGACCGAGTTGGACTTCTTACCAAGTGGATCTTTAATATTATCCTCACCCTCCTTGGTGACTAGGCCTTCTGAGTGTAAGGTCCCTATGGGAGAATCCACTGTGGAGATTTTGAGCAGGCCATGGATTTATTGTGGCACTGCACACTGCTTCCTGAAAGAGGGTGGGAGTCCCTTATGGGTGGCGGGGCTCATCCATTCCCTCCTTAGGCACTTCTCGAAACACTCAACGATGGGGAAGAAACCCCGCTCTGTTTGTTCCTGAGGGAAATACTCAGCATACACCTGGGGACAGCCCTTAATTGGCTTGGACTAGGCCTGAGAAGAAGTGACCAAGGGGTCCTCTGCATCCTCGGGATCTTGAAAGTGTAGGGCTGTAATCATTTTGTTATTGAGGAACTGCAAGTCCTCCTGTTTGAAAAAATGCATAGATTGATCTGAGGGGCCTGGGGAAGCTTCTCTGAATCTGAAAAGTGATCTCCCTCTTCCCCCTCCTCCAGCTCATTGTCCCCTTCATCTCCAGAGAAAGGAAGGGGGTCCTGTTGATGATGGGTGCTGGAGTGTTCCCTATGGGAACTGTGGGAGGCGTCGGTGATATGGCTGGCATTGGGCTCAGGGACATGAACCTGTGCTCTACTGGGCTCCCTGGCCAAATGGTACTTTTGAATTTCCTCCTGCATAACAGCCCTAAACCTGTTAATGAGGGTTTCATTGGAGGCGCTGAGGTCAGGGGAAGTGTTACTCACAAGTAAAAAGTCAGGCGAGGAGCAATCCTCCATCTCCTCTCCTCCCCCTGGGGGTCCACAATCTTGCCTTGTCTCAGAAGGATGATTGTCAGGAGAATCCCTCGTTGTTTTAGGGGCCAAGAACTCCATTGCTCTTGGGAAGCTGATGATGCAGGCAGGAGCACAACCGCTAGACGAAGTGCCCTGGGAAGGCGTTTGGCTGGATTGAGGAGAAACACAGCGGGTTTTGCACTCCGTTGCAGCCGCGCCGTCTACAGGTCGGGCTGCTTGATTCTTACGCAGCCGTGATTGTTTGCTCTTCTCGGGGGGAGGCTTGGAGATTCCCGAGTGAGTTGGCGGCTCTAAAGCCCAATACTGAATTGCCCTCGTCGCCTCAACTGCAGAACAGGCAAAAATCTCCCTTCCAGAGGAGAAGGAGCGGGTCGCCATTTTGAGGTGGGCTGAAGAGAAAATGGTGGAAAAAGGGATCTGCATGGCCTTGGGAGCCGGTGCAGCTTAGTTCCCCCCAATTGCTCTAATAAAGAAGCTGAAGAGGTAGAATGGTGTGGGGCGCAAAATACAGAGAGACACACTCACAAACAGACAGACGGGATGAAAAAATCAGTCTCTGTAAGAGCCTGAAGAAACGATGAACTCCCTGTAGAGGCAGGAAATAAACTGGGGAGAAGATGGCTTCCCAGGTTCATACAGGAACTGACATGAAAGCTTTTCCTGCCTCCTAGCAAAAGGGAAAGGAAGACCCACACAAGATGTCCTCTGCCTCCATGAGAAAGGAAGATTTTATATACTTAATTGAATTCAACCCTTTATTAATGGAGCAAGTTCTCTAGTCTTTTTAGTACAGGCCGGTGCTCCTGAAAATCTATTCCTGAGAGCAGGGAAACCTCAGAAACACAAATGTTGCAGCAATAACAAAATAAGCGAAATCGTTCTCCTCTGATTTCATCTGCAAGTGGGTTGGACCCAACCACACAACAGCGATTCCACACAGTCACACAAAAATGTGTTTATCAAAAAGCAACAATGAAATTAGAGCCCCGACAATAAACACTAATCTTATTCTGGGGGTGGGGGGGGGGAGCATCTCCAGCATCACAGTATTAAGGATACTCCCTAAATCTGGTATTCAGTTCAACTTTGGAATACTAATATGTTCACTAACAAAACCATCACTATTAACTATAGTTGTAACTGGACAACATTATTACTATCACTATTTTATTTATAAAAATCATATAATAAATCTAGACTGCAGGTTCCAAATTTTCAGTTTTTCTTCCATGTGCTTTAGGGATATGAACAATCTTTTCAACTCTACTGTTACCTTGCTGCTTGTTCTTTTGTACAACAATCATTACAATTATAGACTTCGGGTTCTAGATTTTCAGTTTTTCTTCCATGTGCTTCAGGGATATGAATATTTTCAATATTCAAACAAGCTTTTCTAACTACTCTGTTATCTTACTGCTTTTTCTTATGTATATTTTCCAAACTCACATAAGATCTCAAATGCTGCAGAAAGAATCCAAAAGAGGCAAAAGAATTCAAGAGATGTACATGTCTATAGTGTAAAGGAATTTAAAAAATATGTAAACCAGGCCATGTTATTAGAATGCATTGTAGGGAATAAAGGGCAATTAAACTACTTCTTTAAAAGCTGGTCCTAAAAAGCATTTCACTCATTCTACATGAGAACATATGAGAGACTCTGCTAAAATTGCCTATTTTTCAACAGAAATAAGGGAAAATCTTCAGGAAAGAATGAGAAAACCTCTTAGTTAAATTTCCAAGGCTTTCAAAACTCTACAGGTCTTAACTTCATAACTACAAATGATTCACAAATTTTTAAGCACTTCCTTCTGCTGTAGTCACTTCAGCTACATAAAAAACAGCCCTGAAGGCTAGGGGACACTGCAAAGTGATGTAAAGGATATGGCCAAGAGTGATACTTGCTAAATTCCCAAATCCCACACCTACCAACAAACTCATAACTCATGTATACATGGCCCAATAACAATTTTAACTCTACGAATCATATAAAACAAGCTTGTACTTTTTATCTGTAATGTTTGTGATTGCCCAGACACTCTTATATATATTAGAGTAGTGAATGTATGTACTAATGTACAAAACATTAAATGTACTTCATACTTGTACTTGCTCAAGAAAAAATATTCAACCAAGAGAGAAGGCACTAAGACAGTTCATTGGGTTTTTTATTCCTCTGGAGTATCACAAGAAAGCAAATGAAGGAGTAACATTAAAATATGCCAGACAGTCTGCACTTAGTGATTCCCAATGCGATGCTCACTACTGTGATTCCTGATGCTCACTCTCTTATTTCCTGAGGCAGGAAAGTAACTGGAGATCAAGATGGGCAACCAAGCAGTTCACAGGAAGTGACAGTTTTGAAGTTCCTGCCTCCTTGAGAATGGGTTGGAAAACACCCATCAAGATGTCCTCCACCTCCAGGAGAAACAGATGTCTGCACTATAAACTAACATTTAGCTTGGAATCTCCAAATATTTTGCCACTTGAACCAGTTCCCATGGCAGTCAATGTAGTTGGCTGCATTCCCTCCAATGGCAACCATTTTATAGTATTTGCCCACTCTATGTTCTCAAACTGCCACAATTGAACAATGTTAGGTAGCCATAACATGGAGCAACAAAAATTGTCTTGTACTCCCTTACTTCCACACATGCATACTAAGGAAAATTATACTCCAACAGTTGTTCAGATCATTAAATTCACACCATATAGTTGAACTGCTTCCCTGTCAAACACATACCAGAATAAGCACTCTATTAATTTACAATATTTATATCCTCATCTTTCTCCTAAACATCTCAGGACATAAGGAGCCTTACTGGCTTTCTCCTGAACACTTCAGGATCCAAAAAGGGTTTGCAGTTATAGCACTGTAGTTTTAATGTTATGACCATACTCTCACATGGCTAGATACCAAGGAACTTTTTGGCTTATTTAACAACACACATGCTTCTAGAAAGGTACTCCCGTTGGTGAAGGATAGAAGGAAATTGCTGCCACTGTGCTCCCCCCTCCCACTGTGCTCCAATGTTATCCCCAAGGATTCCATCAAAATGGCAAACAGCAGAGTATTAGGGTCTCAGTGTCTTGTGGAGAGCACCATCCTACAAGCTCCACTCCACTTGTTGTATTCCGACTCCAACCTAGAATGATTACAAAAAATTACATTCCACAATCAATAAATACTAATATAAAGGTGTCATGAATGTTAAAATTGTTAGAGAGGAGATGAAGGTTGGAAACAAATTTGTACTTGCCAAGTAGGATTTGGACTAAGCTTTTCTTCTACTGCAAGTATTTAATTTGGGCAAAGCTAGAGGCAAGCAAGATCCTTTGGTGAATGCCAACAGGCAAGAGACAAGGGGCCCTTGCTCCCTGGCTCTTAGCCCCTGGCTCACATCCTGTGGCCCTGACAGAGCCAGTGCAAGTTATATTCTTTTTTCCATTTTTTGCCTAAATTTATATTTTTCTGTTTCTTTGTAAGCTATTTTGTATTTCCAGTGGACCAGAAATAAATACATCTAAGTGAAAACAATTTAAACTCAACACATTCGTGATGGTAGCAAACCTATTTCCTCAATCATATACAAAGACTGGGGCTCGTCCCAAGGGCAAAAGGAGCATTTAGTAAGTTAAGCCACCACTACACACACCAGGTTATTTCTTTGATAGCTCTTACTCCAGGTGCATTTTTTATTGCTAGACTCACTTCTGTTATCTGAGTTCATTTCAGATCTGTGCAAAAGTATGACAACAGGAAGTTATGGGAACCCCCCACTTGGTCTTCAAGTCAGGTTGTGATATATATGAGAGACTGTGGCATACAGTTGCGCGTAGAATGATCCCAGACTACACATACATATAAATGAAAATGCAAGATTTGAGAGAAAATTAAAATGCCTTGAACTGATTTCTATGTGAACAGGAGAAAATACCTCATGAAGAAAAGATAACTGCATGTCACCTGCATAACGCAGCGTACTCGAATGACAAAATTAATATTATCAGGGATGGAAAAGAGCATGCAAGAGACAAGAACAAAATCTGAAAGTTAGTAGTAGTAATCATCCTGAGGGAAAAAAAAATACAAAAACAATTAAGCTTAAAACAACATTATTGAACTTCACTTTTATTGTCTTGTTTTAAAGGCAACAAAGGCTGTCAGAAATCAAATCTCGTACCAGGATTTCTGCTTCTGTGATAAATCAATAGTGTTCAGATGGGCACCCAATCGGTGAACCCGTGAGCACTTGGAATACTAAGAAAGGATAGTGGGCATCATCATAAAACAACTGTAGATTGGGGGCATCGTCAGCTCTGCTGCTGGAATACAGATCCCTACACTAATGCAGGAAAAAGCTGCAAAACTCATGCACATTCAGTCTGTTTTGCTAGCAAGCAGAGGACAAACTGCCTTTGCCTTGAATGAGCTCACTGCTTTTTAGATGATCAGCTGGCATGGAGTAAGCTGAAGCAGCTCCCCTGTCCCCCTCCCATTTATTTAAGACCCTTGTGAATACACAAATATACAGTCAACCATCAAAGAAGCAAGCACAGGCCCAAAAATACACTGGGAAGCACTATGCTGAAGACTGTTGTTGTACAGCATACTAAAGACCTTATCTGTACCAAGAACTTTAATCACCCATAAAGAAATAGCTATATGCAGTGGTGGGATTCAGCAGGTTCGCACCATTTCACCATTGTTAAAATGCCTCTTGTAAACAACTGCTTGTTAAATTATTTAAATCCCACCTCCAGAACCAGTTGTTAAATTATTTGAATCCCACCACTGGCTGTATGTATATATTTCTACTGCACAATCTTCTTATTTGAATATATAAACATATATGAAAACCAGGACAAATGATTTAATGTGGTCTGATGGTGTTTTCCTTTAAATATGATTCCCTTAGTTCTTGAAATGATAAAAGTCTACAATTACATTGCCAAGCCTAAAAAGGCTCAAGCCCATTTAAACCTGAAGCCCTCACTTAAACCAGAACAACTTTCTATCTACTGTAAATTTTATTACATGCCTTGATTGTTAATGGGAATTCCTGAAACAAAAAATATAGAGTTGGCATATATGGTCAAGCAGAAAGCCGCTCTACCAATAAGCCATGTGCTAAACAGGAATTAAATTTCATGCACAAAGCATGATAAATAGCTACTCCATTATTCATAAAAATGTATAACCAAGGCTGTTTGATATTTTATTGTGGAACAGCTATACAACCAATTAAACTGAAACAGAAAACCTCAGGATAAACACTGAAGTCCCACATTTCAAATGTTGAACGACTTCATCATGTAAGGTGAGGAACATACTTTGCAGGACATTACAGTGTACTTTCATTATATGAATGTCTGTTTATATCTGAACATTTTTAGGATATGTACGTTTAAAAACAATTTCTGCACTTTATACAACACATTTTTTTGTGAACTGTAGGGATTATCTCTAGCTCTATTATCCTTGGAATATCTGTAATCAAGATTTTACCAACTTGTTTTTGTTTATGAATTGTAACATTTTCATTGGTGCATAATGTTGTAAGGCATTTGAGTCATCTTTAATAAGTGAAAGGTGATTCACAGGCACTTGGTTGCTAAACATTTAACATGAAGAAAATTTCTGGAGACCTCAAACTTACTCAACAGAAGTTATTTTGCTACTGTTGCTATTTATTTAAGTTATTAAATTATGCCTCACTACACAGCAACTGTGGAAACGTTTAGCATTTGGCCTATTATCCAATATCTACTCCCCCCCCCCCCGCAAAAAAACCCCAGCATTAACTACTGTGGAACAGAGAAAGCCAAGTAATATGAAGACTGAAACCCTGATGCTAGAATGTTAAGCATTTCCTTTGCAAGTTTATCTGTTAGCCAAAGGTCAGAGAACATCTGACAGACAGTATTCTTAATTCCTAGGTGAATATTCTCTTTACTTTTCCAAAATCATTTTTGTGTCCACAGTGAAAAAGTTTCAAGTCAGTTTAATAAATTATAACAGGCATTATACAAATACAAATTGATAGCTCATGACAACTAGTTTTGCATGTTATACAAAAATACAGATCATACTTAAAATCCACACTTTAGAACACAGAACAAAATATAGTTTCTAACCCTTACACTAAAGCCTTCATTTTAACTATGAGAACTTAAATGAACATAATATCACTAACACCATTGGATGCAATACTGTAGTAACAACTGTAGTAACAACTGTAGTAACAACTAGGGAAATTGTTTTCTGTATAACACATGTTTTCTGGGATGACATGGAAAGATTTAATGCAGGGCCCCCCAACATGGTGCCCACCAATATCCTTCTTGGTGCCCACCGATTGTTTTTAGAAAGTAGGTGGGGCTCTTACCCAGGGCTTCTGACTGGCCACTGAAGATCTGATTAGTTACTGGTATTCAGATTTTAAAAAGCTGTTTCAGCAGCAGCTGCCACAAGTGTTTGCTTCATTCTCTCACCTCACTTTCACAGCATATTTTTAATTACTGCCCCCCCCTCCCCTGCACTTGCGCTTATTCTGTTTCTATGTAACTCTGACTGGTAGCCATTCTGTGGCAGAATCCACCACTCTGTGTCAGAATTCAAAAGGTGTCCACAGGTCCAAAAACATTAGTGACATCCAAAGTATTCACCAACTGATGCTCAAAGTAGTCCATCATTTTAAATCAATGTTCCTTTATTTACAACACTAGAACTAAAGTTTGAATCCTATTTTTACAGCTGTTTGAAGCTCAGAAAATAGCAGTTTAAGGCACCTTATTTCTCTCATAGAATAAAATGCCTTATTGCTTAACATCTTACGTTCTTAAGTCAAAATAATACTTTTCTTTTTACAGATGGAGAACTCTTCAGAGCTGCAAATATTTGTTCTCCACAACCCACAATGCAAACAGAACTTGCACAGCTACAAATGACTATAACAGCAGTGCAGACAAACATACTTTTTGGAGCAGAATTCAGAGAAAAGGATGACATTCATGCTGAACTTAAAAGGGACTGAGGGGGAACTATGAATTTGAGTTATGAAAACTGCAAATCCAATGAAGTACTGAACTTAAAATGTTATGGCCCAATCCAGATGGGGGTTAATGTGGCTGTGTTTCCACCAACCACGGGCACAAGGATCACCATGCCAGTGGAAGGGGCAAAGGAACTGGCAGCCAGTCACTCTTCAGCTTCACAGCAGTGAAACCTGGAACACAACGGACCACCATGGAGCTGTGCTGGTGTCCCAATTGGGTGCTGGCATGGGGTGGGGCATTCCCAGGGATGGTGCCAAAGTTAATTGGCTTCCACCCCAGGTTTATGTTTGCACCATGGCCTGGTTCATGTACCTATACCACCCTTCTGGGTGATGGAAATCCATTAAGCCCTATAGATGGCTTTCTGGCCCCCCCCCCCCCGCCTCACCTCTTTTTGACCCCCCCCCCCCAAATATACTAATGGAGATAGCAGTGGAAAAGTGAAACAGAAGGAAAGAGTCAAGTCCAAAGGACAATGGAAGGCATGCAACAGCTGAGAACCACTGAAAGCCCTCTGGGGTCACGGCACAAAGATTATGTATACATCTAGGTGCAGAAATGCATCTGGGATTTAAGAGCTGTATACGTCAACAGAATGTCCAGCTTCTACCCTCCCCTCTTTTTTTTCCACCCTCCTTGCTCCCCCTGCAGGGGTCCAGTTCCAATTAGATAGTGAAATAATAATAGAAGATGAGAACCATGTATTAAATTGAACTTGGGCTTGCAGGAGTTCATCTAATACTGCAATTTGCTAAGAATTATATTAAAATAGTAATATTCAGAAACCAATGAGTGAGCATTGCAATCTTGGCAAGAATTCATTTGTTGTCCTAAAAGGTGACTGTTTTTTTAAAAGAGTTTTAAAAAACTTTTAAAGTTAGTAGCAACTACTGGTTTCAGACTCTGCATGTGGTCTCTGGAATTATTTCAGCCATTTTCACAAAACAAAGTTGGGGGAGTGTGTTTTAATGACCTTAGACTTATACTTCAGAAACTATTACCTTATACTAGTGAAACAAAAAAGTTTTACAACTCTGAAGCTCAAACCAATGATATCTAAAACAGTTGTTTTACTAAATACATTTATTTTTAATCCTGAACCAAAACCACAATGGAACCATTCTTTTCAAATACTGAAAGGTGCAGCTAGTTCCCTAAATTAACTTGCTTACCAAATGTGGTAATATTCTGGATGCGAAATTTTCTTCTGTTGAATTTGATCACCGTAACATATACATGCTAAAAACTGTAAGATGAACAGGACAAGGAACTAGTGTAGTCAGAGTGCATCAAACTACATCTGAGAGACCTAGATAGGTTCAACTCTTCAATCCGCCACAGATGCTAGTCGGGTTCCCTGGGCCACTCATATGCATTCAACCCAGCCGACCTCACAGTTGTTATAAGAATAAAATGGGGAACAGAACAATGTAAGCCACTTAGGATACTCAATGGTGAAAGAACTGGGGTGTAACTGATGTAAATAACTATCAACCAAATACAAATTTAAAAGTGTTCAAGGTGTCAAGTCATGGAGAAACCCTCCACAATGCATGAATGCTCTTCATTCCACTTACAGAACAATGTAAAGCAAGAAAGGTCCAGAACACCTTTTCAAATTAGATGTAATGACTGCTATATGACATATATCTAAACAGCTACCAAGTCATGTTGGAAATGCTTTGTGAGAACAGCTTCTGGTATGTTCACTGTGTCATCACAAATCAAAGGTGAAGTGTTTCAAGACAGTAGGCTTAGAGAGCCATCATAGCACAGTGTTTAAGAGCAGCAGACTCTAATCTAGATAACTGGATTTGTTTCCCTGCTCCTCCCCATGAAGTCTGCTGGGTGACCTTGGGCTATTCACAGCTCTCTCAGAACTCTCACAAGGTGTCTGTCGTGGGGAGAGGAAGCGAAAGCATTTGCAAGCTGCTTTGAGACTTACAATTAAAACAAGTGGAGTATAAATTCAAATTCTTCTTCTTAAGTGTACAAACATCTACCTCGAGTAAGCAATTTGCCAGGAAGGAAGAGAAGACTTTTAGAACCACTGCACTTGGGATGAGCAACATATTAATGTTTGAATAATCTGGTCACAGTTCTATAATTAGCCCCACGGTCTTTTTGTAAAGAGAAGACCAGCTACACTATCAGCTTAATACCCAATTGACCGATAATCCTGAAATGCTACTACAAGAACTTTTACATGGCAACACGAAATTGCCATATACGCAGACCAGTACTCAATTAAAGTCAACATGATCTACTATGACTGGCATCAACTGTCTGGGGCTTCACATCATGTGCTAGAAATACAGAGGACTGAACCTGGATCATTCTGCATACAAAACAGGCATAAAACCACCAAGCTACCATTCCCACCTCTACCCCAGTCTTTCCACTAAAATCATTAGCATCTTCTGTAGTTCACATTTGATTTCTGCTAACTCAGATGAACTTCCTTGATAGCAGGAAGTTTAGCAGCTGATTAGTGAAAAGAGCTCCTTACCGAGTCACTTTTAACATTGTACAGATAACCTTTGTAATTACGTTTTGTCATTTATTCAGAAGGATAACAAGCAAAGACTTAGGGTATTTTATGGACAACATCAACTAGGCCAGATTGCACCAAGCACCGTAGTAATTATTTTTAATAAAGGCAACAACCAACAAATACAATAGTTTTAAACATAAATACAAAATCTAGCTTGAAATATGGAAAGGCAAGAACAAACAAGACAGCAGCTACCAAACGCATACCATTTCCTCATACTTTTGAAAAACAACTTTCCTACTTTAGAAATAAAACAAACTAAAGTGATGACAAAGGACTTTAGACTCAACCATAAAATTCACATGTAGCTGTAGTAACCTTAAACACCTACGCTATGTAAATGTAACATTCTTAGCAGCACACAACTGTGACTGACCCCTGCTTTATTTTAAACCAAGAAAAATGTTTTGCTTTTAGAAGTGCTGATTTTGCACAGCAGTATTTGTAATCATAATTTAGAAATTAGATAGGGAAGGTGTTTATGCATGCTAAGGACATGCTATGAGAAAGTATCACAATACTATATAGTTTACTGATAAAAATGATATTTTAATAGAAACTATCAAAACTAGATATTTTTAACCTTAGAACAGTGTATTATTGCATAATTTTTGCTTTCTGTAATCTGAATGGGTTAGCATCAAATATTTGCATTGCTTTGATTTTGGCATGTTGGAACTAGAATGGCAAGATAAGTGTCTCTTAATTTAAATATATATTTACAATATTTTATGGATGTAAAGGATCTTTGATATATTAATGGATACCAAGTTCTGACATTCAAAAGGGGAGAAAGGTATTTCTTTGCATTAAAAAACCATACCTAGTTATTTGATCATACATATTCCAGAAGCTTACTGGAGATTTCAATCTAGGATGCCATCACAAACTGAAACCTGACAGCTATGTACATCTAAAAAAAGGATTTGACGTGAATTGCTTTTTTATATAGTGTTCCTTAGAAAATGCTGGAATACCAGCTAAACCAGTTTTAGTTACTCAGCTACAGAAGGCAAGTATGTTTTAAATGGTGTTAAAAAGGTATTTTGCTCATTTCTAACCAACTTTAGGAAAATTTACTCTAAATTTATATTCCACATGTTACAGGAAAGCTTTACCATTTTATGAACTGCTTCAGAAAGTAGAAACACAGGCAATTCCTCCTTTCAAACAATTAACATGTTGGTGATTCCAGAGTTACAGAAAGCAAAGCAGCTTTGGCTATACAGATTGGTCACTGAACTATATCATTAGCTATGATACAATTACTTGCTTTAATAACTTCAAACAAAGCTATATAACTAACACACAATGCAATGTTCTATGTCTCATGTGTCTGTTGTAATAGACAGTTCACTGGTTACTGCAGCCTCCTAAAATGTTCCCTCAAAACAGTTGTCTGGGCAGACTGAGAAGAGGTAGATCAAGATAGTATATGAGGCAGAAAGAAATTCAGAGAGGGAGGAACATATGATCAGATCTTCAAATCATCACTGATGACTGCATTACAGATGCAGTTGATAACGTACTAATGTAAAAAGTTCCATCCAAGTCTCGGATTAATTTGTTTAGATGATATTAATTTCAATATTTACTCAAATGCAAGACTAGGTTATTTCCCCTAAGACTGCCATATAAATTAGGGGGGTGTCTTCAATTTCAAGGGGTTATCTTAAATTTGCATAAATGTTGGTTGGGCACAATAAAAACGTATGTATCACTGGAGGCATGTGTCTATATGGTAATAGTGGTATAACAATGTATTCTGTGTTCTACTTAATTAGCAATTAAGGGCACACAGAAAACACTTGATCAATTCCCTCTGAAAGGAAATTGTTCTTCTTAAAGTAGTTAGAGCAGCAAATACCAACATATTGGTGGATCCCGGGCCCAGAAAATGACCATCTGTCCTCAACCAGAGCCTGATGCTTCCCGGCTGCTCTGGTCCTGGCCTGGTGGAATGCTCTCCCAAGTGAGATCCAGGCATGCAAGATTTGCTTAATTTCTGCAGGGTTTGTAAAACAGGGAGATTTCCCCAGACCTAGGTCTATATTTCCCCTCCCATTTGTCCTTCCTTCTTTTCTTTTCTCTTCCCTTCCCTTTTTTCTCTATATGTTATTGTTCCACAACCTTGCTTTATCCTTTTCTGATTTGTTCCCTCCCTCTGAATTGGTTTATGATTTATCAGTTGAGATGCCAAGGGATTGATATCGTAATATGATATGTTTTACTGTATGGAATCATTTGTTATGAAGGGGAGGGCAGATTATAAAACTAACAAATAAAGGGCTGATTTGCACACATAATCTAATGCACTAGACTGAGACTACAAGAATTTTTCCCCTTAAACTGAGACTTTTACTCCACTAACATTGTGTGATACAGTTCAGGGCCTCCTAATTTTCTCTTTTTACCAAAATAATCACATTATAAGCCACTGTGGAAAGGTACAGCACTGTGAGCATGTGTACCCTGTAAACAGCAGTAGTGCTGATGAAAATTCAAAGAGGGCGTGTCAATTTGGTATTCATGAACAAGAATGGACAAAAACCTTTGCAGCTGTAACTCTGAACTGGGATCACACACTTTCCTTTAGTCCCTTCCTACTCATTAATAAATTCCATCCTTTAGCCTTCACTACAGTAATCTTGGCCATTAATCATGATTAACGATACCAGGATTCAAAACTAGTCAATCCTAATTCACAGCAGAAACCAGTTAGCATGAACTATTGCCAAAATGGTAAAGCCAGCATGAAATCCTGAAGCCCAAACCCAACAGTTTAGCTATGGAGAGGTAAAGATAACAACATATCACAGTTTAATCAGCTGCAATAGAATAAAATACATCACGTATCTACAACAGTACGTTGGATAAATTATATTTACAACCAATCAAGAAAATTATACAGCAGATTAACCATTTGCAAAAATCTTGAAAGGCAAATATTTATCTCCATTGTTAAAATATAGACTATCAAATGCTCCCATCTGCTCTCAGACTGAGTGACATTTGGACCTTGCTAGACTGAATTTATTCAAATGAGATAACCTTCCATTGTTTGCTTCTTCTTCCCAGACTGCAGGCAGTAATTAACTGTAAGCTTGGCAGCATGTAACAAAGGCCAACAAGATAGGGTCTTAAGATCCTGACCTGGAAAATCTGCTTTCTTTCTCCATTTAAATTTTTTTTTGTAATAGAGCCTGGCCTGATTAAGAATTCTGATGAGCCTGAAAGTTTGTGACATGTTTTCTGTCACTTTGGTTGGCCATGATAGAAAGGCATTACATAGATTTTGTTCCAGTTAAAAATAAAAAGTTATAAACTGCAAGTGGTAGACTGTTTCAAACGTCTCAGAGCTCCTCAGTATACATACACTAATTTGTGATTACAGGATAGCGCTCAGATCATATAAACTAATTCGGGATAACCTATTAAAACTTGGATCGTACACACTCTATTATTCAGCATTTGTAATAAGGAAATAGATGAAAGGTAGGGTTTGATAGATGAAAGGTAGGGCTCTTACTCTTCTACTCTAATCTTCTAATTATTATAAGGGTCCAGTCTGTGCTACTGGCCAGAACATGAGAACACATAAAATGTGAGTACAAATTGATGACATAAAACTAACAGAAGTATTCCAATGGTAACTTCTTGAGAGAATTTCCCAGCTGACAACCAGGAAAATGAAGTATGATATAAGTAATTACTTTGTTACATACACACAGGACAGGACACAGGTTCACAGTGGCTTCCTAACACATGCACTCTAAGAAAGACAAAAGCCTTACCCTAGACAAGACAGCACACTTGATTTTGCTGTTACATATTTAACTGTCCGGCGTGAGCAAGATGTTTGAAGATACAGTAACAACCAACAATACAGAACACAGCTATATTTGCAAACTATACAATTTTAACCAGCCTCCTTTCTTTGTAAGGATTTTCAAGAATGTACCGAGTAAAAATCTTAATTCATGATATGTAGCCAAAGCAATATACAATCACCAATCATTTTCTCCCCACAAGAACAACTTTTTATCTGCTGAGTACCCGTAAAATCAGAAATGTCTCATTAGTCAACAATACTGCTCTAATATCGCCAATATTGCATGCTTCTTAAAGTACAAAGAATTGCATCTTAAACCTTCAACATGATGTGCCATTAACAATTACAAGTCAAATACTAGTGAATACAGACTTACCTTCAATCTTTTTTAAAGCTGATAGGCAAGTATCCCGGCTTGGAAACTCAAAGGGATTACTACAGGTCCTAATAGTATCACATTCGCATTTTCCATTGATTATATTGCAGCCTGTTATCAGGTTTTCATTGCAAGGCTCAAATCCAAGCAGCTGATCATCCCAGTTTTCATCTAAAAACCAAAATGAAACAACTATAATACCAGCAGCTCATTAGTAATTTTCATTTAAGAGATCTATTTTGCCCAAGCGCCTATCCATCTAAAACATAAAATGTTAAAAACATCTTTAAAACATCTCTACTGTGCGGTTCTGTAAACCAAAACAGCTCCACTTATTTGAAGTGTAGCAATGCAAAAATGAAAATTGTGCAAGAACACAAAAGGTGCAGGACAAGATCTGTATCTTCTTAAAAGAGAAGAAAGAAGAGAGAAGAGTAGAAAAACAAGGCCCAAGTTCAAGTCTCCTGACTGCCGCCTCAGTTTGAATTAAGATGTTGGAGTTGCCTCACCTGTTAACATACAATAAGACAGCCCCAATGTGAAACCTGCCAACATTAAACTGTCAGTTTTAAGCCCAAGTTTATTAAACATATTGTTAGCAAGTCACATAGTAGTTTTACATTAATGCCTCCTCAAAATTTCAATATGCATAAAAATGGAAGACTTCCATGCATTTCAACCTACCAGCTGAAAATGAACAACGATGAAGTATTATCTATTCTATTGGATCATTGTCTTGTCCAATCCAGGGAACCCCAACCTTTTCAAGCCTGAAAGCACCTCTGGAAGTCTGATGCAGGCTGATGAGCACAACCACAAAATGTCAGGGAATGAGGTAAATGTAGCTCTTCAAATGTAAAGGCAGAAGCTCTGTTTACAGGAGGACTTTCAAAATGAACACATAGTTTGAAAATATTTTCTTCTATACACACAGTTCAGCTTTAATAACGCAGTGAAGACACTTGTGCTGTGGCAGCAACTGCTACCAAGGCAACTTTTAAAAAATCTGCTCAAGCTCCAATAGCCAATCAGAAGCCCTGCTGGGCAAAGGCCTCACTCACTATAAAAACTCTTGGCAGGCATCAGAAAAGTTGTTAGTGGACATCGTGGTATGGTTTAGTGCCTACTTCACCTATTCCTGATGTAATGTGCAAAATGACATGTTACTTGAAACAAGGAACTGCAGCAGAAAGTTACATACCCATTTTGTCTTCACAACATTGAGGATTACTTATCCCAAATCATGATGTTATTACACTGCTTATTTCTCTGCCTCTGCTAAAGTACTAGCTGCTAGTTGCAGGAACAAGAAAAAAGGGACACTTTCTGGGGACAACTCACATAGCCTGTGTTTAATTCTGATCTTACCTTTCTGCAACACTTGACTGTGCATTAATTACTGAAGCATGAATTAATGAGCACTGGCAGATTTCTGCAATCCCTTTAATAGTGTAATGAGGGTGAGGCAAGAAGAGCATCTGAACTAAGGCCAAGGGACAAAGGTCAATGTATTGAAAAAAATTCAAATGATTTTATATGGTCACATCTTCTTTCCTATTTGGAATTCCAAACAGTTTCAAGGCAGCAAATGAAAAGATAGATAACAGCTGGTTGGGAAAGAGTAGACACATCATCATAGTTGCAGTTTTTGAGTATATACCTGAGAATAAAGCCTAAAACGCATTCAGAAATGCAGGAATATAATCAAATGAGACTTCTGCTGATTCAAAAGTGGCTGTTCACATCTGAACTGCTGAACAACAGCTTCTAAATGGACTCACTGCTGTACAGCAGAAGTAGCGTGAATAGTGACTACTTGAGACCTCATCAGAAGTACTCAAAAAGGACCCCAACCACTCTCTTCTTCCCAGATATTAATAATAACTTCCCCTCCACCCCCCAAGTCAATCCAGGCAGGTCTCATTTTATGGGATACACATATACACTTAATTGTAGGGGCCAGGTTTGTAAGGGAAGGGATAAAACAGCTCATTACAACACTGTCTTCCTTGCTCTCTTCTGCTTAATGGGATATTCATGAAACATTTTCAACATCAAAATATTTATTTGACACTTCCCTGCATCTGCCCATACTGTACATATTTGCACAGGTGTACCTTGTATCAAACTGTATGAACCTCTTTCTCATTTAAGTGTGTCTAACTAACGCACCATAGCTGGTATACAGACAAACATTTTAACCTCAACACATGCAGTGGGCATAGCAAGTGATGGCCTATAACCATGGTGGTGAACCAATGGCACTCCAGATGTTCATGGACTACAATTCCCATCAGGGTCTGCCAGCATGGCCAATTGGGAATTGATGGGAATTGTAGTCCATGAACATCTGGAGTGCCATAGGTTCTCCACCACTGGCCTACAATAAACTGCTCCATAAAATCAGGAATATGTTTTAGCAGTGTAAGGACACGCAGCACAAAAACATTTGTCACTTAACCAATCTCTCTACAATAGATTCATTAAGAGATTCCTATCCACGTGTCACCTTTAAAGGGAAGGACAGCAAGAGATCTATCTGAAAACAAAACCATACCCTAGACAACTACTCATATCTATTGATTCTGCCACAATGCATGCAGTTCCAAGTAATATAAAATGCAAATAGCTCTAACATTGCCATGGTTATGACTATGAGTATCCTCTTGGCTACAACTTTTGGTTGCCGTGTTTCACACAAATCGCGACTCATCTACCCAAATTCCCACACTGTTTTTCAGCTATGTGCAGCACAGCTACATTTCTATAAACTATAGGAACAGTTTAAATAATGTACCTGCCAGCACGTTTGCACACCCAGAAGAGTTTTGGAGGATTGGGGTAAAAGCCAAATCTATATGCAACAGGCTTCTTTGAACTGCTGCCATAGTATGCAGCATTATTATAAATTGTGGAAGCTATTCAAGACACTGATACAGAACAAATGAGAATAAGTGCAGTTTCATATGTTCAAGGCTGCAAGCCTTCATGCAGTTAGAGGACAGTAAGCTCCATTAAACACAGTGTATTTACTTCAGAGTAAGCTTATCATCACTAAATCCCTGGCCATGAGCTTAGAAAAGCTTTTTTTAGTAGAACTTCAAACTATATCTGGTTTCAGGGTTTTTGTAAAAAAAAATCTCTAATCTTCTAGGTAGTACAAAAACATGAACATTTTTTCCCCAGTGATGTGGAACTCTGTCTCACTGTTTCTCTCTATCCTTTATCTGGCTGAGAAGCTATCAGAACAGAAGGTGGAACTGCTTCTGAAGCACAAGAAAACTGTGTTTGAAAATGGAAGTAAAAATCAGTTGCAAGCCTAGTGCTAAATAGCTCTCAAATTCTCAGTACAACAAATTCTTCTCCCTTAAAAGAGAAAAGGATGAACAACTTCCTCACCACTGGTAGCTTGGTGAGTATTCTTACAGAAAAATAATTATCAGCTTCATAAAGTAACAAAAATGTAGCAACTTTTCTAAAAAGTTCAAAAATGGATGAACATTTGTAGGAAGGGAATACAGTTGACATCGCTGGATACTAGTCGAAAGCATAGCACCCATCTGTACCTGCCAATGTGTTTCCTAAAACTCACTTCTCTTTGGGATAAATGATAAATGTTTTGGATGAAAAAGAACAACAGTTGGGGTCACTCCCACTAAAATAATTCTGGGCAGTCAAATCACACCTGTGTGCCCTCAGCTTCCCTGGGTTCAGCAGTCGCTTCCTGTGATCAAGCAGGGAACAATCCATTATTTTAAAGAAAGAAACAAAGAAAAACCACTGTATTTCTTTCTAAGGCAGAAAACCAATACCAGCCTTTCTCTATGATTTGTAATACCTTTCTCTATGATTTGTAATTGCCATGGTGGTATCCACAGCTTTTTTCAAAATTCCAGAAGTGTCTGCAGGCTCAACAAAAATGAGGATTTCTATCATATTATAGGGACTATTTCACTAGCATTGACAGTCTCAAATTTAGCGATTACATTTACTAAGAGAAAAAACACAAATACCCAACAACACCTTGTCAGACATGAATCTGTTTAACTGAAGTGTTTGCTGGGACAACAACATCCCAAGGGTAAAAGTAAATTACTGCTATTTGTTCTCACTACCAACCCTAAACAGTCTAAAATGACTCTTTGGTTACATTCCTTCAGATTCAAACATCTGCATCTTTAAGATTTTCAAAGTATTTCCGTGTTTTACTATCAATGCAATGATCTTACTTATGCATACTTGAAATAAACCCCACTGCACTTTCAAGTCAACCTTGGCTATAAACAGCTGCAACAATCTCCAGTAAAATCCAAAACCAAAAATAGTGCAATAACTTGGATAGACCAAAACATCACAAACAGTGGAACAGTAAGTTCCTGATCACCAGTTTCAGTTACAAGGAGCAATAGGTTATGTACACTATTTCTATTAGAAGAACAGGATAGGAAAAGTTAAATCAAGACACATGTGGTGCACAGAAGTAAACTATTTCAGAACCCTTTGCAGAATGAACTGTTGTTAACAGCAAGATTTTACTATTAAAGCTTCCATTATTTAAGACATTCCCTACACTTAACAATAAAAAAGCTGGAGACAATATCCCCCAAACAGCCAATTAATAATAGTGAATGTTTTTTTAATACATAGAAGATGAAAAACTAAAAAGTGATGGCTAAGGTAATATATTTAGTCATTGAAGTTGAATCAGCTTGTGTGCCTTGGTGGCCCTGTTGAGGGCAGAAAGGCAAGTTATAAATTATGTAAATTAAAATAAATTTCCATTAGCCAACTTCTCAAATATCAGTTGCTCTTTTCTTAGGAAATCAATTCCAATACCACCAACTTCTAAAAAGCACCCAGCTAAAATGAGTAAGCATCATATCTGGATGCCCGGGTAGGCCTCTTTTGTAAACTGTACTGATTCTTCCTGCTGCCCACCACAGGTCAGCATGCTACACATTACAGGTGTGTTTTGCACATATCAGCTAATAACATTTTGTGGACTAGTAATATTTTCAGAAACTGCTTTAGCAGTTAACCATAGTTCAGTTGACAACAGGGCTTCACACCCATCAGCATATTTCTGCCATTTCCCACAGGAAGCTTCCTCTAAGGAAGCTGGTTTAAACAACAGCCAATGTGTAGCAGCTGGTAGACATGGAGAAAACAGAGCTCCATCCATTGACCTGTTTGGACCAGTTGTATTTCTTAAAACCTCTACCTAGCTAACACTAAAATTATAAAAACTTAACTTTTAACATTAAAGATCATAAACAAATACTGTAGTCAAGCAAACCTGTAACTGATTTAAGTTACCATCACTTCTTACTCCTCACTTACTGTTTGTTTTTCATACTATACATTCTACAAAGCAAGTCACCTGGCAGGGATGGGCCCCGGAATTTTGGTGTCTCAAAATAAATGTACATAGTGCCTTCTTGTGCAGCAAAAACATATATAACAGACAAGAGGTAACTTCTTAATCAAGCCTCAAAAAACTACTCCCTGAGACAAGCCATCCTACCCTGCCTAGCCAGGTGCACAGAATTAAATAGTATATAAAATAAATGACAACTATTATTTGCCTTTGACAGATGCAGCATATTAAATACTAGCAAAAGGTCTGAGAGAGGCTGAAATAATAGCTAGTACTATTGCAAAACTGTCTGGGGGAATGCAATGTACACTTCTACATACAAATATGTGAGGGTCAGCCAAGGAAAAAGCTGTCCCCTATACAACAGTTTCTCCAAATGCAAGAATTTGATTTTACCAAATGGAATGAATGAGTCATTATTTTCTAAAGCAGGAAAATCAAGGAATAGCAGGATTGATACTAAAGCAATTCCCTGTTATTGCTGTGTTCTTATCATGAACACAGGCTCCTAGTAGGCTTTGTTTCTTGGTTACAGTGGAATATGTCAAAATGTCTGGACTGTAAAGATTTCTAGGGAGTTGCAGAAAGGACAGTATTGTGACCATCACGAATTACAAAATCAATAAAATGACAGTAACCCTAGGTAATGACCTGCAATCTTTTTCACCATTGCTACTATGTAAACACGATTCCAAAAACTACATAGCAGAAAACAGCATCGTTATATAGACTCATTATATGTAACTTGCAAATTCCTGTCCCTGACTTTGGAAACTTTTTTTTGCTATGCAACCGATGGCTAAAGTAATTTCCAAACTTTTACATGATATTTCATCTGAGGACAAGGGACAGCCTTAGATGTCTAATCCTCACAACTGTAAAATCTTATGCTACAAAGTGCAAACATAAGGTGTTCAGGTTTTTTTTACTGTATTCTCCTTCTGCCAGCAGCACCTTCTCATCCAGTAACAGCAGATGTTAGAACAATGATGGCGAACCTATGGCACAGGTGCCAGAGGTGGCACTCAGAGCCCTCTCTGTGGGCACGCGCAAGCAGAGTCACCCCCCCTCCACACACACATCTAGGCTGGCCTGGGCCACTGGGCTCTATTATTAGCATTAAACCTAAGACCTAGTTTTGGGGAAGCAGTGTAGGTAACCCTGTTAAGTGCTGTTAAACCCCACTGATTTCCATGCGAAGAACTAAAGCGCAATCCTTTACCTGGGAGTAAGCTTGGTTGCTGGCAATGGGGCTTGCTTCTGAGTAAACCCTCCTAGGGTCGTGATTCACCTGTTGGAAGAGTTGCAAGGTTGCTTCAAAGCAAAGCCACCGACTACCACCAAGCTTACTCCTGAGTAATGCATGCCTCGGAACCAACCGTTTTTCTAAACTGAAACCTCAGTATTCAGGTTAAATTGCCGTGTTGGCACTTTGCGATACATAATTGGGTTTTGGGTTGCAGTTTGGGCACTTGGTCTCGAAAAGGTTCGCCATCACTGTGTTAGAAGAACCACAAGGGGAAAAAAGCTGCTTAACTGAGGCAGCTACATTAAGATGCAACAGCAGATGAAGTCTTTTCTGCCTGTCGCACAACAGGAACCACAGATGGCAAAATAATCAGAAAGTAGGATCCCCCTCTCTCTCCCTCCCCCATTGCAAATTCAGGTCCCCGAATGGTTTCTTCCTTTCCAGGTTCATAGAATCATAGAGTTGGAAGAGACCCCAAGGGCCATCAAATCCAACCCCCTGCAATGCAGGAACACACAGTCAAAGCACTCCTGACAGATGGCCTTCCAGCCTCTCTTTAAAAACCTCCAAAGGAGACTCCACACTTCCGAGGTAGTGCATTCCACTGTCGAACAGCCCTTACTGTCAGGAAGTTTTTCCTGATGTTTAGGTGGAATCTCTTTTCCTTCACCGTGAACCCATTACTCCTGGTCCTAGTCTCTGGAGCAGTAGAAAACAAGCTTGCTCCCTCACCAACATGACATCCCTTCAAATATCTAAACATGGCATTTCATCAATAATGGTTTAGCTTTTCATAGGTCTAAATGGGCTGCAGGTAAAAATTTGTTTCTACAAAGCACCTTGTATTTGCAATGGGTTGAATCCAACCTAGTGTCAAAGCTGTTTTCAGAAGTAGCGCTTGTGTGCTCCTCCTGCACAGAATCATATGGCTTTCCTCTGTCCTATACTTTACCTTAATACTCACATATTCCATCCTACTACACCACCATCTTTTTAATTAATTACTGTATAAGAAGTCTTACTATGTTTTATCATAAAACACATCTACATGCTATCATTTCAATCTTGTATAATTTTCTAGTCTTTTCTAGTCCATCCAAGTAGAGATATCTCTGCCAAATATCAACTTGCCAACAAAGCCATGCACTTTAACAACAGTCCCTCACTTTCTAAAGCTTTAACTCTAGCTCTTAAAGGCTGTCAATATTACATATGCTCAACAAACAGAAGAGCTTGCATAAGACTAGTCAGATATACAACAAATCCTAGGCATTAGTTCAGAGGTATCTGATTCCCAAAAATGGCACTTAGCACTGCCAATCTTAGGACTTTGCTTCAACAGTTAATTCCAGCATAATTAATGGAGTCAATTTGTGTACTATATATAATTGTATGCTAGTTATAAAAATGAGTAATAGGTAAAATGTTGTGACCCAAGGTATTCGCATGTACTGTTAATACAAAACACGTTGCTTCTTATATCAAGACATTGTCTCATGCACAGGACCAAAGAAGTTATCTATAAGATACCTCAAGTTCTACAATTATGTGAGTACAAAAAGGATAGGAAGTACTCCTGAATACTACATTCCTTTATGACTTATCTATGGCTGCTTGTGGGTGCAACATGATCAAACTATTAGAAGTACAGGTCTCACAGCTGTATAAAGAACAGAAGTAGAAAAACACAATAGTTAAAATTACAGTTCTGAAAAGAAAATGGTCAGTCCTTTGCTTTAACAACTTGTGAAACCTTGTCTTTGAGGACTGTTCCACATGAGCTTTTTTTTGTAAAATACTTTCCACATGGTACTTTGGAATACTAGTATCAAAAACGTTTATGGAAACAACTGCTGAACACCCTGTTCACTTTGTGGCTGAGATCTTGTTCAACTACCATGAGAGTTAAACACAAGTTCCTACAGATATTCCAAACAGATAATTTTATTAGTTTACAAAATTAAATGTAAACGAGTACTAGAGAATGTGCAATATTCACAAGAGAAGCATACAGAAGCTTAAACCAGACTGATTTCATAGCAAATAGATATGCCTGAACAGACTGCCACATAATCCTGCCAGTTTTAGATTTTGAAAATGTTGCTTTAACCATGGTTCTGCACAGAAACAGCAGTATCAGCAGACAGTCATATGAGACTGTGTTCAGTTACAAAGTGTTTAATGACATTCAGAACCCATATAATTTTTCAAATTAAAAATAATCTTTAGAAATTGGCATAAGAATGACAAAGTTGCTGAATGCAAATACACTTTTTGTAGTTTAACAAGAAAAGCAAGTGCAACACCAAAAATGTAAGAGCACATATGCACTGCAGACATAAGACAATTTACATATACAAATTAGCTTTCCTGAAAAACTTTAATTTTCCAAGGTGACTACAATCTTAGAAAAAAAAAATTCAGTATGATACCAAATGTCAACTGGCTGAAGAAAGCTATGCCACAGTAGTATCAAAATGAAACAGGTTTGTAGTATACCTATGCCCTTACAGGAAGCAGAATTGTTTATAAGCATTCAAATCAATGGCCCCTTCCGCACACGCAAAATAATGCATTTCCAAACCACTTTCACAACTGTTTGCAAGTGGATTTTGCTATTTTGCACAGCTTCAAAGAGCACTCAAAGCAGTTTGAAAGTGCATTATTCTGCATGTGCGGAATGAGCCAACATCACGATATTTGGAATTTCAAACATGTAAAATAATGTAAGGAGCCATACCATGAAAACATAAAGAAAACTTATAGAAGTTCAACCATTACGGTACAATAAAGAAAAAGATGCTGAAGAAGCTTTAGACATAAACATAATTTATTTGAAATGTCAGGAAAAACAGTTTGATTATCAATTGTATAAAATATGTTCTAAGATTATTACAAATTATAACTGGAAGAGTACAATATTCACTTGTGTGTGTGCATACTGTATTATACATCTAACAATGTATATTTTTGTAACAAAAATGGATTTCATGTATACTGCTAAGATGCTCACATCTTACAACAATATGTCCAGAAGGATTACAAACTACCCTGACAAGCACTGTTATAAAAATGTTCAGGATTGAGTCCATGACACAGAATATTCCAGACATGAAACTCTGAAAGTATCCACACATTTGTTTCTCTTTTCAACAACAGAAGACAACTGCTATATGATTAACTTCAGAGTGAAGATGGCCAATAGGGAAATGCCATTTTTTCAGTATGTAAATACGAGCCTGATTCCATACCTTAGACAGCAATTAATACTGTTCATTTAGCAGTTAATGCTTGGTCAAAAAAATAATCTTAAAGCATTGCCTAAGTAGTTTTATTTTAATTTAATAAAGGATTTCCACCTGTCTATGGACTTAAATTCTCATATAAAAAACCCCGCTTCCTTAAACAAAATTTTAAAGAACTGTTATACTTTCCACACTAATACCCATTTATGAAACCTGTTCACTACATATGCCATGCATAACATCATGCTCTGTATGGTATTCTCCCCTTTCAACTATGTTATCTTCTATCATAACATTCAAACACATGTGAGATGTGGCACATGTAATCAAAGCTCTGTATTTCTTTTCTAATTCTAATTCCTTGTTTAATTCAGACAACTAATTCAGACACCATAGTTTCTCCTATGAACAGAATGGTCACAGGGATGTTAACTTCATTTCTAGTGGCTCACCACTGCTGCCACTGTACATATTTAGAGTCCCCAAGATTTCTTTTTCTCATGCAGTTTAGACAAAGTTGTTTCTACAACAAATATCGATTCCATAATTGTATGTAGATATTTGCTAACCAATTTAAGAAATTTTATTGTATTTGATCTACAATAAAAATGGAAAAAGCTGTTCTATTATATCTGTATTTAGTGAGGCTATGATATGGGGCGATAGCTGGACTGATATGTCAAACAAATTCCTTGATTTCACAAATGCATGTGCATTTAATTGGAGACCAATACATTTTCTTGACTGCAGAATGTTATAGTGTTACAATGTTGGGTACAAATAGTAAATATGGTTAAATCCAGCCAATCACATAGTCAATTCCTTTTAAGATACAAGAACATAAGCAAATTAAGTATGAATGCAAACACTTGTTTCATAACAAGCTGTCATACTGTTTCTTTCAAATAAAAGAATAGTTTGATATGATCCTAATCATATTAGTACAGCTTATCACATCTATGAAGTTTGAGAACAGAAAAGCACCAGAAAGTATACCGTATATACTGGCGTATAAGACGACCCCCCCCCCCCACTTTTCTAGTTAAAATATAGAGTTTGGGATATACTCGCCATATAAGAGTACCTGGCGTATAAGACGACCCCACACTTTACAGATGATTTCCCAGGGTTCAAAAGTAGTCTTATACGCCAGTATATACAGTACTAGTTTTGATAACTATCAAAACTTTCCTTGCCAGACAATCACAAAACTACCGAAAACAGAGCCATGAAATTAGTGATTATTTGAATTTTAAAAAGCACTAGGAAATGCATACCTGTCGGCTAAACCCCTCACTTGGTACAAATCGTAATTCTCAGTTCCCATTTTAAACATAATCCATCTTAATATCAGTAGGATTAGGAGAGCAATTTTGTCTACAATTTCATTTCCCCCCCATGAACCTTTTACAAAACTTCAATGTTAAATTCTTCACTGTGACCAGTAGGGGTCATTTCAGTATAAAAATTGTACTGGAAGAAATTGACTTGAAAAGGAGATTTGGGGAAAAAATGTTCTACAAAAACTGTATTAACAATTTCCATGGAAAAAATTTCATCTGCAAGTTACATTCATATTAGTATTTACAGTTTTAATACAGGCTAATACAGGATATTTGTGACGTAAACGCTATCTCTAGTAACATTAAGAGGCTTTTGTATCTTACTGTAACCTGGAAGGTTAAATAAAAGGATGTCTTGTAAACCTCTTAAAAGTTTAAAGCCAGTCATCAAATATTCATTCAGCTGATTACCATTGTGTGTGAGATGACAGTATCAGCTAGTTAATTCCCCTGTAGTATGTCCTTGTGATAGCTAAGGCAGGTACAACTAGTGGTACTGTCAAGCCCATTATATAAAATGATTCTTTATTTTTAGCACAGTATGCCAGATTTACTTCTAACTAAAATACTAGAAGCTCCATCATTCCTAAAAAAATTATAATTCACCAAACATTTCCAGAAAGCTCCACACCACTGTACAGTAAGGAAGTCAGGTATCAAGGTATTACAGCAGATCATCAGCATAATTCCACAGCAACATTACTGTGAAGTATGCTCAAAACATACCATAGCAGAATGCAAAGTTCAACTTGTTCCATAACAGAAATTTCTTATACGACTTATTAATTCAAAATGCTTATACCCTTTGTAAAGCTGAGTAGCATAAAGCAGAAATAAGTTAATCAATACAAGAAGAAATCCAACTTGAAATTATCAGCAATATGCCAGAAGCCCAACAAACCTATGATGATTTCCATCATGCAAAACTAGGCAAAAAAGGGGTAAGGAGAAGAGCACACCTGAGTTTAAATACTGAAGTCAGTCTCACACCAAAACAAGTAGCAATACTAAATTTCAGGCTAACATATCATAAAGGTAATGTTTAGTTATGTCATTTTTAGAGTACAAAGGGAAGAGACTAGTATGCTTTTAACAGTTTTTTGGAAGACTGCCTCTGTTTTCTCAAAGGAATTTTTAAACTCTCTGCAGCCCTCTAGTGGATCGACAAAAGCTATCCTTTCTGCAAATGGCCAAAGGAGGGGGGTAATGGGGGGATTTTCCATGCAGATTTTCATCTACTACAACAGAATTGGTTTTTTTTAAGCTTTCTCTCTTGGTTAATGAGCAGTAACAGAGGCTCTCTCATGACACATACAGAAATATTTTGCTTGACTGCAGTCTGTACATTTTCATTTATCAGATAGCACCTATTTTAAAGCAAACTGAAGGTGATAAAATATGAATAGGCTTCTTTTTTACCTATTAAAAGAAAGGATCCCCTTTCTCTCCATGCTGATACAAAAGTGATGGGAATAAACATAACACGTTAATCAATTTTTGTCCCATTACTATGTCCCATTACTAAACAATTACAAAATTAGCAACATGGGTTCTTGACTGGGGGCTACTGCAACTCAGAAAATGAAAGGATACCAATTAAGATAATGCTGAACAACTTTTGCAAGACCATTAACTGCTGATCAATACATTATAATTTACTATTTAAACCTACAGGGTCACAGTACTTGCAACATTTTGAAAACTGGGTCATTAAAAAAAGATGCAACAGTGACAGCCCAAAGCTTCCAAAACTGCAAAAAAGCATGGACAGGGCACCACTAGATATTTACTTCCTTGCAAGCGCTGACAGAAATGTTTTGCACGTTAAAATCATAATAATGCATCTGTTAGGCAACAAACCTTGCAGTAGTCATAGTACTCTCTTTCAAGTCAACATGGTTAGGCTGTAAAGGCAGGTAGTGAAACAGACCTCAATGTCAAAGGAAACAGTAAACTGAAAGGGTAGTGCCAGATATCTACATCAGACTCACACTGACATGTTTTTTATACAGAGAAGAAAAGGTGAGTTTTGTTTTTGTTACCCACCACGAGACCAGCACAGACCTTAAAAAGTGATGAAAGGAATGATTAGAGAGGAAAAAAATTAAGGAAAAAAAGAGAACAAAAACATCTATCCACCTTGCGAGGAGGAATAGCTCCAATACCGGCAGCAAAACACAACTTCAGAGACTTGGGTGGGGGTTAAAGAAGCGGTCAGTAGGTGTGTATTTGATGTGGCCCAAAATGGAAAATAACCAGGCGGGGGTGGGGGAAAGAAAAAGACGCATATCCTATAACTACATTAACAAGGAAGGAAAACAGATACGCCACACTAGCCAGCCTCCACCCTCTCTTGGAAGGAAACTGCCACCTTTCAAGGTACTCGCTGGATTGCACACCAGCAGTGTGGCGAACGTGGAGTAGCAAAGAGTGGGGAGAGGGAACCCCGAAGAGCCACAATCCGTCGACTCAGGCGGAGTGGAAGGGGGAGGAAGACTGGGGCGGGAGGGGGAGACCCTGGAGCCCACGGCCCCTCACCCCTTTTCTCAGCACTCTCGGCCGCTGGACACACGCTTCCTCCACGCTCCCCGGGAGGAGGAGGTGGGGTGAGATCGCTCTATCTGCAGCGGGGTCGGCAGGGATAAGCGGTCCGCCGCGTTTACCTTCACAGACGCCCGCTTCGTACTCGGTGAGAGAGTCCCCGTTGAGCGGCGGGCGGATCACGCAGCGGAGCCCCCGGTCGCAGGCGCCGTGGAGCCCGAAGAAGCCGCCACAGCTCTCGTTGCGCTGCCGGGCGCACAGGAAGCAGCAGCCGCAGATGTCCAGCACGACACCGCCGGGGCAGTTCTTGGGCTCCTCGCACCGCGACTCGTCGCAAGGCAGACAGACGAACGCCCGCGTCCCGCACTCCTCCAGCAGCAGCAGCGCCAGCAGCAGCAGCCACCCCGCCGCCAGGTGCCAGCCGCCGCCGCCCACACCCCGGCTCCGCCGACCCGCGGCCAACGCTGCCAGGTACATCCCGGCCAGGGCTTAGAAGCCCCCGCCAATCCACACGGAGTCTCCGGGTCCCGCACGGACCTGCCCAGTCCAGGCGGCGGCGGCGGCAGCAGCACCTCCTCCGCCCCTGCCCCTGGAGAAAAGTTTCCTCGCCGCGACAATGACGGCGGCGGCGGCGGCGGCGGCTCCAGCCAAACTTCTACTCCAAGGCAGCGGCTTCCCCCTCCTGGCCGCCCTCGCTGTGTGAGGCAGTGCCGACCCCCCTCAGGCTCAGAGTTATGCGCGCGCCTGGACCCGCGCCGGCTTCCCGAAGCCCCTCGACTACCCCGCGCACGGCTACTACGCAGCAGCTATAACGGGCGTCAGAGAACGAACACGAGCCAAGCCACAACGCTCGCACCGACTCCTCGACTCCGGACTCTCTTACTGCCTCCGACTTTCGCCGCTCCCTACGTTCCACCCCCACCCCCTCCCAATCCTTCCCCATTGGACGGTGGAGTACCTAGCCCCGCCCAAGCCTGGCTTCCGTCCCACTCATTGGACGTTCCTGCTGCCTGGCTCCACCTCTCTCCCAGCTTTTCTCTCTGTGGCGGAGCAAGGAAGGGCGCTGCGGCTTGGGCCCCGCGGCAATTGCTTAGCGCTCCCCCTTTCCCTCCCCCACCACTTCCCTCCCGCTCGGCCCCGCCCCCGCCCGTGGCGTCCCGTTCCTAGAGGCGGGGGAAGCGGCGGCTCCCGGACGAGGCCGATCGATCCACCGGTGGGATGCTTAGCCTGTCCGGGAAAGCCGATCGCGGGCGAGGATTGCCCCCGAATTAAATAGAGGGCAGCGGTGATGGAAGGAAGACTGAGGCAGGGACAGATGCTTTGCGGAGGCAAATTCCGTTCAGTTCCAACTTGGCTTTCCCGAAAGTGTCTGCGGGACCGCACTGCACGACTTCTGAATCACGTGGCTTGCTTGGTCCTCCCCCTCGAGCGAGCTTTGGCGTTATCGGGCAACCTTTTTAAAGCAAGCGAACAAAAATACCTGACTATCAAGCTTCTACCTAATCATCCCCAAGCTCTCCTTTTGGGATTTCGATTTGGAGAACCAAAGGCTGCACAGATTAGTGAGAAATCACTGCCCCGTGTGAAATACCTCTTTGGACTGTGGAAACATGATAGTGTGTTCAAAAGTTCCTGTTTTTCTCATGGACCTAAAAGAGTCTAGAAAACTCTCTCCACTAAACTACATAGCCTGGAAATGAGGGGCTGCAGAATTGTCTATTTCCAGGAGTGCCATTTGGATGGCCCAGAGAAAAGATTTGACACACACACACACCTTTTTTTTCAAGCCTGAAGGAATGCCTGCATCTCTGGCCTTACTCTGCAAGTGGAATGGCTGAATGTTTCCCCAACAGTGTGAAGTAAAAATGGTCTCCTTGGCAGAAATAGCAGACTTGCATTTCTATAGCGAGTTACCTGAGAGTGGAGTCAGTTAAGAAATAACACATCTCTGCTCCTGATGCTGGGGCAAACTTAAGCAGATTCCGCATGGGCCAAAAACAGCAGTCAGAAAACGGTGTAAAATGGTTTAAAATGGTGTCAAAGGGTTTACACCGTTTTCACACCACTGTTTTTGGCCCATGCAGAATCCGCCTTAGGGTGGCTGTCTTAGTCCTGCCAGCTTGTATGTTTCCTTGGGATTTTTGGCTGGCCATGGCTGGAAGCACCGCTAAATAAGATAGATATTTAGTCTGATCCAGTAGAGCCCTGTTATGCTATTATGCTACCATTAAGTGCAGCAAACCAGCAATTTGACACATGATTCCTCTTCGGAGGCACCAACCTGCCTTTTTAATTCGCATCAGTCCTGAGCTTTTCCTTGTGCCTTTCAAAACAGCACAAGACAGTTTATCTCTAAACTTCTGATTTTACAAACATAGTCCCTGAGCGTATTAGCAGCCTCCATGGGAGCAAAAATATGATTCTTCCCAATTATCAGTAAAATCTCCCTGTCAAACTGCTGTCATTGACTGTCTAAAACAAACAAACAGACCTCCTAAGGAACACAATTAGATGAAATAATTAAACAGGGGAAAGTGTCTGTGTGTCTGTGGGAGAATGAAAGTCAGTTGAATTAAACATCTGAACCACAGCCCAAGGGAGAAATAAAAAGTGACTAATAAGAGGAAAGAAATATTGAAAACAACCACAATGTCTACTTGTTGAGTTCTCAGCAAAAGTAGTAAGCCCCCAAGAGGACAAGGTGGAAATAGAAAGCGAAGGAGCCTAGCAGCTGTTCCGTTCTCGCAATACCTTACTCAAAACAATGTCTGTACAATTTTAAGGCAAGAATGAGTGAATAAACCAGAACAGGAAACTCAAAATGGCATGGAAAAATGTAGCTTGAAGGATACATCTCTGAAAGTTGAGATACAACTTTCTCTTGTAGTAATCTCAAAGTCAGAAGTGCTAGTGCTCTTAAATTGCTTTCAATCTTTGTATTCATCCAAATGCAATGTATACTGTATAAAATAAAATGTGTTTAATTGGAGAGGTAGCAAATCTGCCAAGGTTTTGCTTCCCTTTATATACTTTTGTGCAATCCCTAAATATTTTTAAATCTCTTTTTTTCCTCAGTAAGAATAAAAACGCTGAAGGAATCAAAGACATGATTGGAAATCTCTCGCCAAGTCCAGCTACCCCTCAAATTCCCCCTTCAAGCATTCTGTGAGCTCTCAGAGGCTTATACAAAATAATTCTCCCCACCTTTTTTCTTTGACACTTAGCTTCCTGCTTTCATCATTCCATTGCTTTGATTCTCCAGGACTTTTGAGTGTTTTTTCTTTTCTTTTTAAATTATTTTTCTGCATCCTGGAATTCCTAGAGACTCCTGCCTATCTATGCTTGGCCCCATTCTACAGCTTTCATTATATATATAGGAGCAAATCAATGTACTGTTATAGTAATAATAGTGCATATTTCAGTTGGGACTTTGCTCAGAATCTAACATGCACCCTACAGCCTTGTCAATGAAACCAATGGAAATAGGCTGACATTTGGGGAGAATTAAAGCCTTGGAACATCCTGCTTAACCCTTAGTATTAATCAACCACAACAGATTCTAAACAATGGAATGGTACTTGCTTTTGTTCATCCCTTGTTATTTTTGTGTTTCCCATGCCAATGAAAAGAACAATATCTAAATGTATGGCAAGAAATGTTTGTGGGGTGCTCTGTATCACTTGGAATTGCAGCTGGGTAGAATGTCAAACAGCATAAAGAATTCCTTTCGTTTCTTCTTTTAAGGTATTTATTAGCAGGAGTTGTGATATTGTTCATATTTATTAAATTAATTCCTTATGTTGTGAGGTGTTTATCAGGGAAGAGTGAACCTTACATTGAGATTATCTATTCCTTAGTTACCTGAAAATGAAGAAATAATTTTTAAAAATGTGGGAGAGGGGCTGTATTCTGGGTAATTTAGTGCAGAGTTGTGCAGGATGGTATAGAGGTGCATGTTGTTGTATTGCAGATATTGCTTTTTCAGTTCTCCACTCCTTAGGCATGTACAGTAATCATTTGGGAGATGTTTGATATTCATATTAACAAAACTGATTTGACATTTAATTTCAGTCATAACCCAGTATAATTTCCTGTTCCAATAGCTTGCATTCATATTCTCCGGATTGCTATTTCAAACTCTACCCACAAGCCAAATGCTTGTTTTGGATAAATTATGCTGTCTTGTGAATTGGTTATTATCTCTTAGGTAGAACATTTCTGTCTAGGTATACTAGGCAAGTTTCAGTGAAAATTGTGAGTTATTCTCCACCAAAAAGATCTTACTGTTAATATCAGCTACTATATGTCATGGCTTCTCTTGGCACTCACTAGTCTCTTACAGGTTGTAATAACTATCCATATACTGAATCCATCTGTAGCAAAATTCTGAAAAGAGTGGTTCTTTAAGAAACCTAAGCAGTATACACAGGTCAAAGAAGGTAGATCTTAGAAGAGTCATAGATGTTCCAGGAGACTTAACTGCCAACATACCAAGTAACTTGAAGACTGGACAATTCTAATATAAAACCTTCTACTATTCTACATAAAACCTTATTTCGGACTGTCCTGAAACTTTACTTGATTCAACAAGCAGCTGTTTGTCTTTTGGCTAGTGTCAGCTAGCAGGAACATTATCATCAGCGTGGTACCAGCGTGGTGTAGTGGTTAAGAGCAGATGGACTCTGATTTGAAGAACCAGGTTTGATTCCCTGCTTCTCCATCTGAGCAGTGGATTCTTATCTGGAGAATTAGATTTGTTTCCTTTCTTCTACACACAAACCCTGCTGGATGACCTTGAACTAGTTGCAGTTCTTCAGAACTCTCTCAGCCCCACCTACTTCACAAGGTGTCTGTTGTGGGGAGAAGAAGGGAAAGGAGTTTGTAAGCCCCTTGAGTCTCCTTAAAGGAGAGAAAAGAGTGGTATAAATCCAAACTCTTCTCTTTTTCATCAATGTATCTAATTCTCAGCACAGCCAAATCTGATAATACTTAAATCCAGAGGCTGCAATCATGAAGTAACAAAACAAATCTGTCTGCAAAAAGCTATATCCAACTCCAATCACATCTGTTGCACTCTGGCTGTCTTGTATAAATAAAGATATTATACATATAATTGTACATGTCTCTCTGATAAAAGGAAAGGGAGCATGAGTGGAAAGCTGGTATACTCAGGACTATTCAGTGGGGCTTGCTCCAAGGAAAGGATTGTCCTATATAGGACGCTTGATTAAGTATGCACATTTTAATTGAAATTTTCCTCTTTTTGTTCTTCTGGTTTTTTGAAAAATCTAACATAAACAGCCTAAACACAGAATGTGGAAAGGTCATGATATTATTTAAGCAGAAAACAAACCAATGAAGGACACAACAGAGTTCCATGTTGCCTTCTTTGAAAGGGAAAGGGGGAAGATTTGTATTGGATCTTAAAATATAAATTTGAAAATTGGGGAATAGTTTGCAAATTTCCATCCTTGAAGTATCTGTTAATGAAGCATAACCATATTTTCAGATCATGTGGGGACACGTGCAGAAAATAATACATTTTTATTAAAAGGTATATAAAGTTTCCTGAGTGAGTTTGGACACAGGGCAAATATATGCAATTGATATTTTGCAACTTTATGATTTGGACCCTAGACTTAAAAGACTAGAAATATGGGCTTGCATGTGGATTGGAGGAAAAGCTACCTGTGGCATTTAAATAAATATGCACATATTTCAGATTCGCGTGTTGTGTCAACATAGGTTCGCAGACATCCAGACGCATAGTGGCAATGGGGACATCCAGGGTGGCTTATCCCAGGTGCCACCATTGCTGTCACATGTTAGGGGTGTGTTGGGGCGGAGCAGGGGCAGGGGGGGGCATGTGGGCAGCTCATGCCTCGGGCGCAGTTCCCCCTCTCTTTGTCACTGCAGACATCCCGCTGAAAGCAACAACAAAAAAAGGAGGAAAAATGACACATACGCAGGATCACCAGGCAAAACAAAGTTTATTCATTTACTTTTTACAGTGAAATTGCGCATAGATGAGCTGCGAGTAGAGGAAACTGCAGGAGGAGAGGCTGCAGCGTTTGGGACTCTTTAGTTTGGAGAGGAGACGTCTGAGGGGGGATATGATTGAAGTCTATAAAATTATGCATGGGGTAGAAAATGTTGACAGAGAGAATTTTTTCTCTCTTTCTCACAATACTAGAACCAGGGGGCATACATTGAGAATGCTGGGGCGGGGGGAGAATTAGGACTAATAAAAGGAAACACTTCTTCACGCAACGTGTGATTGGTGTTTGGAATATGCTGCCACAGGAGGTGGTGATGGCCACTAACCTGGATAGCTTTAAAAGGGGCTTGGACAGATTTATGGAGGAGAAGTCGATTTATGGCTACCAATCTTGATCCTCTTTGATCGGAGATTGCAAATGCCTTAACAGACCAGGTGATCTGGAGCAACAGCAGAAGGCCATTGCTTTCACCTCCTGCATGTGAGCTCCCAAAGGCACCTGGTGGGCCACTGCGAGTAGCAGAGAGCTGGACTAGATGGACTCTGGTCTGATCCAGCTGGCTTGTTCTTATGTTCTTATGAAACCTCAGTGGGAAACCTTCACCAAATGGCAGAGGCAGCAGCTCACAAAATGGTGGGCGTGAGTGGTGAAAATGAAAGTAAAAAAGCTGGGGAGGGGGAGAACTAAAGCATCTCCTGCCAGCTTTTGTTCGCAAAGCAAGCAGGAGACATCTTCAACCCATCTTCATGAAAAAAGATTGCTAGTTTAGTGATTTTCAAAAAAACCAGATTGAGAAAAATAAAACGACATGAAAATGTTTTGGGAAAGAACGCTGTGTGATTTTTTTCCTCACAATGCTTTTTGATAACATCCTCAAGACATTATAATTGTGCTGTGCAGAAATGGCCTGTGTGTCGTGTTGTGTGAAACAAATGCTTCCTTTTGTCTGTTTTGAATCTCTCACCCTTCAGCTTCAGCAGAAAACCCCTCAACCTAGTATTATGAGAGAGGGAGATAAGTTTCTTCTTATCCATGCATAATTTTATAGACCTGTATCATGTCTCCCCTTACCCACCTTTTTTCTAAGGCAAAAATTCCTAAATATTTTAACTGCTCCTCATAGGGCAGTTGCCTAGCCCCTGAACACTTTGGTTGCTTTTTTCCATACAGTATTCCAAATGTGGACTCACCATAAATTTGTATGAAGGTAGTATGATTTCAGCAGTTTTATTCTCTATTCCCTGTGTAATTATGGCCAGCATGAAATTTGCCTTTTTCACAGCAGCCCCACATTGGGTTGACATTTTCATCAAGTCATCATTTTAATCACTACCACCCCAAGATCCCTTCCGTGGTCTGTTGCTCCCAACACAGATTCCATTAGGGTATATAAGAAGTTGGGATTTTTGCCCCAATGTGCATCAATTTACACTTGCCATTTCAATGCCCATTCTTCCAGTTTGGAGAGATCCTTTTGGAGTTCTTCACAATCCATATTAGTTTTAACCATCCTAAATAACTGGGTAGCATTTGCAAATTTGTTCTCACTATTCAGCCCCAGCTTCAGGTCCTTGATGAACAGGTTGAAAAGCTTTGATCCCAACACAGAGCCCTAAGGGGCCCTACTGCTCACAACCTTCCATTGTGAGAACTGACCCCTACTCTCTACTTCTTATTTTTTTTGTTAGCACTCAATGAATAAGAGGACTTGTCTTCTTAACGCATGACTATGATTTTTTTATTTAATATCATTAACTAATACTGCTTTCTGCATTTCTCAACACATTGTGTGTAATTTTGCTTTTTTAGATTTCTATAATCCTTCCCCTATTACATTGCTTATTAGATGTTTATTATTAGATTTTTTTTAAAAATAGTATTTTTTACTTATGTGCTGCAGAGTCTCAGTAAGAGAGGAGGACTGTAAATAACATTAATTAATTAAATAAGGTTGGGTCTTCTGTGAGTGGGGGGGGCTCCTACTCTGGGGGTGGTGGATTTCTGTCTGTTCCTTTAGTTCACATTGCAGACTCCCCCTGTATCACTTGAAGCTGTATTTCAGGGAGCAGAGGGAGCTGCAGTGGGAAAAGGGGGAGTGGGAAAGATTTTTACTATGAGTTGTGCCCTTGGGATCCAACCCAGAATGTTTGAAACCTACTTAATCAGAGTTTGTGATGGAAGTCTATTATGTCCAGCAAAATATGATAATTTGACTATAATCTATATTCCAACATCCATTTTAAAATATTGGTTCTTAGGATGGTTTGTTTCATGAATTTTGCTTCCTTTTCTAAAAGTGATACCTAGATTCTATGTTGAAGCCATCTGGTACTAGTTGCTTCTCTTTAAATTGCCTTTGCTAGACCCCTAAATGCTGTGTCTTGTTTAAATACTCTAAAAGGGAAATTAATGTCTGGTGCAACACAAATTATATCAGTGGAGTTGCATGTATGATTAATTTGGCTTCTTGTATCAAGCACTTCAGGTAAATTAGCTTTTGCAGCTTTGCTCATCCATGGAGCTTAGACTGCATGCAGAAAGTAGTGTAAAAAGCTATGATAGAGCATCCAGTATCCTGCCCAGAGTTTAAATTTAGTCACTACTTTCTTCCCAGCTGATTTAATACCCAGTGTATAGCTATTTAATACAGCTTAATTTCTAGTGTATTAGCCAGCACATTGCACAGCTTTAGTCAGTTATCCAGTATCTCATAAATGCTCATTATTGTTGCCTTTATTTTAAAGAAAAAATAAGCCATCTAGATATGTCTTAAAGTGTTATTTGATATGTCTTTGATGAATTTATTTTAATTCTTTGAGATTGTGCATGTTCCTGTTCTACCAGGACACTGTGCTTCCTTCACAATGATTTTTATTAACTTTAGGGCAAATGTTAATTTACATATATGTAGTCTCAATTTGCAGGTTTTGAGTGTGCAGAGAAACTTTCGTTTACTGAATTCACATTCTCTCTAAAAAGTTGGTATTGATATTGACTTTCAATGCCTGATGGACATAGTACTAGCTACTATTAGTAGGCATAGCAAAATACATTTAAATGCTCTTGCAGGCTGTATTCAAGTAGTTCATCATCAGACTAAATAAATCCAATTTACTCATAATCTGAAAATCTCAGTAACTTCAGATCTATAGAACTGAATCTGATATTACATAACAAAAATAATCCACATCTACAGGGTTAGCCTAACAGATCTGGTATTTAGATGAGTTAATATGACAAGTTTTGTTTAACCTTGCCAGAAAAATACGCAACAGTAAATCAGTTCGCATTATATTTCGCTTAATAAAAAGCAGACTGAAAATTTTCTAATGGAGCAAAATACTCTGCTTCAGATCTCATCTGAAATGTCAATTCCTTTATCCCTGGCACACAGATATTACACGGATCATTTTAAGCTTCCAAATATATAACCATTTTATAAAGTTATAAAGATTCTTTTTATTCCATCCCCCTCAGCGTGACCATGAGATTCTGATAAATACTCATCTACACTAGCCCATAGAGCTATTTCTCTCATATGCCAACCAGTTGTTATTTTAAAAAGTTGGCACTCAAGAGCACAGAGGTCAAAACCTTTCCCTAGTACTTTTCATTAGCACATGGTATTCAGAAGTCATCCTGTCATGGAACATCACAGGATGGGGAAATAAATCTCCATATTCATATTTCAGTGAGTTTCTTACGAAAGCTGATATAATCCTTCTACAGGAAATTTGGTCTATTCAGGCCATCCGCATGAAGGGTTATGAATCCTAAGTCCAAAATATGCAGGGCTGGTCGCCCTTCCGGTGGTCTGTGCACACTGGTATCTACCGCTTTCAGTGCCAGTGCACTTTGGTCCTTCCCCCAAGTAGCCCAGGCCATTATGATCTACTGGGGGGCTAACCCACTGATTTTTGCCAATGTCTATATTCCCCCTGGTCTGCTAAAGAATCCCCTAGACAACATATGGAATAAACTATCCATTTTCCTCGAAGGTCTTGAAACTGATTATCCCTCAAGCGAAATCCTATTGTTCGGAGATTTCAATGTCAGAGTGGGCACTGACCTACTAACTCTTCTAGCACACAAGGAGCTCAACGATGCCTACTCCACCTCCCTCCTACTCCCCGCTGCTCGTAATTCAAAGGACTCTTGCATAAATGCAGCTGACAAGAAACTAACGGACTGGCAATCAACCACAACAAGCTGTGGCTAAACGGCTTAACAACTTATGAACACTCTCAGGATTTTACTTTTGTTTCCTCTATAGGCCGTAGTGTGGTTGACTACTATCTGATCTCTCCATACCTGCAATTTAAGGTGCATTCTTTTCAAATTGGAGACCTTCTGCTAGGGGACCATCTCCCAATCCATCTTATATTATTGCTAAACCAGGAGGTGTGTGGAGAGGAAATGCCATCAAATGAGTATCTACCCCGGTTGATTTGGTCTCCCAAGCTGGCATCTTCTCTTGAGGACCTGCTTGGCTCCCTCAACCAATCTAGACTTGTTTCCTTTGTTACTAACACTGACTCCCCAATTGAGATGATCACCAACTTTGAACAACTAATCAAGCATGTAGTTAACTCCTTACTAAAATATGATACAAAGAAATTCAAGACAGCCAGCAACAAGGCTTCCTGGTTTGACAAAGAATGCAAGCAATTCAATATAAAAATCCGCCAACTGGATCGATGCTATAAAAATTCCCGATCTCCCATGATCTGGAATCAGATCTCCCAATGCAAAACCGACCTCCGCCAATTAATGGCCATGAAATGGCTTGAACATGCTAAATTACAATGGGAGCATTTATATTCTGCCGTTATCTCCAACAATACCAAAAAATTATGGGCCATGGTCAATAATTTGGACCATAAAAAGTTTCCCATGTCCAGCTGTATTTCCCCAGATGTTTGGCACCAACATCTTTGCCAACTCTTTCAGAAAGAGAGGCAGTATAAAATAAGCCCCATTCTGGCTAACATCTGTTCCCCGGAATGGCCCCCAGTGTCCCCTCATGAAGTGGCGGAACTAATTGGAGGACTAAAATGGGGGAAAGCCCCCGGGCCAGATATCATCACCCCCAAGGTCCTGAAATCGCATGTCGATTGGTGGGCCCCTCTCTTAGCCACTGTGTTTACACAAATTAACAACTCTGGTATAATTCCTAAATCCTGGTTATCGGCGATAGTGGTACCCATCTACAAAGAGGGAGCTACCTCTGACACCTCCAACTTCCGCCCTATTAGTCTCCTATCTGTTATTGGGAAGATCTATGTGACGCTCCTTTTAAGGAAACTCCAGAAATGGGCTCAACAAATACGAACCATCGGGTTTGAATTGGTTTCACCAAAGGGAAATCCCCGCTCGATCATGCAATAGTTCTAGCCCACCTAGCAGCCAAATATGCAAGCAGGCCACACTGCAAACTCTACATTGATCTGAAGGCAGCTTTTGATACAGACCCCAGAGAACTTCTCTGGGCCAAGCTTGCTGCTCTTGGTATTGAGGACAGACTTCTCTTCCTCATAAGACAAATCTATTCGAGCACCAGCTGTCGTATTAAGTGCTCTCAGGAAGGCCTTCTTACTGACTCCATAGAGGCTACCAAAGGAGTTAAACAGGGATGCCTGTTGGCCCCCACTCTTTAATCTTTATTTGAGTGACTTTCCCTCACTTCTGACAGGCCCCAACTTCCACGCTCCCAAGCTCTCCTCACATTATTTATCAACCCTGTTCTATGCGGATGACTCTGTCCTGCTATCACGTTCCAGGGTGGGTCTAAGGTGGCTCATGAAACAATTTTCTGAGTACTGTAATACCAACAAATTAACAATTAACTATCAGAAAACCAAAATCATGGTTTTTGCTAGGTCCCGTAAAAAATATTTCTGGAAACTAAACAATGGTCTTGTTGAGCAAGTATACTGTTTTAAATACCTTGGCATCACCTTTTCACACAATCTTTCCTGGACCTTGCACCAAAAGGCAGCGCTCACTCTGTCCTCTCCTAGTATCACTGGAATCCTTCAATTCTTTTACAGCAGAAGGCATTCATTTGTTCCGGCTGCATTAAAGATCTTCAATGCAAAGGTTGAATCCCAACTACTCTATGGGGTCCCCATCTGGATCCAAGCAGTGAACCAAGCTCTGAATGTCCCCCAATCCAAGTTTTTCCACCAAGTAATGGGAGTTCCAAACTGCATCCCTTACACAGCCCTGTGTCTAGAACTGGGGCAAAACACTGGAACATAAAGCTTGGCTTGGAGCCTTCAGATTTTGGCTCCGCCTTCACTACCTGCCATCCGAGCGCTCCCTTGTCTCATTGACATTACAGGACACACAGGCTAACCCTTGGTTCTCTCTAATTGAGAGAAAGATTATTTCCATCGACCTGCCTATTGAATCACTCTACCTAATGTCCTATTCAGAAGCATACAATAGGCATAGAGATCGGCTTTTAGATCTAGAATTTGCAAATTTACATCTAGCAGCCAAACAAACCTGCTCTCCAACACAACTCCTAATTCCACTTGAGCAGAGACGTATGGCCTACTACCTCCATACTTTAATGAACCCACGCGCAAGGAAAGCCCTTACCATTGTGCGATTTAACGTTATGCCCTCTGCCCTATTAAGGGGTAGGTTCAGTAATTGAGAAAAACCTGCAAAGCTCTGCAGTTGCAAACTCAATGTGGTTGAAACCCTGACCCACCAACTCTTGCACTGCACCAGATTTGATAACATCAGATCTAAATATACCAACTTAATTTTTTTCTTCCAGTCTGGGCTGCCTGATCTGACTAGGTTATCTTGATTGTTAAATAATTCGGACCCTGGTCTTTGTGAAGAGGTCGCCAATTTCATTGTGGAGATAGTTGAGAGTTCTCAGTAGAACGTACTTGTTATGGTCCCTGTGGGGGCCTTTTGCCATTTTTATCTATCATGTATTTATGTATTTGCTTCTGATTTATGTATTCGCTTCTGACTATGCCAATAAAGGCTTATGTATGTATGTATGTATGTATGTATGTATGTATGTATGTATGTATGTATGTATGTATGTATGTATGTATGTATGTATGCATTAAGAAGTACACTGCCTACAAACATGAAGAATAGAGCCACACAGTGCTGGAAGGAATCTTGGAAGTAATCTAGCCCAACCCCCTGTTCAATGCAGGAATACAGCACTACCAACAGACAACTGTGATGGATTAGACTTTTAAATGGTTAATTTTAAAAGGTGCACTTAGCCAGAGCAGCAAGAGCACCAAAATGTTAACCAGAGCACCACCTGATTGGTTGGCTGAAATGCAGTAGCCAGGAGCCACAGATAGGGTGTGCTGGCTGATATAAAAGCAGGAAAAAGCCTGTCAGAATGTCAGTGGGGAGAATTCAGAGATTTGAAAGCAGCTTGAGAGCTTGTGTGAAACAAAAATTGTGTCAGACCTCAGATTCGGTCAGGGGAGATCGTGACTAAGGGCAAGGAGAGCCAGAGACAAAGGCAGAAACGGCTAAAGGGGCCTGTATTCTCAAAGGGCGTTTTTCCACTCGAGAGTAGAATAGTGTCGACTCATGAGGCTGAAAGAGTCGACCTGTGTTAATCCCTTCGTTGCTTCCCACAGCAGCCGAGGTGGTCCTGCCGGAGCCGAGTTCAGAGGGCGGGATCACCTCGACTCATCATTCACTAGTCATATCTGATTGGCTGCTGCGTTTGGGCGGGAATGCGAACGTGCGTCCCTTTTTTTAAAAAAAAAATTTACTTTGCCATTTCGTTGCTACGAGCGGCGTCCAATCTACCCTTCGTCACTGTTACCCGGCACGAGTCTTCCGTTCTGCGCATGCCCAAAACACTCGCCTGTGATTGGCTGACTCGGCGAATCGACCCGACGAACGTTTCCCACTCCGTCGGTTTTTCTTGAGTTCAACCTAGCTTCGTCGGTTCACCTCACCATCGTGATGGATTCGAAAATTTAATGGCAGAACGGAGCAGAGCAGGACGAACCTACGTCGAACTCAGCAGATGTGGGGAGCACTTGGGTTGAACATAGGTCGAACTTGAGTTCGCATGGTGAGTGGGAAAACGCCCAAAGAGATCTCAGACTGAGAGGAAAAAGCCTTGTTTCCACAAAAGGCTAAAAGGCCTGGTGGTGGTGGTAATAAGAGAGAAACTTATTTCATGGGAACGCTACTAAAATCACAGGGGGCTTGGCTATCGTCTCATGAGGAGACGCACCCAGATATGGAACTGGAGAGTTTCTGAGAGTGTTTAGCTTAACTGGCAGAGTTAAGAGTGGGTTTGGTGAAACCCCAGAGCTTAATCTGTCCCAAACCAGTGTGAGACCCTTTGAGTTTAAGGGAGGGAGTTTTAGGAGAGTGTTCAAAACCATGTGGAAAAGGTTTACCTTAAACTGAAACACTTGTGCATGTGTGAAACTATATGTGAAGTAATCTTTAAACTGAAACATCCATCTTTAAGTGAAGCTAAATCTTGTAACTGAAACAGCTATTTAAGTGAACCTGTGTTTGCTCTGAAACCTCTAAGAAATATCTGCCTAGAGCAGCGGTTCTCAACCTGTGATCACAACCCCTTTGGGGGTCGAACCTTTCACAGGGGTTGCCTAAGACTCTCTGCATCAGTGTTCTCCATCTGTAAAATGGATAAATGTTAGGGTTGGAGGTCACCACCACATGAGGAACTGTATTAAAGGGTCACGGTATTAGGAAGGTTGAGAACCACTGGCCTAGAGAAACCAGTAACCCTTAAGTACCTCTCTGTAGCAACAACCTGAGAAGAAACGCTTGTTAAATAAAATCTAGTTTTTGAGTTTTATCTTTTAAAAGCCTCACTAAGTTCCATATTATTTTTACCTCAGAAATGGTGGCAGCAGACATTTTGTTTTCCCTGACAGGATTTTTGTAAAAAAAAAAAGCCCCGTGTGTGTGTGTGACTGTGGGTTGTGCCTTAGGCCAATTAACAGCTATCAAACCATACACCCTCCAGCAACATGCATCCCTCCCTGCTGGGCCTGTGTTTCTCTTCAGGGAGATGGTGTTGTACCATTATAACGACCTCCAACTCAGGTGTCCCCAGCATAGTGTCTATGGACCCCATGGTGCTCACCAGTACATTTTCTGTTGCCCACCAAGTGTTTTCAGAAGTGCGTGGGGCTAGATGTAGCTTTTGCCCTGCAGAACTTGCGAGGGGACATTGGAAGACTGATTGTGCAGATTTTTAAATGACTGCAGCTGCTAGCCCAGCCAGCACAACGATTTTCACTGTGTTATTGAAGCTGTTTATATCTAAGAGAATATTTTTAAATAATATATTCATTTAAAAAGGCATCCTGTTAAACAGAGGTTGTGCATTAAATATTGAAGAGTTACTATTAGAGTTCTTCATAACCTCACTCCCTGACATTTTGTGCTTGGCTCTGTTTCCTGCAGTAGCTGTTTTGTGGTTGGCTACACCTCCCACAACAGCCATTTTGTGGTTGCTCTCACCATCCTATGTCAGAGTTCCAAAGGTGATTTCAAGCTCAAAAAGGCTGGGAAACACTGCTCTGAACTCTATTTAATAACCTCAAGGGACAAGAATTCATCACCCATAAAAGCAATCTGTTCCACTGGTGAGCAGCTCTTATTCTTAGGAAGGTTCTATTAATATGTAGCTGAAAACTACTGTCTAGGAGTTATATGTCTGCCCTCACACTTTCCCCAGGGGATTGCAAGTCCCACCAAAGGCACACTGTGCCAACCAGCCCACAGCTGGGAAAGGTGGCTATCAAGTTGCAGCAGGGTTTAGCCTTGCAGAATCTTCTCAGGAATCAGAACTCAGCAGCAGGCTCAGCAACAATAACCTTCTTAGGCCCCTTCTGCACATGCATAATAATGCACTTTCAATCCACTTTCAATGCACTTTGCAGCAGTGCAGAATAGCCAAATCCACTTGAAAACAATTGTGAAAGTGGATTGAAAGTGCATTGTTCTGCATGTGTGGAAGGGGCCTTAAAGAAGATTGGAGGGGGGCAGTCAGCTATTTAAAGAAGTCCAGGGGCAAGGGCCAGTGAGCTCACCATTCCAAGGTAGGCATCCATTGGCCCAAGGGCTGATCACTCCCCAGGGCTGGATTGGTGAGGGAGGCTTGGCCTGGCCTTGGGGAAGCATTTAAAGGACATGCCCAGGAGCTGCAAGGGAAGAAGTGTCAGGCCCATTCCAAGGCAACTGGGAATAAATAAATGGCAGAGCAGAGAAACCAGGTAAAGAGGAACCTTCTCCTCTCATTTTCTGAGGCTCTATCCTAAAGCACTTGTGTAACGTAAAAGCCACTCATATATAAGTTCTACTTTCTGCGCTGCCACCAATAATATATTTTCCTCTATATAGCCCACTCAATACTGATTTTCCACAAGGTCACCACCCTGACTGGGGAACACAGACACACAGACAAATAAAAGACTGGAGAGGTTTTTATAATGAACAAAACTGAAACGTTTATTTGCTGGCTTTCACAAAGGCTTCTCAGGTAAACTGGAGAGGTTTAACGCTTGTTGGTTTCAGAATAAGTTTGTCTTAAGATGTTACTTCAGATTCATATGCACACCGACACACGCAGGTGTCTCTTAAGGGAAGACTTAGCTTTGAACTAATAAATTCCCTTACGCACACAGACACTATTCCTCACTGCTCCAATACCCACTGATCACACCCAAGCACACAGTCCAAGCCCAGGAGATTCTGGCACACTTGGCCTCCCTCTCTCCCACTAGTCCTAATATGGCTTCACTGCCTCTGGACTGGCTTCTCCCAGACTGGTGATTCTGGTGATACACACAGGGCAAGGCAGACTAGATAGGTCTGGGCAGTTTTAAAACCGCCAAGCTCCTGAAGGGCACTTCAATCTGCACCCAGTCAGGGCCTCCTCTCTCTGTCAAGCATACACCGCTTAGACAGGGACTGGACCTCTGTCAGCCAACTCTGCTGAGACAGAATCCTTTTCTTCCAGAGCTGACAGACTCCTCTCTGCCAGACTCTCCTCTCTCTGACCGACTCCTATCAGCACTCAACTCTCCTCTCAGTGCTGTAAGCATACTGGCTCCCCCTAGCTTTTTGTAAACGTTACTGGAGCTTTCTCAACCAATCAGGTCGGTTCTCTCCTTGTGGAGCCTTTTTTTTCTTTTTCTGGCTGTTGCTAAGGTCTTCTCCCTTTGGCCTGCTGTACACCAGCCCTTCAGGGTGGGGCAAGTTCGTTACAACTTGCCTATCTAAAAAGCAGCCCTGGAGCTGGAGGGTGAGACAGCCCTGCACTCAGATCCAACAGCAGCAGAACCTTCAGATGTTTGAATGCAGTGATCATATTGTTCTTAGTCCTTCCAACCTTTCTTCATAGGGCTTGATCTCCAGATGCCTCGCCATCCTGCTCTGGACACATTGCAGTTCGTCAATTTTCTTCTATTTAGTCATCATGGCTTATAGACAATAGCAAGCAGGGAACCTGCAAGTATGGTTAGTATCTCATTCCCCCTGCCCACTATTTCCTTATTTTCATCCCAGAAAGCCTACATAGATTCTCCCATTTTCATGCTCTCTTCTCTCCACCCACCAAAAATCCTTTCTTTATCTGCCTTCTTCCTCCATGGGAAATCTCTGTGTGATTCTGGCCACCAGTCTGGGCTGGGTCCAGCTGCATGGTGGATGAATTTGTAAAGACTTTTCCGACACTATTCCTGTTGTCCTCCTCCTGGCAGCCCTATATCTTCACCTTTCCCTACTTCCTTTCCTCTTTCTCACTTACCAAACTTTTATGCGCCTCCACATTTTTTTACTTTATTTTTACCCTGCCTTTCTCCATGATAGGGAGATGTAGCAGCTTACATCATTCTTCATGCATCCATTTTAACATTGTTAACAGCCCTGTGAGAGGTTAAGTTGAGAGTATGTGATTGGACCAGGGTCACCCAGTGAGCTCCCATAGCAGAATGTGAATTCCAACTAGGTCCCAGATCCTAGTCTAAAACTCTAATCCCTAATCCACCCTGCCTGTTGAAGAAAGGTTGCTGTTCTACAGTAGTGAATAGTCAGGTGAGTTATGCAGGTCATGTGGTTACCTGGTGGTTGCTGGTGAGTGTTTGCCATGCCCTATGTCTTATTTAGGTGATGTATGTAGCTGGTTTGATGATAACCCAATGTTGAAAAGAAATGTTGGCTCTAAGAAGTAGCCCGTAATTAGATCTTTCTCTACTTTGGAGATCTCTTTTTTTTTCTTCCAAGAAAAAGGGACAGTTCTTCAGAAATAAAACAGTTAATAACAATGCAATCTTAAACAGAATTAACACCATGCTACAGCCACTGAAGTTAATGGCCTGAAAAAAGGTGTAACTCTGCTATTGGACTGTAAATCTACCAAGACTGATATCAGTAAAAAGTTCACAAGTCTATTAAAATGCGCATATAAAAAACTATATAAAAAACGATATTAAAATGCGCATTTAACAATTTAATCGGGTATTGTAATTTCAGAAATGTTATTGTGGATTCCATTTTTATTGTTATCTACCAATAATTTAGGTATTTGTACATTATTTTAAAAATATTTCCTCATCTTGGGACCTTCAGCTCAATGTAATTAAGATCAATTTTTAAAAAAAATATATTTATTTCCCTGTTTATTATTAAATTAATTGGAGATAAAATGAGCATTGTCTGCTTTGTGTGGTCTTTCAGTAAAGGTTTTGAATATTTCATGCTTTTGTTTCACTCAAACTATTGACTTCCTCAACTCTCACAGTATCCAGAAAACTTGTTCTCAAGGTACATTGGCAGAAGATAACTACTTGCCATTTTACAAAAAAAAAAAAAATCCTTCCTTAATCCAGTTCCTGCTGCATTATGAGTGCGATCCTAAACATACTTACTATAGAATAAGCCCATACACCTCTGTGGGACTTACTGCCAAAAATACATGTTTAACTTTGAGCTGTATGACTCAAGTACTGTGGTAGTGAGCAATGGCGAAACCATCAGGGGCAGGGGGGGTGCGCCGTGCACTGGGCACACAATTTTGGGTCATGTGGGGGGCGCAACATTCCCCCAGACCCCTCCCCCTTCCCCCACAGCGCTCCCCCCGCGGCACCCCCCCACACTTACATTACAAACCGAGCAGGCTGGAGAACAGGCTTCAAAGGTCCTGGTGGAAACTACATTTCCCAGGGTCTTCTGGGAAATGTAGTTCCCACCAAGTCTTTTAAAGCCTGGAAGGGAACAGGCCAGTTCTCCAGCCTGCTCGGTTTTTAAAGTAAGTGGAGAGGGGTCACGCGGGGGGGGTGATTTTCTTTCTCCTTCGGCACCCCCCCATGGCGCCCTTCCGTGGCACCCCCCATACTTACTTTAGAAACTGAGCAGGCTGGAGAACAGGCCTGTTCCCTTCCAGGCTTCAAAGGCCCTGGTGGGAACTACATTTCCCAGGAGACCCTGGGAAATGTAGTTCCCACCAGGGCCTTTGAAACCTGTTTTCCAGCCTGCTCGGCTTGTAATGTATGTGTGGAGGGGGCGCTGTGGGGGGGCGCTATATGTGGGGGGTGCCCTCGGGGGGTGCCACGCAGAGGGGAGAAAGCCAGAGTGCGCTCCGGGTGCACTGGCCCAGCTACGCCTCTGGTAGTGAGTACAAATCAAGTTAGATCCAGTGGTAGAGAACCGAGGATATATTCAGTTACACTGTCTTGCTCCTTAAAAGGAGGACTATGATTCCCCCTTCTATGCCGTCCCACTGAGCCCCTTCCCCATTTTGTTTTTTTGGAAGGGTCAATGAATAATCAGGAACAGCACAGTTGGGATCAACTCTGGAAAGGAGGAACTAGTGAAAATTATTGCCCATTCCTAAGAAAATGTAAGTGCCCTTACACTTTCTTATTGTGGTTGGATACAGGTGATTTAAAAAAAAAGTTGGCTATGGATTTGATTTCAAATATGACATCAGTCTAAATGCAATAACAAGATCAAACACAATTTTATACACTCCTTGAGTCATCTTCCACGAGTGGCTGCTCGTTCATCGCTTTTACCCTTTTCCCTGCGATTTTCAACCTTGGGTTGGGAGTGGCTGGACTCAGATTGAGCCAGAGAGAAGGCTGATGCTCTCTTCTTCTCTGGCAGGGAGATTCCCCAGTGTGTATGAGATTCTCCCTTGCTTTCATCCTCCCTGTCCGGGCCCCTCCCGTTCCTATTTAAAGGGGTTGGACCACCCCTTTGATCAGCCACCCAGGGCCCCTAGGCCACCCTCTTGCCCTTTTTGCAGAGCTTGGGTTGGCTCCTAGCCCTTTCCCTCCCTCATTCTCCCTGTCAACCTGTCACCTTCCCTTGGACCTGCCCCGGCATCTCCTTCCACTACCGAGGCCTGCTCAGGGCCTGACCGGCATAATGCTGCCTCCCCTGATGCAGCTGCCCCAGGAATCTTCACCCATTCCTGTGGCCCTTGGTTGCTGTGGGCCACCCCTGCTTGGCTGCCAGGTCTCTCCTGTGGTGGGGCTGTACCCATCCCCACCTTCATTCTCACTGCCACCCTGTCACCTTCCCTTGGGCCCCACCCCGGTATCTCCTTCCAATACCGAGGCCTGCTCAGGGCCTGACTGGCATAATGCTGCCTCCTCTGATGCAGCTGCCCACCCACCCCCCACACCTGTATGGGCAACTGCCCTTCCCCACCATGACCAAACAAAAATTTTTTGCACCAGGTCATCTCAAAGTCACCATCACATTATAGAACATGCCCCAACTCACAAATCTGGACAAAAGCCGGATCCAGATGATTTTAAACAGATCCTCATGAATTCATATGATTTTTGCGTTGGAATAAAATGAAGCCACCATTAAACTATAGAACATGTCTTAGTCTACAGGCAGCACCAAAACCATCACACATCCCATGTTCTGTGGCACAGCAGTGGTGCAAAAACCTGCTTGAAAAACACAGATCCTCATGATTTTTGCACTAAGTCATCCCAAAATCACCAGCACATCAAAACTCCAGCCATTAGCCACATGTGGTGAAAATTAGGCTGTTTTCTAAGGCAAAGTATAGTTTTTGGTAGTGAACTGTATTACTGGTTGAATAGGTAGTGTTGTTATATTTTTAGGCAGCAGTATTTTAGATTCTTGATAGGAAGCCGCTATCTGGTTTTCTTGCGGTTGTATTATGCTAACCTTACTACAATATGATTTTTGCTATCCTTCTGGTTGGGTTCTTACTGTTTATTATTATGTACTATATGGTAGTGTTATTATTATGTGATGTTATAGGGATATTAGGATGTTATTTTACTGTCATGTTGTGTGATGATGTTATTACTGAGGATTGTGATGTTAAATTATGTTGTTAGGATATTTTGGATATTGTTATATTAGGAATTGTTATGTTGTTCTGATGTATGATGTTGATTATGTTTTGTTATGAGGGTTGATATAATATGTTATTATGTTGATTATGTTGAGTATTGCTGATATTGAAATATTGTCCATGGTTTATTGATCATTGTTTGTTACTTATGTTACCGATGTCATGACCATTGTATATGTACTGTATTATTATCTTGTGTACCACCCTGAGCCCTTTGAGGGAGGGTGGTATAGAAATTAAACATAACATAACATGTCTGAACACAACACACATCCCACACTTCATGGTGCTTCAGTGGTGCAAAAACCTGCTTGAAAAGCATGAATACTTGTGGATCCTCATGATTATTCCACTTTGTCACACAAAAATCACCTGCACATTACAGTTCATGCCCCTAGACACATGTCTGAACACAATAATCCTGCATCCCATGCTCCATGATGAGTACAAAGGGGTTGTTGGTTAGATAATACCGTAGGGCCCAATGGCTTACTTGATGGCCAATGCTTCCTTCTATATCATGGCATAGTATGTTTGGGTAGGTCGGAGCTTGTGGCTCAGGAATAGGATGAGGTGTTCCTCCCCTTTGATTTCCTTTATAAAAACTGCCCCAATCCTGGAGCTGGAAGTATCAGTCTGGGTTCCACAGTACTGGGGCATGGGAGAATGCCATCTGCAAATCCTAGAAGGCCTGTTGGTGGATTGGCATCCATCAGATTTGCTGGGTTTGGTCCTTTCACAAGCTGTAAGGGGATTGGCCCAAATGGAGTAACAAGCTATACATTTGCTATAATAGTCAACCAAACCCAGGAACCAGCGCAGTTGTATCTTGGTTCGTTGTTCTGGGACCTGTTCAATACATGACACCTTCTCAGGCACTGGCTACAAAAATCCCCCAAAGACCCTCTATCTCAAGTAGCAGAGTTCTTTAAATTCAATCTGGCTTTTCTATGTGTTAGCATAGAAAACAGCCATGATGAGGGCTCAGAGTACAGACCCCAAATGTTCTAAATGCAAGATGATAATGTCGTCAATGTAGGCCAGGGAGAAGTCCTGGCACTGGACAAACACCTTGCCTAAAAAGCATTGAAACATGGCTGTTCCTCTGTGCAACCCAAAGGGCATCATGCAAAACTGGCATAATCCAGAGGGCATTGGAAATGCCATCTTCTCCCTCTGCTTGACCACCATTTGGATCTGCCAATATCCTTTGGTCAAATCTAGCATGGACTGGTACTTAGCTTTCTCCAGTTCATTGATCAACATATCCACATGGGTCATAGGGTATACATTGAAGGGTACTAGCTTGTTCACTTCACGGTAGTCCACGCAGAAGTGAATACTGCCATTGGGCTTTGAGATTAGCACAATTGGGCTCTGCCAGGTACAATTATCCTTAGCTGGACCATTGAGGTTCAATTACCCCTAGCTAGAACATTGACTGCACTTCCTGCTCAACAGTATCCCACTGACTAGGAATGGGCCTCCAGGTTGTGAGGACCACTCACCCCAGGGGGTGCAGAAAGCATGGATGATCCATGTGGTTCACTGGGGTTGCTTAGAAAATACCAGGGGTAGCTTTCCTAACAAGTGCTTGACCAGGCCCTGTGGGGTGGGGGATAGGTTTGGGTTCAGCTGTGGCATCCCAGGGTCACCTAGGCTCCAGAGGAGATTTCCATTGTTAACTCAAATGGGTCAGGCAATGGGCCTCCTCCTGCAAAACCCACTCCTTAAGGTTATTGATATATATCCACTTTTGCTGTCTTTGGAGGGGCTGCACTGGACTTCATACTACCTTGGTCACCTCATAAGGGCCCTGCCAGGGATCTCCTTAGGCATGGCTCAGTACCCTCCGGTGGACCAGGACCTGTGTCCCAAGGGAAAGTTGTAATTTCCAGGTGCCTTGGTCATAACGCTATTTCTGGGCTTCTTGCGCCTGGGACAGATTTAGCCTCACCAAATGCCAGGCCAGCTGCAGATAGTCCTCCAGTTGACCCTCTTAGTTCAAGGATTCCTTCATCACTGGGTCTGCTTGGGACCTTCACTGCTCTTCCATCATGGTCAGCAGGCCTCTGGGTTTTTGGATGAACACCAACTTGAATGGGGTATACCCCAATGGAAGCTTTGGGAATCTCAACAAGGTGAGTAGCATTGGATCTATGTATAGGTCCCATTGTGGAGGTTTCTCATGGGCTAGCTTTCTCAACATGGTTCAGATGCTTGATGGGCTACTGGATGGGCTACTGATGTAAACAGCTGGCAGATCTGCAAGGCTTTGCACAACTGGTGGGTCATAGAGGCTGTGAAGGATGTACCTCTGTCAAAGAGTAATTTAAAATGAGCAAAAAAGTACATTAGAGTGTGGTGGACTGTGGCCGCTTAAAGGGTTCACAGGGGTATGGCTTCCCCTGTCGCATAGTTGATGATAACTAATAAGAAGTGCCCTCTGGTTGTTCTGGGCAGTGGCCCCATGAAACCCATCATGGCATACTCAAAAGGGTTGCTGATGATAGGAAGAGTGCATGGTGGGGCTCTGGTTAGGGAGTCCAGCCTGACCCATTGACAAACAGGGCATGAGTGGCAGTGTTGCTTAACATCTCGAGTGATCGCTGGCCAGAAGAACTAAATTTGTGCTAGGGTGGTCTTAATGCCCTGGTGTCCTCCTCAGGAATGATCATAGCTCAACTCCAGTATCTGTCAATGATACTGTTGTGGTACAAGGAGCTGCTTCTGGGGCTTTTCTCAATTCTGGATTATGTTTTTTCCTCCTGGGTGATGCGGGCCCCACTTCTTGCCCACTTGGCATCCCTTACCACTCTGTTCCAGATGGCCTCCATTCATCATATGGGGTCTAGAGAGGGATCCTACTACTGGGCCTGGACGAATGCTGGATCTCCCCTCCATGTTGATGGGACAGATGGCCCTGTGGGGTTAGCTTCAAACTCCTTGCTCTGCCTCTCCTTCTTGTACTCTTCCAACTCCTGTCCTTCCACACAGATGGACCGGTCTTCTAGCTACAATAGGGGGATGGTGAGTGCTCTCCATCCTCCCTGGCCAGGCCCCTCCCATTCCTATTTAAAAGGGGTTGCCCCACCCTTTTGATCCCTCTCAGCCACTCAGGGTCTCTGGGCTGCTCCCTCACCCTTTCCACAGGGCTTGGGTTGACTCCTAGTCCCATTCCTCTGTTGTCCTCCCTGCCTCCTCCATCAACTTCCCTTGGCTCTACTCCAGTGTCTCCTTCCAATGCCGAGGCCTGCTTAAGGTCTGCCGCAGCTGTTGGGCCCACTGCAGCTCTTTGGCTTGCCACAGTTCTTGGTGTCACCATGGTTCTTGGCTGCTTCAGTTTTTCAGTCCACTTCTGCTCTCTGGTCCACTGAAGTCAGCCGAAGTGAGTTGTGCCAGCGGATGGATTGTTAGGGAAAGACTGGCAGTGGGTGCCAGGAGGCATGATTGGGATATTTGAACACCACTGCTAAGTAGGAAGCCACAAGCAGGATTGAAAAGGAAAGGCTAGTCCTTGTTTCCAATTTCTCACAGCCCCTTGAGTCCATTGTGATAGTCAGAAGGTCATGAAAACAGATGAGAGTAAATTTATAGGGACCATGGGGAACTTGCAAGGAAGCAAAGTGGAATAAGTTTCATTTGCCTGTGAAACTGGTTTTCTACCTTTCCAGCAATATATCTTAAAGTTGCAGCTACAATTAAGGAATCACTGCAGTAGTTGACATGATATTGTACTCATAATTCTTGATAACATACACAAAGTTTTTGAACGTGCATTTTAAGTTTATTTGCTTTGGAGAGTCTAAAATAAAGATGAAATCACTTTTTGTGTAATGTAATTTCAGTACTCTTCTAAATATGTACTAGTGTGGGAAAATCTCATCTTACCTTACAGGAAAGGAGTCAATTGCCTGTGAAAATGTCAAATGAGTGACCTGTGGGAAGGCAATGCAATTTTCACAACAGGAGTGACATAAACAAGACATCTGAACAATTTTGTATATTGCCAAATGACTCTTACACTGTCATATAAATCCATGGTATTTTAAAAATGTTACATTAAACCAACTGTTAAGATTTTAGTGCAAGGAATACAGGATGAATTATTCAGCACCATTTTAGATGAAATTCAATGAACCATTGATACCTTTGCACCAATGTACTCAGGAGCTCTGTAGTTATGGCACCATTATTCCGAATCAAGAACAGTATCCTTTACTCAGGTAACAGTACACATTACACAGCTATTGTCTGAGTTATTTATAATGCCAATACTGAAACAGCCATGATTTCTGAATAAATATATTAAATTGATGTTTCATTTTGCAGCCCTTTCTCCAAATGATCTGTCAGCCTTATCTTCCAATCAGCCCCATCCAGGAGCAGCGTGGCCTCATGCCAGCTTGTTTGCCTTCCTTGGGGTACTTGCCACAATGGAGGAGACAGATATACCTGCAGCTGCCTAGTCTACAGCCCCACCACTGCAAAACGCTGAGGTCCAGGCCAGCAGTGTGTGTGTGCATTTCTGGGAGTGGCGCTAACATTAGTTGGCTCCCACCCAGCCTTTAGGACCAGGAGTACAGCATCCTGACCCTTGGACTTATACCATGTGGAAAGCTTTTTGGTGGCACATTTTTTTCTTCAATTTTTACTTCCCATATGGCTGAAAAACCATCTTGGAGAAAGTCGGGCAGCACCACACCATTGCTGTGTCCCACTGCCAAGGTCTTTGGATGGAGCTGCAAATCGTTTTGCTCACCCAGATGGGAAAGGCACCATCAGAAAGTTAGAAGGAAGGGCAAATCAATTGCCTGTATTTGGGCTTTCATCTGTAAAAAAACCCACACTCACTGCACCTTTACTGTAAGAGTTACAGGCAGAAAAAAAAAACAGCAGCAAAAGAAACATTCGCCCTTTATGTATGCTGTACTTACCCCAAGACTATCTCCTACACAGTGGGGTCTGTCCCATTCCTCAGTTTACATATGAGTAAGTGCACCGCTAATTCCTCCAATCCCTGCCACCATTTTGCCTGTCCCCTGATTCTGAGTCAGAAGGTTGTTTACCACCTTTTCTTATTTTTCTTTTTTGTGTGTGTGAGCAAAAGCATCCATTTTTTTTAAAAGGGAAAAGCTTCACCAATCTGCTGGAAATGTCAGCAGATGAGTGGGCAGAACTGCTCCTGCATGGGCAGAGGAAGGCAGGAGGAGTGGAAAATGCAGAAAAAGGCAAATGGATACTTCTGTGCTTTGCTTTCCTTGCATAGGCTGGGAAAAGTCACACATTGCCCACTATCACAAACTGCAGGAGCAGCAGTGGCGTAGTGGCTAAGAGCAGGTGCACTGTTATCTGGAGGAACCGGGTTTGATTCCCAGCTCTGCCGCTTGAGTTGTGGAGGCTTATCTGGGGAATTCAGATTAGCCTGTGCACTCCCACACACGCCAGCTGGGTGACCTTGGGCTAGTCACAGTTCTTTGGAGCTCTCCCAGCCCCACAGGGTGTTTGTTGTGAGCGGGGAAGGGCAAGGAGATTGTAAGACCCTTTGAGTCTCCTATACGAGAGAAAGGGGGATATAAATCCAAACTCCTCTTCTTCTCTGATCTGCGGCTTGGTGAGTTTGGACGGGGTGGGAGGGTGAGGGGACATGACCAGAATGCATGCTCACTGTGGAGCAGACCACAAGTGAATAAATGACCATTCTCTCCTCTCTTCTCATGCTTAGTTCTTGGAAAGGGGCAAAAGAACATTCTTATTTCATATAATTATATACAAGAATTTACAGGGAAGGATCCTAGGTTACTTCTGTACAAATTCCTATCATTGATGTTCTGCTCGAGCAATAATAATAATAATTTTGCTCATATTATCAGATGTGCGAACTTTGGCTCACAAAAGATTATGCTGGACAAAACATTGTTAGTCATTAAGGTTCCAATGGACTCCTGTTTTCTTGCTACAGACAACAGTGTATCTAGGGAGAACAGAGGGGGCAGACAACCCAGGCTGGAAATGTGGGGGTGCAACTGACATGTGGGGGGCAACTGACATTCAGCTGCCTCCTCCTCCTCCCTGGAGCCAGGAGCTGCGTTGGGCTGCCTGCCATGCTGCCTCTTCCTCCTGCGCCCCCACCCACCAGCCTCCACTGCCCCCCAATTGGGCTGTTACTTCCCAGGCCACCCACATCTTCCCTGAGGTCAGAGGCACCCAGCACCCCTGCCCAGCTGCGGCATCCCACCCTCACTTCTGGATGGCTGCTTCCAAGTTTATGGGAAAGGCAGGGAGGCAGCATAAGCCAAAGCCGGGGGGGGGGGGGGAGGGGTAAATAAAGGAGGAATTTCACAAGCAGCAGCAACAGCCTGTTGCAACTTAGAAAGGGCCACACTGGAAATCAGGGCTGGAGGGCCATGGGATCCATGCCTGAATGGTCAGTGAGTTTGGGGAGACAATAAATCCAGCCAGGGTTGCTTTCTGGCAGTTACCAAGGTCGGTGGAGCCTTGGGGTTAAAGAGTTGGGCTGCAGAGTAATCCTGTCTCAAGCCGCTGGTCTTTCCTGACATAAAGCACCTGATCCAGTGAAGGAAAAGTAAGAGAAGTGGCAACACCCTGCCAGCTAGCCACCAGCCGAACCCGGGTGCAGGAGAGGAGGGCAGGTTTTTCTGCCACCAGCAGATTTTTCTTCCCATGTCTGAGCTAAGTCCCTATCCCAACCTTCCAGAGGGTGGATTTTTCTTTCATGTTTCCCTGAAATCATTGGTCGATTCCCCACAGTTAATTAATTGCATGATACTCATGCGAATAGCCAGGTTTCAGGAAGAACTCTCCACTGCTTGAGTGACGAACAGGGATTCATCCCGTTTCTGGCACTCGTTCTCCCCCTTATCCCGCGTCCTGGCAGAACCTGCTTGCATGTACAACTTTTCTCCTTAGCATGCTTTCGATCTAGTTTTGTGGGGAGGAAGGGGGGTCCAGTCTGTGGTTAAAATTGCCACCATGGAGTGTGACGCAAGTCTAGCAACCAATCAGCTCTCGGCGGCGCACGCAGCCTCTTCTGGGTTTTGGTTAGCATAACGAAAAACCGCTTACACAAGTAACCGTTCACCTTTCCAAACGAGCAAAAACCCGCTTAAACGCCTAAATGCTTAAATATTTATCCTTGCAAACGAGCAAACCTCAGGTTCTCACCCCCAAAAGGTTCTGCCCCAACATGGCATACCAGCCAATCAGGAGAGACCCACAAAGGAGACTGTGTGGTGGTTGTGGAGACTGCTACATTTCTGGAATCAGAAACAGGCGTACATGTCTTCACTGAAGTGAGTGAGTGAGGTGGCAGTGAGTGAGGTGGCAGGCTTAGAGGCACGCCTTTGGCCCAGCTGCTTTGGCCCAGCTGCCGAAGTCTGCTGTGCTCCACTGCCCGCATGCCCAGCTCCCAGATTGCCCTCAAAGCTGTTCCCAAGTGAAGCTTGGGAAATTCGGCTCTGTGATTCCCATGGTGAAATTAGAAAACTGTTGAGTTATCAGTTCAGTTGGTGTGGAGGAAGGTGCAATCGCACTGCTTGCCCCGGCACTATTTACTGTAGATTCACCCCTAGCTACAGACTAATCCTTTGATTCACTGTATACAATTTTGTTTTTAGTTCCAGACTAAATACACAATATTTATAGCAGGGCAACCTCTTTTTGGATGGCATGGATGATACCTTGAGATCTGTGTACATCATCTGGCAGACTGTTCTTACTAGGCCCTATGAGTATGGATATAAGAACTGCATTAGGCAAGGGTAAACTATTGATCCATCTAGCCAAGGATGGTATACTCTAGTTGGCAGCAACTTTCCATGGCCTTAGCAGCCCTCCTACCCAAGATTCTTTAGTGGAATGTGCCTTGGTATCTAATGTGAAGTCAGCAGACCAGTCGCGAAGCTACCAGGGGGCGGGGTGTGTGCGCCATGCACTGGGTGCATGCCTTTGGGTCATGTGTGGGGACGGAAAATTCCCCCGAACCCTCCCCCTTCTCCCCCCATGGTGCTTCCCCCCCACAGTGCTTCCCACACACACTTTAGCAACCCGAGCAGGCTGGAGAACAGGCCTGTCTGTTCTGGTGGGAACTACATTTCCCAGGGTCTCCTGGAAATGTAGTTCCCACACAGGCAGGCCTGTTCTCCAGCCTGCTCAGGTTGCTAAAGTAAGTGTGGGGATGTGTCACGGGGCTGGTGGGCATGATCTCTCTGGCGACACCTCCCCTCACAGTGCTTCCCACCGCCCCAGCAACCCAGGGAGCGGAGCTGGAGGAACAGGCCTGTCTGTTGCAATTGGAACTACATTTCCAGGGTCTCCTGGAAATGGTTCCCACCTATGGGCACCTTCTCCAGCCTACTCAGTGCAAAGGCATGAGATGTCCGAGGGCTGGTGGGCATGATCTCCCCCCCCCTCGACACACTTTGCGGCCCCACGCATTAACTTTAGCAAACTGAGCAGGCTGGAGAACAGGCCTGCCTGTTGCCTTCTAGGCTTCAAAGGACCAGGTGGGAACTACATTTCCCAGGAGACCCTGGGAATGTAGTTCCCACCAGAACAGGCAGGCCTGTTCTCCAGCCTGCTCAGTTTGCTAAAGTAAGTGTGTGGGGGGAGGGGGGAAGCCAGAGTGCGCCCAGCTACAACTCTGCAGCAGACTACAGGCCAGTCAACCTTCAGCCCTTATCAGTCTAGCCATCTTTTAAGGAGAATACGCTGCTGCTGATCTCCTATTGTTATATTAGTCACTGTTGCCCAGAATCTGGCTGGCAGAAGCTCTCCAAGACTTTAGAGCAACCTTGCTGTTTGAGATACTTTTCAGGCAAGAGATCCTTTAGATCCAGAATATAATTCAGCATCTGGACCACTTAATCTATCTTAACTGTGATCTAGTTACAATGCTTCCTTTGAACATTATGAAGTTGCTACATGTACATCATAAAATACAGATGGCCATCCCCCATGACTGGGCTCCTTACACATCTCCACCCTGCTCTATGCTGATGACGCAGTTCTTCTGTCATCTTCTCAAGTTGGCTTGAAACGCCTACTAAATTGCAGTGCAAACTATTGTCATGCAAATAGGTTGACTCTCAGTTATGATGTCAAAAGTTATGATTTTTACAAAATCTAGATGTAAACGTGATTGGAAAGTGGACAATCATGTTTTGGAGCAAGTAAGCCAATTTAGATGCTTAGGGCTCCTATTCCACTACAATCTATCTTGGGATCCCCATTGTAAAGTAGTGGAAAACAAAGCTAAGGTGAATGCTGCGGTGATTCTCCAATTTTTCTATTCTAAAGGGCATCAGTTTGTTCCCACTGCACTGAGAATTTTTAATGCTACATTTTAATGCTACATCATAAAATTCCATAATATTCAACATTCCAATGGGAAATAATATGGATATAATTTCCAATACCATAAACAAGATATTTCATCAAGAAAATACTGTTGACCATAATGCTGCTAAAATATACAGTGTTCGAGTGTGTCTATTCAGGAACAAAATTCTTTTGTGCATGTGGTCAATAATAGTAGGCTTCAGAAGAATATGAACGATTTTGCTGGGAGATCAGCTTCCTGAGTAGGGGAACGTTCTTTCTTTCATGCCAAACCTCTGTTTAATTCTCTTAAGTCTGTGGGAGCCAGATCTACTGAATGTTTTCATGCTAATTTATATGGATTTTTAACTAAGGAGTCATGGAAATCCATACCTCATATACATTTTCTTTCCATCCAGTGGAATTACTTTGGCTATCATGTGCTTCAGTGAAAACCACCTCTGTAAGCAGAGTGTGACTGAGCAAAGGCTAGCAAAATGGAAAATTTTCATTTCCAAAAATATAATAAAAGTTTAGACATACTCAAGGAAGTGAATGTTCCTTGAACTTATGGTACACTCATCTATATTTCCCCATTATACTTCTGTTTGCACAAATTAAATTGGCTGTAGCATTTAGAGCCAAGATAAAGATTTTATTTCTTCTTCTGCTGATGATTTTGACTTTCATAGAAAAATAAATATTGACACATTTTAATATGTCTCTGATTGTGATGCTAAGGAATGCCCTGCTCTTGTTCCCATTACTTTAGCCAAGCACCAACTTTGCAACATCACACCAGACATTTCACTTATGCAGAGATAATCTCCATAGGGTGGGGTGGGGGTGAGTGGCTGAATGGGATTTACTTTGTCAATTGTGAACAGCAGTATTCTTTTATTCTGCTGTGAATACATGAGTTGGGAAGCTGCCATCTAGGCTTTCCAGCCCATGTACCTGCTACAAATTATGCGGCACTCAAAAATATATGACAGTGTACATGAAGAGATAGAAAAAGTGCAGAGAAGGGCAACGAGGATGATTGAGGGACTGGAGCACCTTCCTTATGAGGAGAGGCTGCAGCGTTTGGGACTCTTTAGTTTGGAGAGGAGACGTCTGAGGGGGGATAGGATTTAAGTCTATAAAGTTATGCATGGGATAGAAAATGGTGACAGAGAAATGTTTCTCTCTTTCTCACAATACTAGAACCAGGGGGCATCCATTGAAAATGCTGGGGGGTGGGGTGGGAATTAGAACTAATAAAAGGAAACACTTCTTCACGCAACGTGTGATTGGTGTTTGGAATATGCTGCCACAGGAGGTGGTGATGGCCACTCAACCTGATAGTTTTAAAAGGGCTTTGGACAGTTTGGATGGAGGAGAAGTCGATCTATGGCTACCAATCTTGATCCTCTTTGATCTGAGATTGCAAATGCCTTAGCAGTCCAGGTGCTCGGGAGTAACAGCCGCAGAAGGCCTTGCTTTCACATCCTGCAGGTGAGCTCCCAAAGGCACCTGGTGGGCCACTGCGAGTAGCAGAGAGCTGGACTAGATGGACTCTGGTCTTATCCAGCAGGCTAGTTCTTATGTTCTTATGTTCTTATGTATTTTTCACCTATATAAAGTTTATTACTCTATAGGAAAGATATTGTGTGAATCATCACTCAGTTTTGGATCCAATATGATATATATTTGTGAGTCATCAGGACAAATCTGGACATTGTTTCTGTATCTTTGCTTCTCAAAAGAGAAAAGTCAAAGCAGCAAACAACAATGTATGAAATATAATGTCTTACCTTTCTCTCCTGCCAAGTGGGTTGAATGGTAGTTAGGCCAGGTGATGTAATCATGGAAAAGAAATTACTGTCTCTTGCTCTTTTAATTCCATTTATGTTTTCATCATACAATTTTGTTGTCAGAGACTATTGTGACTTGCGGTGCCTTAGATTCTTGCAGTTTTACATGCTGCCTTTTTGTAATGGTGTTGTTCCCATACTGAAGGTACTTTCAGATCTCTTTTAAAGGGTTGCCCTGTATGAGGAGACTAACCCTTTGAATCTTGCTCCACAACATTAAATAAACCAAGATTAAAAAGATGCAATTGCCAACAGAACAATGGAAATAGATAGTCACATGCATCTGACAAACTGGACTTTAGTCCACCGAAGTTGATGCTGGAATTTTTTTAAATTTATTTTTAACGATGCCACAGAAGTCCAATGTATGCACTTAAAGATTCTCATAAGAGGGGATCTAACTATGATCACCATTGAAGTGGTAGATTCCTTACTGGTCACCATCAATAAACATAGTAAATAGAGGAGATGTGCAGACACTGCTTGGGTGTTTAATTATGAAAGAGATGGTAAATTGACATTGAACCTCTCAATCCAAGCGGCAGATGTTTTCAGCAATAGAATGATTTCTTTCACTTGCTTATTCTCATGAAATTCAATACAATCAGGACAAAAGGATAGGAAAATCTATGCCAAATTGTGAATCTTGAAGCTTATTTTCTAACAGATTTGATTAGGAAACCCTGAATTAGATCCAAAAGAATAAAATGGAAGTGAGGCTTCGATTTTAATTTAAAGCCTCCAATACATACAGTGGTTCATGGGGATTGCAACAGAACTGCTTTCAGAAGGCAATGTCTTTCACCTCCTTCATATTTTGCAGTTCACCTTGCAAACACTGTGTTCCTAGATTAGACAAGTGCACCTAAACCAGCTGTTTGTCTTTCTCCAAGTGGTTCAGCAGGCTGAAATCAATCTGGCAGGTGCTGTGATCCATGTGTAGGTAGTTGGCTTCCAAAACTTCCTTCCTGATGTGGGCTCACTTTGACAGCACTAATTTTTAAAATTTTGTTCACTCACAGCACCTGTTAAACTAGTGAGGATGTTAACATTAAAAAATAATGGGAACAAGATTTGTTCCCCAAAATACTGATGTTTGCAAAGAGTTTGATTAGCTTTCTTAACAAAATGTGTACTTGTCATGCAAACAGAATGAGTGGAACATAAACAGCGGTGATGGATTGCAGAGGAAAAGTGTAATTTTAAAAGTTCAGGTCTGTCAGGAGTCATTATTATTTACATCCAGTGTGAGGCATAGCAGCCCAAGAACAGGGAAGTCACTTGATTGGCTGGCAACCCTGCACTCTGATTGGGTGAACGATCTGATAGCACTGAGAGAGAGGAGGATATCACCCAGTGAAAAACAATCTGAAGGGCATTTGGATTGTGAAGTTCCTGAAGTGAAGAGCTATGTGCTTTATCTAAGCTCTTAACATGACAACTCTGAGGAAAGTAGTGGCAGTCAGTGTGATGTTGGCTTGCCCTACTGTGTGTATATGATGGAACAATGGCACACTGATTCTATATTGACTGCCCTACTGTCTGACAGCCCTGTGTGCTGTGGTGAAAAGCAAATTTACACAGATTAGAGGAACTGGTGGTTAGATTATTGAGGACCCAGGCTGAGGGGCATATATATAACCAAGGAAAGATAGATCTTCCAGGAAGAAGAATCCTAAAGACCAGTTAGTCTGCTGCATGGGGTTTTGCTTTAAGTTTCCTCATGAGAGTGTTTTGTGTTTATTTTGAGGGTTTTCTATCTGTAAGAGCTGAGTAAGGGTACTAAAGTAAATGTACCAAGCCTGATAGAACCCAGTGTTGATGTCCATTAGCCAGACTACCATTTAAGCAAACTGACAACTAAGTAACTACCATCTTTAGAACATCTGAATTTACCATCTAAACTTACTGAAACTGAGCAAATTTATTTAAGCCTGTGCCTGAAAACAAATACTGCTTATCTGCCTAAGCTCTTCTTTCTTTCTTTCTTTCTTTCTTTCTTTCTTTCTTTCTTTCTTTCTTTCTTTCTTTCTTTCTTTCTTTCTTTCTTTCTTTCTTTCTTTCTTTCTTTCTTTCTTTCTTTCTTTCTTTCTTTCTTTCTTTCTTTCTTTCTTTTATTCTGCTTGTTATACATCTGCATTATTAATACAGTGTTTGATATGAACCATCTGCCCAAATGCTCCCATGGCTTGCTCCCATGGCTGGTAATTGCTGACCACACTTGGCAGCTTTCAAGCCTAGCTGGAGGGGGAAAACTCCAATGTATTATGGATCTCTTCTTTTATTTCTGAACATGACCTTTTTCACTCTTGTCTACTACTGCTTGAGATGGTTCGAAGGGCATAGCATCAATGACATAGCTTCCCTATTTTCTGCAATGACCTTGATCTTAATTGTATTTGAATCCTGTTAAAATTGCTGTTCTATTATTGCAATCTATTTAAAAGTTTTTCATCCAAATAACAGATATGAAGAACCAGCTTCACCGGGAAACTCTAATTTAGCCATCTCTGGCATGATAACCAAGCATAATTGCATATTCAATGTGATATGTGTATGTACAAATTATGGAGACATCATTTATATACTTACACACACACACACACACACCCTGTTTTGCAGTTTGGGCCAGATTTCTAGTTGTAACCTAAAAGCTTGTATAATTACGGTTGAAAGAGAAGTTTAAATTTGACCAGAGTAATGACTATGTATATATTCAGTCTATGTTTCCATGTAAGGTATTTATTAGTATTTTTCATAACAGCCACAGCATCTTGATTGCAATATTATTTAAATATATGAGTATATTTATTTAGATTATATATAATTCCATTTTCGAACTACCTCATCAGTGTCATCTACATCTAAATCACCCTTTCCATTCCCGCCCCCCACTTTTGGCAGCATATTTTTTGCTTCTGTAGAAATAAATGTTCCAAATTAGGAAGAAAACATTTCAGGAGGTGGAAGAGAGAACTCCAATTTCATACTTGTGGTTGGGTTCAAACTAGCTGGTGTGTCCATCACATTTTAGAAAAAGAATGTGTCAGCTTCTATTTAACTGGCCCTGACAGTTTGATACGGCTTACATTAGCTGATTCTTTTCATTCCAAATGGGACCAGCAAATCCTAAATAAAATTAAAACTCTAGGATTCTCCTTCGACTTCTTTACTAACTTGGATGAGCACTATACCTTCAAAATTTTAAAGCAAAGAGTCCTCAACCTGGACAAACAAACACTCTTGTCACAAGCAAATAGAGTCTGTTCAACATCGAGATATGGGGTTTCTCCTGCATATAAAACAGTATCTGCTTACTTTACCAAACTTACATCCTCACTTCTGAGACAATTCTTCATGCTGGCTCACCTAAATGTTTCCCTTCAGCCATCTTGCAGGGTAGAATCTCACACGCTCCCCTACAAGAAGACTGTGCAAATGTCGTCTGAAGCAAGTTGATTCTACCAAACACATCCTACTGCACTGTACTTGCTGTAACAAACAGAGGAGAATATTCATTGAATTCCACACCAACAGATGTCCACTATCCTCAAATTCTGATTAGGTTTGTCTGCTCTTAAAATGACGATTGTCCCAGATGAACAGAAGATGTGGTTAAATAATCCTTATCAAACTCGTGTAATTTTAATTATTGATATTCACATTTATGGTCAATTTTTAATCTCATTTTAAATCTATGCCATTAAAGGTAGTAGTAGTAGTAGTAGTAGTAGTAGTAGTAGTAGTAGTAGTAGTAGTAGATGATGATGATAATAATAATAATAATAATAATAATAATAATATTGCCCTCAGGTGCTGCAAAAAGATTGCCCAGATTGAGTACAAACAGAGACACAACTCAGTTCCCAAGATGATCTACTGGAATTTATGCAAGAATTACAACATAAGAACAGCTAAGAACTGGTAGGAACATTGTCCAGAAAAAGTAATGGAAAATGAGAAGGTCAAGATCCTGTGGGACTTTCGAATCCAAATGGACAAAGTGTTGAAACACCGTGATCGAGGAGAAGAAAGTGAGCATCATCGACATAGCAGTCCCCGGTGACAGCATGGTCATTGAAAAAGAATATGAGAAGGTCACTAGATACCACGATTTGAAAATCGAGCTCCAGCGTCTATGGCACAAACCAGCTGAGGTTGTCCCAGTGGTAATTGGCACACTGGGCGCCATCCCAAAAACACTAGGGCAGCACTTGAAACATCTTTGAATTGACAAAATTAACATTGGTCAAATTCAGAAGGCAGCCCTGCTGGGATCCGCAAAAATACTACACCGATACATTACAACTTCCTAGGCCTCTGGGTGAGGCTCGAATTGTAATGAAGGCCAACAACCGGCTAAAGATCTGGCAGCTGTGAAATCTACAACAACAACAACAACAACAGCAGCAGCAGCAACAACAACAACAACAACACACTTTTCCTCTGCAATCCATCATTGCTGTGTATGTTCCACTCATTCTTTTTGTGTGACAAGTACATATTTTGTTAAGAAAGCTAATCAAACTCTATGCAAACATCAGCATTTTAGGGAATAAATCTTGTCCCCATTATTTTTTAATGTTAACATTCTCTCTAGTTTAACAAGTGATGTGAGTGAACAAAATTTAAAAAATTAAAACTACCAAAAAACTTAAGATATATACACCCTGTTTTTCATTGCAACCTCCTCAAGCAAGCGCCTCCTTTGGACACCTGGAATCCACGGGTGGATGCTTCAACCTCCATGTGTGTACAGGGGAAACTGCACCAGGAAGTTGAAGTCATCCTGGACTCTCGTGTGCATCGTAAATGTTTGCAGTATTTAGTTGCTTGGACCCATTTCCCAGCCAGGCACAATGAGTAGGTGGACTTCTTGCATGTGTACCCCCCACGGCTGGTGAAAGCTTTCCATCGCACCTACCCTGACTGGCCGCATCTGGGGGAGGGGCCTTAAAGGAGGTGGAATGTCAGACCTGTGCCTGACAGTTGGGTAGTGGCGGGCATTTGCAAAGGGAACTGTGATGCTTTATTCTCTGCAGGTGTCCGGCTCTCACACTCTCCTTTGCTGGCAGCCTTGGCAGGCCAGAAGAGCCAATCTTATCTTACATGATGTGTGAAATGTTCCCAGCCTGGCAGTACTTTGTAATGGGAATCGAGTGAGTCATTTGGCTACAGGGGGGCAGGAAACTTTGGAGAATATAGATAAGTAGTTTTGCCCAGAATCTTCAGTTTCGTCTTTGTTGATGTTTACCTCACCACTTAGAACAAATCTACAGTTTCTATTATTTTTGGACCCAAGGTCTGTCAAGAACAGACATTTGCTGAAAACCCAGAAAACCAAACAAGAATACAGAAAAATGTGACTGAAAGAAAATGAAGAAAATTACAACTCTTCATTTTTTGAAAGATCTGTGGGAAAATGAGAAGGATTACAACAGGAAGGTGCAGTGGATAAAAGATTGTGAGAAAGATGCTGGTCAAAAACAAATGCTAGAGCTGGAAATAACAACTGATATGATAAAACATCGAATCAAGAAAGTGAAAAACTGGACGGCACCAGGCCATGATCAATTGCACAGCTTCTGGCTCAAATACCTAACCAGTTTGCACCAGCCAATGGCCAAGCAGTTCAATGGAACCATGCAAAATGGTGAAATTGATGAACTGGGAAGACATACTTACACTCAGAAAGATCCAACCAAAGGAACAATGCTTGAAAACTATAGGCTGATAATATGTTTGCCCATGATGCTCAAAAAAAATCAACACCTGATAGATAAAATGATAACAGAGAAGAAGAAGAGTTTGGATTTATATCCCCCCTTTCTCTCCTGTAAGGAGACTCAATGGAGCTTAAAATCTTTTCCTCCCCCCCATAATAAACACCCTGTGAGGTGGGTGGGGCTGAGAGAGTTCAAAAGCACTGTGACAAGCCTAAGGTCACCCAACTGGCATGTGTTGGAGTGCACAACCTAATCTGGTTCACTCATCAAGTGCAATGAAGAAGCAGCTTATAAATACCTGGACATTTTGAAGCTGGATAACATCAAGCACGGACAAGTGAAGACTGTGGTCAGCAGAGAATACACCAGAGGGTCATGAAAATTTTGAAATTAAATTAAACGGCGGGAATACCATCGAAACTATCAACACCTGGGTCATACCCGTCATCAGGTTCTCCGCCAGAATCATAAACTGGACACAGGCTGAGTTGGATGCATTGGATAGAAAAGCTCAGAAGCTTATGACAATGCACCATGCCTTACACCCACACAGTGATACTGATAGATTATACCTTCCCCTGAGGTCTGGTGGCAGAGGTTTACTGCAAGTAAAGCAAACAGTGGAAGAGGAGAAACATGTGCTGGCTGATTATGTAAATGAAAGTCAAGAACAGGCATTGATTGAAATGAAGATGTCTGGAGTCGGGGCCAGAGCCTCTCCCCAGACCTGAGGGGTCCCCTCCCTCAGCTGACACCTGGCCGCAGAGGGGGACCAGCACTGCAGCCGAGGCCGAAGGGGGCGGGGCTGCTGGGACTCTTCGAGTTCGCAAGCTGAATTTGGCTCTTTTTGCCGAATCGCCAAGCCAAATTACAACATAAGAACAGCTAAAAACTGGTGGGAACATTGTCCTGATAAACACTAGGGCAGCACTTGATAGATCTTCAAATCAACAACATTAACATCTGTCAGATTCAGAAGGCAGCCCTGCTGGAATCTGCATGAATACTACGCTGATACATTACAACTGGGTGAGACTTGAATTGTAATGAAAGGCTAACAACCAGATAAAGAACTGGCAGCTGTGATATCAAACATTATAATAATAAATGCTATAAAGGGGAAGGCAGGAGTCGGGCTCAGAGTTATAAATATTATTTTCTGCAGCAATTAGAAAATTGGCCACCTTATTTAGAGGTGACCACAAGGTAATCCATAATGACAAGCTAAAGATATAGAGGTGGGGCTACTCCTGGTAGGGATTTCACGCCTCCCTTTGAATGTTCAAAATGGGATCTAAAGTCTAGGGTGGTCAATTTCTAAGTGTGGTCTGGAGATCTCCTGGAATTACCACTGACTTCCAGACTACAAAGATCAGTTTCCCTGGGGAAAATGGTTGCTTTGGAGAGTGAACTGTATTGCATTGTGTCCTACTGAAGTCCCTCCTGCTCAAACCACATGCTCTGCAGGCTCCTTCCCCAAATCTCCAGAAACTTCCCATTCTGAACTTCACAACCTTACTAATGACCCAGTTACCCAGTGTGACTCATGACCCTTATTCTTTCCAAGAAGGTGTCAGGCAATAGTGCTCCCAGCCCCTATTCAGGAGGATGGAAATTTGGCACCACCTAAAGCTGGTTTCTTAGGTGACCACCTAGTTTGCCTGTATGTTTGAGCTGGCCTTGTTTTCCATATAGATTTACATAAAGCTGGCTTTCTGAAAACATACATCAGGCTTTGTGGTTAGCAATCAAGCAGCCAGGCTGGCTTTTGGGATTTGCTGCTTCATGTCAGCACAAATAGGAAACCTTACTTTCAAAAAAGGAAACAGAAGCTAAAAATTAGTTGAGGTCATCTCTCTTTCATAGTAACTGCAACAAACTCTGGATAGTTTTGTTATTTTTGTTTCAACTGATGATTCACAGAATTTTTTATTAAGCATGTAGCCTACATACCAAGATGGGAACCAGAGAGGGTAACCTTTTAATGCCTGCTCAGCAGGCTATATTAACAAGTGGTGTTAGATTCATACTTGAGATATGTTACTTACCTAAAATATTCAATTCCTTGAGAAGATTTACCTCTTATGAAAAGCATACTACATAAAACAGAAATTAAAGCTATGTGAGCGAGAAAAAAAAACCTGTGGAAATATTCTCTTTCCTTCTTTGCAACCTGTAATTCATTTGGAGTGAGACCTTATTTCTACTGTCAGGAAAATCAGTTGTAGCATTACACATTATTTATAAAGGATTTTCAGCATACTGTAGTGATTAATGTATCAGACTAGGATCTGGGAAATCCAGGTTCGAATCCTCACTCTGCCATGAAGAAGAAGAGTTGAAGAGGTTTTTATAACCTGCTTTTCTCTACTGTAAGGGGTCTCAATCACCCCCCCCCCCCACACACACACACAACAGGTTCCTTGTGAACTAGGTTCTGAAAGAACTGTGACTAGCCCAAGGACGTCCAGCAGGCTTCATGTGAAGGAGTGAGGAAACAAACCTGGTTCTCAAGATGAGAGTCTGCTGCTCTTAAACCACTACACCATGCTGGGAACTTGCTGAGTGACCCTGACCCAATCACACACTCTCAGTCTCAACCCTGGCAAGTATTTTCATGGGAGACCTCCAAGGAGTACTGAAATGTAGCATAAAGGCAGGTAATGGCAAGCCATCTTTGAAACCACCTGTTTGAAAACTCTGCACGGTCGCCATGAGTCAGCTGTAACTTGACCCCAGAAAGAAGGGAAAGAAAAATATGTGCCATCAGATGAGAATGGCAAACTCTTTATATACTTGTGAACATGTTCAATCTAAATGCTACAATCCATTAATTACAACTGTGTGTGTGGGAAGGGTGGGGTGGGGAGACTTACCATTTGCTGAAAATATATCTTTCAGCTTGTTCAGAATATGAACAAGGGCCTGTAGAGTCAGCTGATATTTCCTGAGAAAGTGGAGACCTGATGAAAGTAAAAAAGTGAAAGTACAGTTTAGCCCTGTGGTTGTGAGGAGAAGCTAAGCATTCAGACTGGAGCATTTCCAACATAAAAAAGGGAGTTGCTGGTAGGATTCTTTTCTGATAGCCACTTCAGCTTGGACCTGAAACTGCCCTTGCACGTACAGCTCTAGCATATGGAGAAAGCAAAGGTGAATAAGGCAGGCTGTTTGATGTTTGTGGAAAGTGGATGGGAGGCCAGCAGGCAGAGTGGCAGGTGGGAGGTTACTGTGATTCTCTTTTGTTGCGGCAACTTTGGCTGCTAAAAAAAGAAAATAGCTTCAGAGCACATTTCTTCCACCTGTGCAACAAAGTACTGTCAAGCTGAAATATACAGCAGTCTGGATGGGCAATTTAAAAATGAAATCACGTGGTAATGAAAATGAGAACATTGGATTTGTTTCAGATTAAGAAATATTCCTGCAGTAAACCTCAGTTTAACTTTCTCTGCCTTCAGTCTGTGACTACACTGTAGCTGCAATCCGAAACATGTTTATGAGACAGCAAGCCCCATAGAAAGGGGGATTTCCTCCCAAATCAATATGTATTGGGCTGTAAAAAAGAACTGTCGTTGGGTCCTCATTCTCCAGCTCTACTCATGCTATACTTCTGTAACTCTGCTCCTGGGTTTGTTTCACCCTTCTCAGCACTGTTTTGTCTGTGTCTGTGTACTTCTTTTCTTGGATCTGAACTGTCGTCACTGTTCACTAGCCCGTTTTTCTATCACTGCCCAGCCTTGGAATTTTGCTAGATGTTTACAGAGCAAGGGACATGCAATGGGAAAACATGCAGCCAAATGCCACAGATTCTTGCCCGCCCCCCCCCCCACCACCTAAATGCCATAGCCATACCTAGAACTGAGAATGTCTTATAAGAGAGGTAGCTGTGAATGTTATCCAGCCATTCATTATCCATTCATTTAGTCTTCCAAGTTCCTTCTGCTTGATATCAAATTATGATTTCTTATTTTTCTTATGTTGAATTGTAAACGTTTACTGCAGTGACCTGGATGGCCCAAGTTAGTCTGATTTCATCCGATCTCAGAAACTAAGCAAAGTTGGCCCTGGTGGGTACTTGGATAGGAGACCACCAAGCAAGTTCAGGATTGCTATGCAGAGGCAAGCAGTGACCAATTATCTCTGAATTCCCTTTGCCTTAAAAACTTTGTGGGGTTGTCATAGATTAGCTTGAGTGGATGGCACTTTCTACCACCTGCACATACTTTACACATTTAGGGAATCCCACTGTTATCTTTTTAATTACAATAAATCGAACCTTTTGTGTTTAATCTTTCTGCTTCATGTAGAATTGAATATATATATATTCTACACACACACACACACACACACACACACACACACACACACACACACACTCCTTTTATAAATGTTTACATTTTAGATCTTTGGGATTCTCCTCCCAACCCAGTAGATATGCTTCTACAAAACAGAACTGTAAATAATAGGATCCAAACTGGAAGTCTAAATTACAGTTTTGAATATAATACCTTGAAGAGAATGACACAGGGACAGTTTGTAGCCTGTCATGGCAATTTATCTCTCATGACAAGTGATGCATTGTCATAGTAGACTGAATCTGCAGTGCAGCTTTGAGTCAGAACAGTGTACCAATAGAATCTGATTGCTTTTGTCAGCTTCATTTTGTTCATCTGGTCTGGGTATTGCCTTCCCCCCTTCAGTCAGTTTATGTTATGATATTAGGCTGGGTTGATAGGGGTGTTGTCTGTTCTAAACAGAGAATGCTGGCCATTCACAACAAGTAAAAAACTGGAATAAAAAAGGAAAACTTAGAGGAAATTGAAAACAGATCGTGAACAAAGCATACAGTGGTGGTACTTGTATGTATGCAGTACAATAGACATCTTTTCCTGCACAGAGCCACGGGCATAATCTACTGTAGAATCAGCAAGAACTTTCTTTATGAGAGTCTGGAAAAGAGATGAGTGATTAATTCACAATGAATAATTTATTTGACAAATTTTGCCTCTGTTTGCTGTTTGAGGTTTGTCTGCAAGCAGATTGAAGTTTCCATAGTCCCTACGTACTTGTTCCTGGAAGAGATTCAATCATTTTTTTAAAAAAATCCAGTCTATTACATGGTTTGGTGCTGAACACATTCCTTGCAAAATCTGATATTATGCTAAAGAAGTGAGCTCTTCCTGCCACTAAGGCATGCGACCACCATTTTTATGTAGTTGACACATAAAACTAAAACATGCATTTTCAAGAGGCTAAACTCCTATAATAGTAACTCAAGAAAAGAATGGTCACAGCTGAGACATCAGACTAAGATGCTTATACTCTCTTCAGAGATCTATTGCCTCATCAGCAGAAGATAACCAATAGTTCCAATGGTGATGGGGACAGAGGAATCTGTGAATGGTAGCTACTGGGCAACAACAGTTATTTAAGGTGAGATCTATCATAGACAATGGTAGTATCACTTCAGCAAATTGTGGCTAGTACTGTGCAGAAGAAAGCAATAGTAAACCACTTGTGATCCTCTCATACCTTGCAAACCCTCGGATGAGATAAGTTACAGTGCTGGAAAACAGAAAGCACTCAATTTTTCTGCTGGAGGAGAGCAGAGGATTGGTATGAATTGCGCAATTCCTAAAGATGCAACTTGATTAAAGCCAACAGGATGTTCAGTTGTTGATGTGAATGGATGCAAAAAAAGTCCAAAGCTGTTTGACAGGTACAATAGGAACATGGAATGTGAGAAGTATGAATCAAGGTGAGCTCAAAATTGTGAAAATGAGGAAATGAATGTTTAAACATTGCAGTCCTGGGAGTGAATGAACTAAAATGGATTGGGTTAGACATTTTCAGTCAGAGTGTTTACTTGGGAAATAATAAACATAGAAGAAATGGAATTGCTCTTATAATGAGGTGAGTTGTAGCACAAACAATCAGGGGCTGTAATGCAAAGTCTGACTGAATAATATCAATCAGCTATCAGACCATTGGATTAATTTATCAGATATGTGAAGTGATGCTCAAAATCTTACAACAAAGACTACTACCATATACGGAATTAGAAATGCCAGATGTTCAAGCTGGATTCAGAAAAGGAAGAAGCACTAGAGATCATGTCGCAAATTTACATTGGAGCATACAAGATAATTTCAGAAGAAAATCAGCTTGTGGTTCATAGATCACAATAAAGCTTTTGACTGTGTGGATCAGGAAAAGCTAAGGTTGCTTTTTTAAAAAATAACGGCTCTGCAATTATCTTGGCCGTAATTGTGACAGGGGGCAGGGCACATGGTGGGTGAGCATGTGTGCCCTGGGCTGGGCGGGCGGCTAAGCCAGACCTGGCCCTGATTGCGTGATACGCATGAGCTGGAAGGGTGGAGCACACTCCCTATATATTAGGCAGCACGCGGTTGCTCCGGCCTTTTCGACGCCTGGAGCAAAGTTGAGAGGGTGATCTTTGCTGAAGGGAGCTAGCAGTAGGGCCAGGCCAGGACATATTTACAGGAGTGTTGGGATTACCCTCCCTTAACTGTTTTACTTAATTTGCTGTTATGGTGGGGGAGGAAGTCCTAGGAGCCTCTGCACATCTGGACGCAAATGGATGTACCACAGCATCTGATTGTTTTGATGTGCAACCTATTTATTTGGACAAGAGGCCACTTCTAGGACAGAATATGAAGTGGTTTCCAATTGGCAAAGGTGTTAGAAAGGGATGTATTTTATCTTCCTATTTCTTCAATCTATATGCAGAACATGTAAGGAAAGCTGAATTAGATTTAGACAAAGGTGGAGTGAAAATTGATGGAAGGAACATTAACAGATTGAGATATGTAGATGACTAGCAGACAGTAGGGAGGATTTGAAATGACTACTGAAAACAAGAAGACAAAAGTAATGAGGCAATGTGAAGGATGTGCAGGGATTGGGAAACCCATAAAGCCTTACTGAAGAAAGAGATTGCTGCCAAATACCCTGCAATGGTCATAGGCGCAAAACTCTGCTCCTGCAATGAAGCATGGTATCAAAGGATCCTGGCCTCCAACATAGGCAAGGTGCTAACCCTCTCCCCAACTTTATCAGAAAAGGCTAAAAAACTCAAAACCTCTAAATAATGGGCAGGAAAGGTGGATAGAACAACCAAATCAAGTACTCCCTGCATTATGGATCATTCTCGAAGGCCCAAAGCTTGTTCAGGAATGGGTCCAGGTAGCAATTTGCGTTCGGTTCCAATCCGTGGAACATTTCCTCCTGAAGGCAAGAAAATTTGTGATGCTGATGCTGCTATTAACAGCTGCTACATGCTGGGTAGAGAACGTTACATTGGCTGAAAGCAGAACAGGACCAATCTGTACAGAAGGCTCTTATTCTGACCAAGATATTTGCATGTTGATAATCTGAACTATGGTCTTGTACATACAAAAAATGGACCATCTTATGGTGGAGGTGCTCACACAAAATGACCCTGACCAATATGAGAAACCCTGACTAAAAATGTGAGATCATGTGAGATGACAGAATCAAGCTAGTAGGGAGGTCATGGGCAGGAACACCAACACCCTTTAATGTATATTCCCAAACCTATTCTGCTGGCAGTGTCAGACTGAACCTGAATGGTCGTGGTGGGTTTTCCAGATTGTGTGGCTGTGGTCTGGTGGATCTTGTTCCTATCATTTTGCCTGCATCTGTGGGTGGCATCTTCAGAGATGTATCACAGAGGGAAGTCTGTTACACACTGTCCAGAGAGAAGGTAAACTGATGAAGAAACATAACCTACAAACCATCTTCAAACCTACCAGGAAAATACAGCAGATGCTATGCTCAGCAAAGGACAAGACAGACCCCCTCACTTCTGCAGGAGTCTATCGCATACCCTGCAGCTGTGGAAATGTCTACCTAGGAACCACAAAACGCAGCATTCAGACCATATTAAGGAGCACGAAAGACATTGTTGACTTGACCATCCTGAAAAATCTGCAGTTGCAGAACATGTCTTAAACAAAACTGGACATAATATTTTATTTGAAAACACTGAAATTCTGGACAATTCAGAAGATTACTTTGTCAGACTGCACAGGGAGGCCACTGAAATTCACAAACACCAAGACAACTTCAACAGGATAGAAGAGACTCTGAGAATTAACAAAGCTTGGCTGCCAGTACTTAAAAACACCAAAAGCAAAACCCAAGGGCATGCTAAGTTCATGAACAATGGACTCCACCCAAACACAGGATTTGCATTCACCAATACTGTTGCTGCAGGGCATGAAAAGGTGAATCACACACTGGCCTGCATGAAGGTCTTTCTTTTAGCAGACCCAGTCCTGCTTTGGACTATCTTTTAAAGTAATGGTAAGCATTTCAACAGCATTCCCATGAGCCTTTGCTAAATATGCAAATTATAATTTGTCCCCAGATGTCCCAGTGGCAGCTACGCCACTGGCCTGCACAATGAACTCTCTGGCCGTTAGTCAACTGCACCTTCAGCCCCAGGACCAGGCAACCAGTGTTACCTTCCTCCCCACCATCCCCCTGGGGTCTTTGTTTAAATTTTCACTATATACCTCAGTATTTTGAGATGATCAACAATCCTATTATCTCTGGTCTTATTTTAGACGTAGGCCCCTTCTGCACATGCAGAATAATGAACTTTAAATCCACATTCACAATTGTTTGAAAGTGGATGTTGCTATTCCGCACAGTAAAATCCAGCTGCAGAGTGGATTGAAAGTGCATTATTCTGAAAGTGCATTATTCTGCATGTGCGGAAGGGGCCAAAGAAACTTCAAATAATTCTGAAATGTTTCAGAAATTCTTCCCTCAAGAGTTTGGGCATTGTTTATGTCATCAGCTGGCAACAAACACACTTCAGTATTTTCATTGCACAAACATGCACACACAGAGAGATTATTTTTCTCCACCCAATGGAAAAAAAAGTCAGTAGTTCACTGAAGAGTCTTGTTGCTGTCTGCAAATAGGTAAAATGTACTTTAGTGACTTTTGACTGCCATAACCACTAGATGGTGCTGAGTGTGACTTTTGGACTTTGCTCCTGTTGTCTTTCCTTCTTGTTCACAGCCCTTTGTTTTTGTTATGATTAGTAGAGGGGGATGCTATTGCTATTCCTTCTGGATCAATGCCAGTATGATATTTCAGCTGCAGTTCCAACTTGAATAATTTGAACCCAGAGAACCAATACTTTTTAAAGAATGTATGAGTTCCTGTGGATTTCAGTCTTTGCTAGTCTAGGTGAGGATTACTTTTCAGAGAAGAATAAAAATAAGAAATGGGTGAGGTTCATAACCTCTGCACCCCCTCACTTCTTCTTAAATCAAAGCATGCTCATCAGATAAGAAGTAATAGAAGAAGATGACATGAACAAAGAGCTAAGCAGCAGGTCCAATTTCCCTGTAATCACTCTCCTATTACCCCTGCTTCCTCATCTCCTTTAGTTTGTGTGTGATTAGTATGAAACAGAGTGGATATGACTTCGTATTCTGCAGCATGTATAGGTAAAGGACAACTTCTGCTTGACTTCTGTTTATAAAAACAGCAAAAGAATCTACAAATATACAACCCTCACATAAAAACAATAAACAGAACTGTTACATTTTTTTTAATGATAGTGTAACCAAGCAAAATAAATACCTGCACATAAAGATCATAAAAATGGTGGGTGGAATTGTCATCCATTCAGGTTGCTGGCAATCAAATCAAAGCTGTGATAATGCTGCCCTGGACTAGGTCCAGATACTGCATCCCACATATACCCTCAGGAAGATGATCAGTGCTGTGATAGCATTCCTGTTAGGCTGTAGTTAGATTCTGCCATATAGCAACCCAGTGTTATTATAGTGTTGATATGCTGGTGGAAGGGAGAAGACCTGCACTGAATCTTGCCAGGTATGTCCTTCATCATTGTAGAGCCATTTTTGTCTGCTCACAGGTCCTATTGAGCTCTAAACCTGAGACTTGTCTTTTCTTTATAGAGTCATGGTGGAAACTTTTAACCTTTTGAAGTATTTTCCTGCAAAACCGTAGAATGTCAGCTATGTCCCCATGGCCAAGTGAACTGTCTGCAGCACATTCAGATTGCAGTCACACAATGACATAATACATAGTCCTATACAAAGTCACAAACATAAATACACATATATAGAAAAGTTACATTAAGATACCAGTCTCCATCATGGGTTTGCTTCTTGTGTTTTAAAACAGCAACATTGAATAATATTCCAAATCAGTGCTACTTCACATTGCTCTTATGTCTGAAAAAAATACAGTGTTATAAGAGGACTACCTTTGAAAAAGGAGGCCACCAGTAGTTCATTTCCTGTGAGATGAACATTTCCTTGAGCTTCTGAACAAGGTTGATGAATAAATGCTTGTGTAGTATTTTGAATATACTTAGAGTGTTATAGATGACTAGGACTCAAGTGTCTTCAATTTCTCTCCTTCCCTAAGTTCTGCATTAGAGATGTTTTATTTACCTTGGCTCACTTCTGAGTAGGCAGAGAGTTCCTGCAACACTGGTGCATGATCCATAGCCTTACAACAGAAAGTGCAACTCTAACAAATCTTTTTTTATATGTATCCAGGGGAGAAGCATGGAGAAATAATTTAAGAGATATATTTGTAGCAGCAGAAAGTTATAGACATGTGGATCACTGGTGCCAGAATTTTTGAGCCACCCAACATCAAAATAGTAAGCATGCCAAAAGTCACTGAGCTCAGATTTACACTTTAAAATATGTTTGTCATTATGTTTGGTATTTATCTAATGTAACCTTCCTAATCTCCTGGAGACTGTATCAGTAACGTAGAGTCATTTTATGATACTTCTATACATACTTGAAACCTCCATATGAAAAGCTAATTTTTAAGCTACCCAAAGAGAATTTAAGTTGCAGATTTTCAAATCACTCTCACCTGTAATTTTACCTACATAGTGAAACAGTAAGTTCATTTATGAATGCACAGTGTACATTTTAGAAGAACTATTGATTTTTCCCACCCACCCACTCTCACAGTCTCAGGCCTGGTACCAATGCATTGGTAGACATGGAGAATTTTACATCAACTGAAATAAATACTAGCCATACTAATTAATGGAATGAGTGGGAATCAAGTCTTAAATACACTGACTGAAAAATTAGGAATGATTCAGGCATAAAAGCAAACAGTCTATGGGCATTAAACAGAATAGCACTACAACCAAAATGAATTATCATTATGTTATCGCTATTAGATATCAGGTTCATATTCTTGCTACCCCCCTTTGACAATAAATATTTTTAAATTTTGAAAATAAAGTAACTCCAATTATTAGAAAATATCAAATATCCCAAATTTGTATTTATTACCACTGAAAAGCCCAACTGATATGAAAAACTTTCAAAAGAATGATGTTCTGAAATATATGGAAGACACCAATAGGTGTAAAGTTGGAGTATTCGGATTACCTGTGAATGAAGCCTGAATATACCAGGTTCATATTTCTAATTTGTCTGGAAGGTGTTTATAATTTGGCTACGATTTTACTTTATCACACCTAACTAAGAATCAATTTATTTAATGTAGTAAACATAGGGCTTTTGCACATGTGTGGTCTCCTTCACACAGAAGCATTTCTAGGGAAAATGTAGCATGGTGCAAAATATGAGTCCCCACCCCCACCCCCGTATGGGCGGGCACCCTCCCTCACCACGACCAAACAGAAGGAGGAGGGATGTGGGGACAATTCTTGTACCTTGAATCCATTACTCCTAGTCTCCGGAGCAGCAGACAACAAGCTTGCTCCCTTTTCAACATGACATCCCTTCAAATATTTAAACACTAGCAGCAAAGCCCATTGTGGGGGAAAAGCAATGGGCCCTAACAAAGGATCGAAGAGGAAGCATCTCCCCCCGCAATGGGCTTTAGTGGAGCTGTAATGGATCCTACACCCTTTTTTCATGGCGCAACACTGTCCTGGTTCTAGGTCTGTGGCTTGGGGGTCAAAAAGGTGTGGCTTGGGGTAAGTTGGAAGGTGAGGATAGGGGGAAGGTGGAGACAAGAGACTGGGGATGGCAGGAGGGTTGAAAGGGAAGGCTTGGAGCAGCAGATTGGGAGAGGGTGGAACAGAGAGGCTTGAGGTGGGGGAGGGCGGAAAGGTGAGGGTTCTGGTGGGGCAGGATGGCAAGTTGAGGCTTGCGGTGGGGGAGGAAAGAAAGGTAAAGGTTGGGATGGGGGAGGGTTGGCAGATGAGTATTAGTGTGGGGGAGGGTTGGAAGGTGGGATAAGAGTGGGGGAGGGTGGAGGAGAGTGAAGACCAAACCGCTGCTCCCCCTCCCTGCAGCTGTGCCAGGCAAGCCAGACCCAAGTCTTGGGGTGAGACATCAGCCAGCCCTGTTCTAAGTGCCCTTCTGCTCAGACACTCCTCCCCAGAAGTTCCCAGAGCTTCCCTTGGACATGGGTGTTAGGGCAGTAAACTGGCTTTCTCCCCCCTCCCCAGTGGGAGGCCTCCAAGAAAGACAAGAGTGAGGAGTGTGACTGGAATGAATATTTGAGACCAGCACTAGTGGGCCTGTCAGGTTTGCACACCCATGCACAGGTGTGCATGCGAGAGAGGCTGTTTTGGATCCCCTCATGACCCAGGTGGCTGCAGAACTGGCCAAGGGCTTGGGGGCACATCTCATCTGAAGAAAGGAGGTGCAGCCAAACAGCCCGATTCTAAGAAAGCCCCTCTGGCTTCCCGCACACACTTGCCTGAGGCCAAAAACTGGGGCTGCCCTCCACCGTCTTCAAAGAAAGTGTCTCAGTGGCTTCTTTGGGACCCCACCCTCACCTCTGGCTGGCTCAGGCTTCTGTGGGAGTCCTTCCTATGGACCGTTACTTCTAGGTAAACCCCCCTTGAATTCCAGGGATTGCAAGGCTGACTCAACCAGCTTCCCTTCTGGATTGACCATGCTCCCATCGAGTCCCTCCCATCGAGTCCTGCCCTGAAAGGAGGAGGGGTGTGTGGGGGTGATTTTTTGCCCCCACATATGTCCCCATGGGTGGTATGCCACTGCCATTGAGCATACATTCTCAATAACATACAGTCACCCTGCCCTTAGATCAGAGAATCCCTGTGATTTCAAAAACCTGTTTAAGTGTGAGATTTTTTTTCTCTTCACAGGGAAAGCAAAGGAGATCCATGTGCATTAGACTTTCTTCAGGTCTTCTGACTTCTCCCTGCCTTCCCCTGCCCACTCCACAGCAGTTCTTCCCTTCTTTCAGACCACCATTTCAAAATGATCTAAAGGGCTTTTTTATTATTTTAACACTGAAGGTCTATTGTTGGAATGGAAGACCTTGTGTAAGTAATATGAAATTGACATGTTCTAGCAAAATAATGCTAGCCCAAAGATGGCACAAAACAAAACGAAGGGTAGCAGGCAGCATCCCCATATGAAGGTTGCACGGAAAAAGAAGAAAGGGGTGAATAGGCAAAATGGCAGATCAGCTTGGCTAGGGACACTTCTGAGGAGGAGAATCCATGTGTGAACAAAAAAAAAACAGAGGAAAAACCCGCTGCAAAGCTAAAAGCTGTGGGGTAAGTAGTGCATGCATAAATGGCCATACATTGAATTTGTTGAAGAGACTGTTTCTAGCCCTTTTATTTCACTCTTTTGCCTATTCAGTCTTTATCTAATCTGTCTTCCATTTATAAGTTTTGAAAGTTAGTAGTCAACTATTTTAAAAACTCCATTCTGCAGACACAAGTATCTAAATTACAAAAATCTAATTTTATACTTGCAAATAAGCTTTATGATCACACTGCATAATGTACTGTAATATCATATGTGGGATTATGATGTAAAACATTTTCTATAGTTGAAAGAGGTTGCCTCCTGGAATCTCTAGCATATGTTGTTTTATTTATTTGCATTCATTAAAAAAAGATTCCACTTGGGAAGATTTACACTGTTTAAGTATTGTGTGCCAGATGGTAAAAGCCATATGTATTGTTGAGTCTTGATGATGGTGCTGGTGGAGGGGGTGTCCTTTAATTTCGCGTTTGTTTCTGTTTACTGGAAATATGTTTCTGGGTTCATAAAGCTTCCACATGATGGGCTTCCTACATCACGGAGGAACATGCTAAATCTGTCCTCCTAAATCTAAACTATTGGAAATTGTAAACATAGTAGTTGAAAGAGGAGACAGGCAGGCTGAGGCTAAGGCTAATTGCTTTTAAACTCAGACATATTTAATTGCTTAAATATTGGCTGACTTCTAGAATATTTTAATTCAGATTTGCATCCACAATTTAAGAACAGTTAACTGGCCTTCATTTAAAAGGGAGTTTCCATGAGAACGGAGGGGGGAAGGGAGCACTGCTCTGTCACCATGCTTAACAGGAATAACACCAGAGGACACCCAAGGAAAGGAAATACATTTAAAATAGCACTGTAGGAAAGGGGAGGGACCATGGATGAGTGCTAGAACATCTTGGCATGCAGAAGATCCCAAGTTGAGTCCATGGCATCTCCAATGAAAAGGATCTGAAATAGAGGCTTTGATAGCCCAAAGGTGTGATTCAGTATAAAATAGCTTCATGTGTTCAGTGGGCCTAATGCAGTGATGGCGAACCTTTTCGAGACCGAGTGCTCAAATTGCAACGCAAAACCCACTTATTTATCGCAAAGTGCCAACATGGCAATTTAACCTGAATACTGAGGTTTTAGTTTAGAAAAAACGGTTTGCTCCGAAATGTGCGTTACTCGGGAGTGAGCTTGGTGAAGCAACCATGCAACACTTTGGATGGGTGAATCATGACGCTAGGAGGGTTTACTCAGAAGCAAGGCCAGCCTAGACGTGTGTGTGGGTGTGTATGGGTGTGATTTTCCGCTCCCCCTACATGATGAACTCTGTGCGCGCATGCCCACCAGAGAGGGCCCTGAGTGCCATCTCTGGCACGTGTGCCATAGGTTCGCCACCACTGGCCTAATGGGTCTTTAGAACTCTACAGGATGCAACAGAGGTTACATTGATGCTGCACTCGTAACAGGATTAATTAGGATTTCTGAACAAATGTGTGAAGTCTAAGTACTCTACCAAGTATTAATTTTAAAAAATACTAAAAGGACGTTGGTGTGGATTCATTTGTTGAGGAATCTCTAAACGTTAGATTGCCTGGAAAAAAAATCTCCCTCTGTTTGTGCTGGTCAGGGAACTAGCCCTGAGAGTCAGATACTGGGCAGGAGAATGGCAGACAATCGAGTGGGAAAATCAGGCTACACTTGTACTCATTACAGAATGGCATGGCAGAGGCAGGAAACAACAGGTGAATCAAACAGGCCAGCTGCTGATAGAAAACCCCTCAACTTACTTGCTGGGGGATAATTGAGGAAAGACAATTAAGAAGAGCAATGGTAGAAGATATTTCCACCACCCACTTACCAGCCACTTTGGGACACAGTCAACACGACAGCCTTGGATATGATTTTTCTGCATGTGGTCTCCAGAAATTCTTAAGGAGACCCTATTTTCCTCTTTGGGTCATGCACGGAGCCCATCCTAGTGAAAATGTGAAGTACAAGTATTCTCAACCAAACACCTAAGCAACTACTTAGTCACTTGTGACAGTAGTTGTATGTAGCTTAGCAGTACAGAAAGGCTTAAACTCTAGAGTCCCTTGTCCAGTCCAAGTCCAAGCCCAGGTTTAAATTCCTTCCTGACCCTGTCAACCAGTAGCTGCCTCACAGTCATAGCAAAAGTGATTTGCAAGACAAGGGGAGAGGTATGAAATCTAGGACAGGCTTGTCAGAAAATGGTACATGACCTTCCTCTTGCTATCATCTTCTATATGTTGGATGGCTCGGATGGAATAAGTCTTCCCACTGACTTGCGTGACAAAGACCTGGCACCATATTGGCAGCTGTGATGGATCTAAGCAGCATGCAGAGACAGAAATGTCTGACTCTGTTGTAAAGTATTAATCCCTCACAGAGCCTGAGTGTGTGAGTGACAGGCTGGGAGTGGGTGGAGTTAGAAAGGCAGCCAGAGCTTTTGAGAAGAATATAAGTTAAACTCTGAAATCCAGAGTGATCAGACATGATAATGTCCGTGAATGTCCCTGTAGTTCTAGCCAAAGAGGGGAATTATCTTTTAGGGAGAGAAGAAATCCTAGCCCAGATTCTAATAACAGAGCTAGCTTGTCTTCTGGACAGAGTGGATAGAACCGAGAAAACTGTCTAAGTGAGAGTTTGTGTCAGAGAGGGACCATTCTTAAGTCAGGAAGGGAATTTTACACCATGTGTTGGAGAAGAATTCCCATCTCTAATTCTAAGGAGGATTTGCTGCAAACACCTGTATATAAAACTGTTTATTTCCTTTTTACCAATATTCCTTCCTATCCTATTCCTCTGAGGTGTTTAATAAGATTCTAATGTTTATTTGCTGATTTTTTTAAAAAAAAGTCTCTAGAATGATTATTTAATGTAAAATGGAGTGACAAAAAGTAAGTGATAAAAATGGAGTGATAAAAAGTAATAAGACAAGTCAATCAGTTCAAACACCTGATTTGCCCCTGCATTTGATCAACCAACTGGGACATCTCCAGCCTTGTATTTTATACCCAAGCAATCAGTGATTCTAGATTGCACCTGGAAAAGCCCATCGGTCTTGATGCTTGGGTTTACAGCACATCGGGAGACAGATGTTGAACCTGGAGATCGTAGCAAAAGGCAGTTCATGTTGTCCTTTTGCGGTTTTGCAGTTTGCACATTGCCATTACTCCCCCCTCACTTCCCACCATAAAAGACAACCAGTCTTTGGAAAAAGTGTACAGATGCTGTATTCAAGACTTTTCTTTAATAGTTTGCCTTCTTATGTCAATATATTAAAAAAGGCTCCGCCCCCAGATGAGTGGCACCCACTAGTTAAGGCTCCGCGAGCCATTCCGATATGGTGATGCAGACAGCCATCAAGAAGGAAGAGGACAACATCGCCTGAAAAGCTGAGGTGATCTTCACAGTGGTGATTTTGAGAGAGAACGCAGCCTGGCCCCTTTTAAAGCTGGAGATAATCACTCCGGGGAGTGAAGGGGAGGGGGGGTCTACCTCAGTTCTCTAAATTGGTTCAGATGCACATTTATTTTAAGGAAGTACAGGTGGAATAATCTGGAGGAACCAGAATGTTCCAGTAATGACCATTCTTGGAGAAGAATATTAGATTAAATGTATTGTCAATCTGTCCCTTTACAGATGTTCATATATTTTCTCTCTCCAAAGAGTACATGTGAACTTTCATATGGATATAAACAATACAGGGACATGGAACACAGACATATTTTCTCTTCAATGGTTGGAAATACAGTTCAGGATAGATCTGCAAATCTGACAGATCAAGATGCTTCACAGCACATTTGCAGAATCAACAAGAGACTTTTTCATTTTAAAAAATACTTTATACTAAAAATGCACTCTTGAAGTACTGCAACAGCAGTGTGCATTTTTATAGTTCATATGGAATGCTCCATCTGACTCTCCCACTGATTTTATTGCAGGGATTGTGTAAGGCGGTGAATCTTTTTTTAAAATATCTTTATTGTTTAAAAGATAGAAGTTACAAAATTAAAAAAAGAGAGAAAGGGAGAGAAAGAAAGGAGCAAGGTTTGTTCTCGTCACATCTCACTTTATAAATCAGGTTACAAACATTTTGCTTCCCATATTTTAACAGTTGTTAATTAGATTAGAAAGTAAAGCCAACCTCAATTCTTTCTCCTTGTACAACTATATTACTATTTGTATGACCTCTCTTACAACTCTACTAACTGAAAATTAACTTCATCTTTAACTGAGGTAGCACTAACTGTCCTGATCGACTGGAACTTATCTCCAGTCCCCATTCGTTATCTTATTTTAACTAAATTTCTTAACAATCTTGATCTATAATAATCTTAAATAATCTAAGTAGTCTAAAGTATATAAGTACAATTGATCTATGTTTCAATAATCAATTGGGAGGAAAACGACATCATATTGTTTTTCAAGATAGGATATCCATGGCTGCCAGTTATCTCTATACATTTCTGCCGATAGTAGTTTTACTTGGTGCACTCACTTATCCAAAATAAACAGTTGTCGGACTTTATTTTCCCACTCTTTCACAGTCAGGAGTTTTCCGGTTTTCCATAGTTTGGCCAGGGTGAGATGTGCTGCTGTAGTTAGATAAAACAATAAATATAATGGTTGCTTTGTCCAAACATCATCGGCCATCCTTGGATCTAGCAGGTAAGTCAAAGGGTTCTTTTTAAATTGTCTTCCCATAATATTTTCTATCTCCTTATGTATCAATGACCAATTTTTTTTAACTAATGAACAGGTCTACCACAAGTAATAAAAGGTTCCCGTATCATGCCTACACTTCCAGCATTTTGGTAAGTGTGATTTGTTTATCTTAGATAGTGTTAATAACTTCTATAAAATACTTTTAGGTTGTGTTCCCAGTGATCAGTATTTGGAGATATGGGTGCTGTGTGGTTTCCGGGCTGTATGGCCGTGTTCTAGCAGCACTCTCTCCTGACGTTTCGCCTGCATCTGTGGCTGGCATCTTCAGAGGATCTGATGTTGGAAAAGCAAGTGGAGTATATATCTGTCCAGGATGTGTGGGGAGTGTCCAGGGTGGGTGGGGAAACCTTGTCTGTGAGTAACAAAGGCGGTAACCAGGTCAATAGTTGAGGGCATCTGAATAGAAGTATGAGTAACAATGAAGACTATAGCCTGGGAGTAACCCTGTAGATAGCAAGGTCACTGGTGGGAGCCTTGCTATCTACAGGGTTACTCCCAGGCTATAGTCTTCATTGTTACTCATACTTCTATTCAGATGCCCTCAACTATTGACCTGGTTACCGCCTTTGTTACTCACAGACAAGGTTTCCCCACCCACCCTGGACACTCCCCACACACCCTGGACAGATATATACTCCACTTGCTTTTCCAACATCAGATCCTCTGAAGATGCCAGCCACAGATGCAGGCGAAACGTCAGGAGAGAGTGCTGCTAGAACACGGCCATACAGCCCGGAAACCACACAGCACCCAAGTGATTCCGGCCGTGAAAGCCTTCGACAATATATTTGGAGATAGCTTGTAAGTATTAGCCCAGTATTTTCTCCATTGTTCCAGCGTAATTACTTCCTTCACGTTTTCTGCCCATTTTATCATGTTTGTCTATATTAACTCAGTCTCTGTTTTTTGTTGTAATAAATATAGATAAAATTTACTTAGTTTAGTTTTTTCTCCTATGAAGATTTTATCCAAATCCATATATTTGGCATCAATTCCCCAGTTCCTTCTATCCTGATCCCAACAATTTTGTAGCTGTAGGTATGTATACCAGTGGCAGGGGTTCCCATTAATGGTTCCCATGCTTCTGGGTTTCATGACTAGGTTACCATCCATTGTCATTGTGAGATTCTTATATGTTAGCCAGTTTTTGCTCTCGTTTTTATCTCTCATCTGGAGACCTTCCATCCTGGATACCCAGGAGGGTAATCTAGTATAAAAAATGTTTTTATATTTCTTTCACATTTTTAGGAGTGCATTTTTGATTCTATGCATTTTAAATAGCCTGTCTCCAGTTTATTTCGCCAATTATGTCGGCCATAGGTAATTATGCCAGCCTTTTTAGTTATTGAAACTCTCTATAGCCAATTGTTTGTAGTCTTCCAATTTTACCCACCAAGTCAAGGCAGCAGCATTGTGATATAACTGGGTAAGGTGGTAAATCTAATCAGAAATATATTAAATGCCTTAAAGTCTATGCTTAGGTGTCAGGTCTTGAGACTGAAGTCAATAAGCGGTCTCTGGTTGTTGGCTCAGAAGTCTTTATTGATAACAACAATCACCTGGCTTTCAGAAAGCCAGTTCTGCCAAACTTTGAAAATACAGTTGCCTTTATTTCCCCAGATTTCCTGCCATAAATCCCCCCTCTCTGTTTCCTATAGAATGTGGGAATAACACAATGGAAAGAGAGATGTTTGGGAGTTGAGCATCTCAGGGCCAGTGCAGCGATAATTCTCAGCCACCTGCTGCCCCCCCCCCCTTGCTGGGAAGGCACCAGGGTCGCTCCTAGTTGTCTACAGTTACCAGCATCAAAAGAAATACAAAGGAAAGGAAAAAAGTCCATTAACATATCAAAAGGTGAAGGTGGCTACCCCCCCCCCCCCAAACCAGGTGTGAGCTCTTGCACCCAATTCCACCCCTTTGATGGCAGGGAAAAATGCATCCTGACAATGCATCCTGGCTGTGTTGTTATGATCTTCTGTGCACATTTCAAGGGGCTCGTTTGACATGAAGTTGTAAGTACCTTGGGTCCCACATATAAGACTACTTCTTTGTTCATGTTCTGTCATGATTTCTTTGCTTTTTGGAGAGCACTGACCTCTTGCTATCCCTACCATTTCAGGTATAAACTGGGGTGGGGAGCTGCAGGGGCAGATAAGGAAACATTACTTGTCTGACTTTGGAATCTAACTTTCGGAGTTCGAACCCTGGACTTGGGGTTCAAATCCAGTGTTTTGGGTTTGAACCCAGGCACTGATGAACATTTTTTAAAAGTATCTATGTTTGTTTGACTGTTGTAGCTTGTTTCCATAAGTTGCTGTCATACCTGTGTTTGTTTGAAAATAACATTAATTCTGTCCTTATCCCCCACAAAGTTTACTCCACATTGTCCTTAACCTGATTAAAATACAACCCGAGAGGGTGTTACTCTGTATTGGAAATAATTTAGTAGTGGTCCCTGGCCCTAGAAGCTTCCAGATGACCTCAACCAGAGCCAGAGCTTTTTCAGAACTGGCCCTGATCTGGTGGAACATTTTGTCAATTGATACCTGAGATCTAGTTCGATTTCACAGGGCCTGTAAGATGGAGGTGTTCCGTAAGTACTATGGTTGATGCAGCAACAATTACATCAGTGCTGGCCTACCTATCACTATCCTTTTTAGTTACCTGGGTAATATGAATGAAATGAAATAACTGGAGTGCTAATGAGGATTTTAATTGATGAGGTTTTACATTGTATTAGGTATTTTAATTGGAAAAGGCTGGATACAAATCTAATAAATAAAATAAAATAAAATGAGATAATCAGAATTGAATCTGGGGCATCACTTACAGCCTCTAAAATATTATTTCTTGAATCTTCAAATGTTCATGGTTTTATTATCCAGTTTTTAAGAAATGTCAATATTCTGTAAAAACCTGCATTTATTTCTGACACTTCTTTCATTTAACCTTTTATCCTTTTCGGGACAGCCACGATGCAATGGCAGGCAATATATATGCATACCCCTTTCTATTCCAAACCTATTTTCCAACCTGTTTATATCTTAGGAGCTCTCTCTGTGTTTGTTTATTACATTGAATCAAGTGCTTGTGAACTTCTTATCCCTACAATAAAGAGTGACAAATTTGTATCATATTCCTGTCTGTGGATTTTCTCTGCTGATCTTCATATACATTGGTATTAAAGATTCCCTACCCAGCCTCTTGCAATATTAATAAGCAGTCTGCTCTGAGCTAATTTTCCCCACATTATTGAGAGACTGAGTCTCCATCCTGGGTAACAATGCCAGTACAAGTGGTATGATGTTACAATGACAGCCCTGGCATAACTATAGAATCTCCTGTAGATGTCATGGGCAGTGACATAAAAACTGCTTCCTCCTGCCTTTCACTGCAATTTTGAAGCTATGGCAGAACTATCCCTGCAACCAATCACAGTTCAGCAAAGCACTATGTAAAACATACCTATAACTGTGGTGACAGTGCATGTAGCATGGGGTCATATGTCTCTGGTCTCATGAAACATACTTACAACACACACTTGGGTGATGGGAACTTTAAAGAAAGGGCACTTTGCCCAAAACTTACCACATTGTACAGACAGCCCGGGAGAGAACGAACTTTGCAGCAGTGAATTTCTAACACCACTCTACTCTGAACTCTTGTAGCTATTCTATCTCAGGATACAAACACCTAACTGGAACCCGCATTCCTCTAACTGGGGATACAAGGACAATGCTCTCCACATAGGTAAACAAGTGAGAAGGATCATGTGCTTCAGATTTTGACCACTGCAAATGTTTATCATCATGCCTATGTGCACCTGCTCCATGTATTTTCTCAACAAGAGGTATGAGCAGTAAATGTGCAAAGTGCACAAAGGGAAGCCTCCTTGCAGATATGTTAGCAGTATATTTTTGGTATAATCATGCTGGTGTAAACCCCTTTCCCAGAAATTAGAGAAATGGAGTTGGATCTTACAGAAGAGGTCTTTATGTGCAAGACCAGGGGCAATTCTCCCCTCTTTCAGCATATTCCCCCAGTAGCAGGCTTTAAATGGGCTTTTGGAGAGGGAGGAAAATTGTGGTTCTCTGCAAAGTATTAAGGTAAGATCCATCCCAGAGAATACAACCACAATTCTGGGTAACTACCAGCCATCCCATTACGTTTGCAATTCAAGTGTTGACCTAGTGCTTACATTTGAACTGCCCTTCAATAATACTGCCAATATGTCTCTTCAGGCATGAATTATATCACACAAAAATAAGGCATAAATATCTTCTTTGTTTCTGGGAACAACACATTTATAATCAAATGTAATTTGAGGAGACACACTGTTTTGTCTTAAACACATGCATGGCAAATGCATTCTTCTCTGATTTTTTTAATGCTCATTTGCCCCAGCTGGGATTGGTCATCAGGGAAGGATATTTCAGAAAAAAAAATTGTGTGTTCTCCTCTGCCCACAATTTTTTCCTTGCAGAAGTCACCTTATCTACCTATTTGGGAATATGCATTTATTGATCAACATAACCATAAAGTTGCCCATGAGTACAACTTTACTAGACAATGTTCTAATAATGTCTCTTGTGCATGTTAGTCACTGGAAAATAGTCCTTAAAGTTCTAATTCAAAGGCTATATCATGGAGTCCAAGAAAGATAGAGGTCTTGAAATGGGAGAATCACATTTCTGTCCCTCATTTCCTTTACTGGCCTAGATTATCTGTTCTCCAGTAGTTGAGAGCAGAGCTGGAACTGACTCAAGGCACCACCTGGAGAAATTTGTCCATTTCAGTGTGGCTCTCTCCACTGAAAGTCTGAAGGCAAGGTTGGCTGTCTGCAGGTGAAATTGCAAGGAAGCTTTACACTTCATTTTTAATTAAATTGGTTTCAGTTCCTGCACTACTTAATTCACTTATTTATATTGTCAATAAGGTATTCAATCTAGCGACATAACTGGCAGAGCTGAAAGGAAAGGCAGTTAAAAAAACTATATTGACCAGCTGTTACTATATCCTGGCTCAGAAAGAGAAAAGAACTCTGAAAGGAAAGCTGATGACAATATAGTTACTGGATAATGGTTTTACTTTTTATTGTCCTAAAAGGGACATAAATGAATATGTTAAAATAAAATCTCTTAATAACAATGAATAACTAGTGATAAAGTGATTGCCAGATTTATTTCCTGTCAAGAACCTTCAGTTCCAAAGTGAATAGAAAATTAAACTAGAAGAATGGGTAATATAGATGTATAGCATACGAAACATGCCAATGACAGGTGCTACATAAGAACCTGGGCCCTGATTTAAAAAAATAATTGTTATTCATGAAAGCATTTCACTTTAAGCATGTGCCTCAATCTAGTTAAATCCAACGGGACATCAGGGCCCACTTAACTTTAAATAATTTGTGCAGCAATTTCTTTCTAAATCAGAGATTTGGGTAGGTAATGTCATCTCCTGGGCATCTTTAAATTACAATAAGAGAAATGTGTTCATTCACATTTTGGAAGGTATATTCAGTTCAGAATGTTACACAGGATGTATACAATGTTACACATACACAGAAAAGTATGGAACTCTTGTTTAGACATGTCGATGTTGTGTTTCAATTTTAGGCTGTTTCCACACAGCCCAATAACAGCTCCCTAGGGATGGTAAAAATGCCATCCTTGGAGTGCTGTTCGCACAGCAGGTGCTGCTGCATTGCAGCAGCACTGTGCTCGTGCCACCCAAGCTGCATGAAAACGCTGCTTTTGAACTTCACTCAGGGAGTGAGGTTTTTCAAAAGTGGTGTCTTCCACTCGTTGCCATGTGAACGGCAGCGGATAGAAGGCGGTATTTTCCCTGTGCCACATCCCCCCCTTACCTCATCTCGGCTGTTGTTGCTATAGAGAAGCCAAGGGACACACCTCCTGGCCTCCATCCCTAGAGGCATCACCATGGCTATGGGGATGTGTCCCTGGCCTCTCTTCAGCGACGGCAGCCGAGAGAATGTAAGAGGGGGAAAAAGCGGCATGCCCTGTGCAAAGGCGGCCCCGCAGGCCACTGGGACACCAGGGCCATTTGCAGAACGGCATGCAAACAGCCCCAGGGGGTGCACTGACTGCAACTATGTCGGTGCACCCACGCTCGCTCACCTGTGCGGAAACAGCCTTAGTTACCCCTCAAACTGAATTGAAATAACAAAACAGCATTATTTCTGCTATTCAAAACAAAGCAAGATCTATCTGATTATCATAAAGAGATTGCTCTGATTTAGTGCACTCCCAGTTGTGAATGGAGTGAGCAGTGTTTGAGCGTGAGCTCAGGAATCACCCATGCTTTGTTTTGTTTTGTTTCCTGCTCTCCGAGGTTCCCTTAATGTAAGGGATATCTAGGGAGTGGATTTTACTTACTTCCCAGACAGAGGGAAGATGGCAGAGCATCAAAGCACCCACCCACAGAGGCTGAAAGAAACCTCTGGGAAAAGGCCACAATGGAGGCAGCTGAAAACCTGTGGCAACGGGCGTTATACACTTGCCAAGCACAGGTGACCATTTTGCATTTTGCATTTTGCAATACCTTTGAACTGGTTGGAGCTAAGGAAAAGACTTACTTGTTAAAAGCAACTTAAAGCAACTTAAAGCGCTAGCGAAGAAAATAAAGAGGTGAGTGCTGGTGTTGAAAGGAAAACGAAAGAAAAGTTGGAGTTGCAATAAAGTCTCTCTAAGCTGCAGTGCCAGAGAATAAAAGCAGCTGAAGTCGAACAGAGCAGCAGAGCAGTGTAACATCTTGACTGCAATTTAAAGCAGAGGTTTCTTTAGAGGTTTATGTGCTTTAAGATTTGTCTAAGGAAGCATTGTAAAGGGGTCTGGAAAAAGAGGCCTAAAGACTTGGAGAGACGCATAACAAAGGAAAGGAACAGATAATTAAGGAGATTAATGCATTGCTCCGTTAAAACTGAGTCGTGAAAAGTAAAATGTCTAAGTTAAGAAAGAACAGCATAGAAAATAACTCCAAAGCAGTCCAAATACTAGAAATGAAGTAAGTTATGCAAAAGGAATCTATGGAACGTTTTACTAATTTAGAAGGGTAATTGACAAAGTTTGATGATTGCTTTAGTAAACTGGAAGGAGATATGACAGAGATTAAGAAAGAAATTGCACACATAAAAAGAATTGAAAATAAAGTGGGGAATATGAGTCAAGACTTTCAAAACATTAAGGACAATCGAAATAAGACATAGAGAAGGTTATCTGCTGCTGATAAAGAAATGGAAAAGATGGCAAATCACATTGCTTTATTAGAATTGTACCTGAAACAAAATATATTACATTTTCATGGTATCCCAAAAAAGGAAGGTGAAAATATAAGACAGAAGATTCTAAAAGGTATTGCAAGATATTTAGATGTAGAGGAAGATGTGATTGAGAAAGACATAACTAAGATAATAAGAATTAACTTAAGAGGAAATGATGACAAAAAAAGAAAAGAGATGTACTGTTTTTTTTCTCCAGACTGAAGACAACAGATGAAACATTACAGAAAAATTCTAAAAAGAAAATGCAAGTGGAGGCCAAGGAAATACTTATTTTGAAAGAAATCCCAGTTAAGATTTTGAATAAAAGATTGTGCCTTTTTAACAAGTTATTTGAGAAAAGAAATATTAATTATAAATGGAAAGACCTGGAAGGATTAACAACAACATACCGGTCCAGAAGATATAGGGTGACTTTGGTCCAACAAGTACAATAATTATTGTTAAAATTACAAAGAGACTATAATGAGGAAGATAATGTGCAAGGTTAATAAAATTGTATATTATATAAGTTTTGTTTTATTAATTTTGATTTTGATTAAGAAAACTACAGTGTTCTCTTGTAATATAATTGGACTCAATTCACCCCCAAAAGGAGGAGGGTTTTTCATTATTTGAAGAAAAATAATTATGACATGATATATTTACAGGAAATGCAAGTGTGCAATTAAGCTATATCTCTGTTGGAAAATAAGAAATTAGGACAAGAATTTATGGTGGCTGACAAGAAAAAGAAAAAAGGCATGGTAATTTATGTTAAACAATTTCTGGAACCAAAATTAGTAATAAGTGATAGAAAAGGAAGTTTTGTAGGGGTAGAGATAAGGTGGTTAAGTCAGAAATCTTTAATAGTATGGGTTTATGCTCCAAACGATGATAAAAGTAAATTTTATAGAGATTTACTGCATAGGTTTATTGATTTAGAATATGATAGTTGGAGATTTATTGGCAATTGAAATGGGGTAATTTCAACACAATTAGACAAAAAAGCGCAAGGGAAAAAAAGATGGAATTAAAGGTAAATTACCGAAGTCCTTTTTTAAATTTTGTCAACTTTTTGAATTAGAAGATATGTGGAGGAAATTTAATGAGGGGGTCAAAGGAATATACATATTTCTCTAAGCATTTTAATGTACGTTCGAGATTAGATATGGTAATGGGTACTAAAGATCTTAGTTTGATGACTGAAACCATTGCAATTGAAGCCAAAATATTATCTGATCATAATCCTTCAGTTTGGAAACTAAGGAAGAAAAAGAAAGTGCCATTATGGAAGCTGAATGAATATCTATTAAATAAAGAAGAGATAATAAATAAGGGAAAAAACGGAATTAGATGATATTTTGCAGATAAATTGGGTACCAGGAATAAAGATTAATATGGTGTGGGAAGCATGCAAAACTTACATAAGAGGCTTCTTTCTTAAGGAAGGGAGTAGATTAAAAAAAGAAAGGGAAATAAATGAAGTAAAGATTAAAGAAAAAATTTAAAAAGAAAAACAAAAAACAGAAACACAATCTGACACAAGATTAATTAAGTAAATAAAGGAATTACAAAACCAACTATCAATGTTAGATACTTAGGAAATGGAGAGAAAGTTAAAATATATCAAGACAAAATTTTTCAGTGAAGCTAATAAATTGGGGAGGTGGTTATCATGGAAATTGAGAAAAGAAAGACAAAAAGGCCATCTGAATTAAAAGAAGGTAGGGTAAGATATACTTGTCAAATTTATTATGAATAAATTTGTTGAATTTTATACCAAACTCTATGGAGCTCATGCAGTAGATAAGGAAGAACAAGCTAAATGTCTAGCTAGAAATTTAGGAAAGGATACAGAAGAAAAAAAATACAGATATTAGAACAAGAGATATCAATGGAAGAAGTTAGGGATACTATAAAACAACTTAAAAACAGAAAATTGCCAGAACCAGATGGTTTTAAAAGTATATTTTATTTTTAAAATGTAGATGAATTAAGTTCAATCCTACAGCAATTAATGAATAAAATAACAGTAACTGGAGAAATACCAACATTTTGGACAGAAGCTATTAATTACATATTAATACTTAAGGAAGATCAAGAAACTAAAATTATTTACAAAAACGAAATGGTCGAAACAACTTCCAGAATTGGATTGAAGCAATATACATGAAACAAGTGGCAAAAATTAAAGTTAACCAAAAACTATCCCAAAATATAAAGATTTGTAAGGGTACCCACCAAGGATGCCTTTTGTCCCCTTTTCTATTTATATGGACTTAGGAATCCAAAGTAATGGATATAAAGGATATATTGATTCCATAACAAGAGATTTTGCAGATACTATTGCTTTAATGCTGGAGTCTCCATTAAGATCGATGAAAGTATTGAAGGAAAAGTTGGAAGATTTTTGAAAAGCGTCAGGACTGAAAATAAATGAACAAACCCCCAAAATTATGACATTTAATATTACAAATAAACAGGAAGAAGAATTAAGTAAAATATTAAGTTATGAGTTGGTAAAGAAAGTTAAGTATTTAGGAATTAATATAGCTACATATAATATATTACTATTTCAAAATATTGACAAAGTATTATGAAAAAAGATCAGTAATAATTTTTAAAAATGGGCAAAATCAAAACTATCCCTATTTAGAAGGATAGCAGTAATAAAATCCACTGTATTAGTGAAGATGTTATGTTTATTTCAGACCAGCCCAGTAATAATTCCAGAAAAGCATTTTGAGAAATGGAAAAAAGATATCTTATCTTTCATTTGGGAAGGAAAGAAGCCTAGAAAAACATATAAAATTTTATGTGATTCACCAGAGAGAAGTGGTTTAGCCCTTCCTGATTTAAAACTTTACAATCAAGCTGCAGGTTTAGTGTGGTTTTGAGAATGGATGTTATTAACCAGAGAAGATTTATCAAACTTGAAGGGCTTTGATTTACAGTACTGATGGCATTTGTATACATGGTAAAGGAAAGAGACAATGTTAAAAGACTTTTTCGATCATTATATAAGAAAATCAATTTATAAAATCTGGGAGAGATATAGGAAAAAAACATTTTAAAAACACTGATGCAGATTTCACCACATGAAGGAACAACCAGCGATCCATGCTGGAAAATGATGCTCTTCTCACAGTCAATGGAAGGCAAACCTTTTCTTGCCCAAAGACAGTCTCCAACCAGGGCCTGCAACAAACCAAGATCTGTCTTCATATCCACTCATTCACTTGTTCATTTGCCAATGTTATATGTGCCTTCCAATGTCAGCAGTGCCCTTCCACTCAAACATTGCAAATATAGCTCAGTCCCTCGATCTCCAAGGATTCAGCTGTCCCTTCCCGACTGACCGCTCCCTCTTTTTCTCCAGTCTTCGCTGAGTTCTTCAATTTTATTTTTTTTGTTTCACATCTCCCACCTGCTCCAAACTCCGCTCCTCTCACCAGCTCTCAATCTGCCGTTTATTACCAACCGTTTCAACTGTATATTCAGAAGTCTTTGTTGTTTCTTTTATATAATTAAGATTTTGTTAAAGCTTTCTGTCCTCTTGTTTTGTTTTTCAATAAATGTTTTTGATAAATAAATTGCTTTTCTTCTTCCCTTTTCTTTTTTCTGTTGAGGGGTGTGTGTGGTTTTTACTTTTCCGGTCAGACAGTTAAAAGCCAATAAGCCGTGTTATCAAATAATGTGAAGAAGTTATTTCCTTTGTTATTGTACAGCTTATTTTTATGCTGCTGGGTATGTTTTAAAGGCTCCTCTCTCTCTTGAGACTCAACTTTGGTTTTTTAAGGGGGGTAGGGGGTGTGGGCCACTGACACTGACCAACCCCCCCTCACTCTGCTTCTCTTCACTCCTAGACTGTGATGAGCCCTTGGTTCAGTCTCGTTGTCCAGTGACCCCAGTTCTGGCTGTCGTATCCATCAGAGGCCCACCACCTCAGCACAGCTCCATGGAGACACTGGCTGATTGTGCACAAGGTGCTTGCTGTGTGGCAAAGGTGAATGTTGGCTGTGGCAAGATTTCTTGTACAGATATATTTCCTCTAGCCACACTTTCACTTTTCACACTCTGCATGGCAAACAAATCCACTTACAGCATGATTTTGATTTTGTTTGACTGCCAGTGTTGGACAAATTTGCCAGTGGCACTTCTTTGCCCCTGACCTCTTCCCTCCACCCGCAGCCTTAGTTTTACTCCCACTTCTTTGCTCTGCTTTGCACACTTCCCCCTTGCCTTCCTCCCTGTTGCTGACTACTTCCGATTTCTTGTCCTACTGTGTCATTTTCATTGCTCGTGGCCCTCCCGCTTCTGCATATCTTTAGATCTTTAGGATAAAAAAACTTAAATAACTGTATCGATAGATGGATAAATGGATACTAATATTGAAAATAGTAAAAGTAATAAGACAAGTCAATCAGTTCAAACACCTGATTTGTTCCTGCATTTGATCAACATACTGGGACATCTCCAGCCTTGTGTTTTATACCCAAGCAATCAGTGATTCTAGATTGCACCTGGAAAAGCCCATCAGTCTTGATGCTTGGGTTTACAGCACATCTGGAGACAGATGTTGAACCTGGAGATTGTAGCAAAAGGCAGTTCATGTTGTCCTTTTGCGGTTTTGCAGTTTGCACATTGCCATTACTCCCCCCTCACTTCCCACCATAAAAGACAACCAGTCTTTGGAAAAAGTGTACAGATGCTGTATTCAAGACTTTTCTTTAATAGTTTGCCTTCTTATGTCAATATATTAAAAAAGGCTCCGCCCCCAGACGAGTGGCACCCACTAGTTAAGGCTCCGCCAGCCATTCTGATATGCCGATGCAGACAGCCATCAAGAAGGAAGAGGACAACATCGCCTGAAAAGCTGAGGTGATCTTCACAGTGGCGATTTTGAGAGAGAACGCAGCCTGGCCCCTTTTAAAGCTGGAGATAATCACTCCGTAGGGGGAGAATCTTTTCTTTTTGGCCTTCATTGGCTCAGATGAGGCTCTTGCACCTTTAGACAATCCCCTTTCCAGAAGGTTATATATCTTTTAAATAGCCACAACTACGAGCTGTTGGAAGCGGTGGCTAAATTTTTAAATGGTGTTATTTTAACTCGTCAGAAGTTGTAAAGGCTGTTATTATCTTGCTAAGTCAATCTTAAACTATTTATATGCCATTAAAGGTATTCGAAATTGAAATCGACAATCCCCTTTCCTTCACATCTCTTAGGTGTAGCAGAGTCCACTGATGATTACTTTCCCACTCCTTCTCTGACATAAGTGCCAAAGAGCATTTATATAGGGTTGCTTTTAATCTAAATGATCACATATACAAGGACTTGGAGGTTAATTCAGCAGCTATGGCAGCAAGTTGAACATATGTGGCTTTCCTCCAAACATAGTAGGCACTTGGTGTGGCCATCATTTTTGGCCATTTTGGCCACACAGGAGGAGCATTTCTTAAATATGGGAGACTTTTATGAAGCCGTCCTCAAATCAAAGAGAACACACCACCCTGAGGCAAACTGATAATTTTATCTTAGCACTGAAGGAACAGAAACTCAACACATTCTCCTATCATGGTGGCAAAAAAAAAGAACTGAGAGAGAGCTCCTCCCCCCCACCACCACCATGGGACCATTTGGGTGGTAATCTGCCCAGCTGCCCATGGGAGAATGAAAAATCCTCTCAGAAGCTTGACATTCATCTCCGTGGCCAGCCTGTGCCTGCATAGTCCCAGAAGGCCACAAAGATGAACTAAATATAACCTCCTTAGGATTTTTTCTAATTCTTCAAAACTCCAACAATTTCAATACTTGCTATTATTGGTCTAAAAGGGAATAATTTGATGTAAATTTGAACATACAGGAAGGCAAAAACAGTGAGGAGGTAAAATACAATGTAAACTGTGAAAAATGTGATCTAGAATTTCTTCTCAACTTTTTCCATAAGGCACAGGCCATAGAGGACCACAGATTTAATCCCCAATGATCCTCATGGCACCTAAAAGTTATTCCTTAAAATTCATTTTGTTCTTTCATCCCTGTTCAATAATTTTCAGAACCATTCAGATCTCCCCCTTTATTCAAAGTGTTGTCATTTTTCATTAGGATGCCTGCTTTCAATTAGGGGTGTCAACTGATTAAAATTTTCAATTATGCAAATAGGTCTCTTTCAGCTAATTAACCACTTAATGAAATACATTAATTAAAACACAATAGAAGCTCATGCACAAATGTTATTCTGTGCAATTCATTGATTCTTGTTCTTTGCTGATATATTCTTTCAAACCTAGATGTGCTATTTGAAGTGTTTTATTAGTCCATTTTGAGTTAGGATCATTATATTAACATTAATTAAATCTGTTAATTGATGCTTACAGCTTCATACACATCAGTCAGTGCTTCAGCTTCTTCATTTCTGCCATTTAGCATTTCATGCCATCTAAAAACGGAAAAAGCAGCTTCAAAAGCTTGGCAAGTTGGCAGAATAGTCACAGTACAGTTTTCCTCACATCATGTGGAGGAGAAACAAACCCAGTTCTCCAGATCAGAGTTCACTGCTCTTCACTATCACACCATGCTATGAAGCCACAGTGAGGAGAAGGCCAGACTTGCATATGGAACCAATCATGCCTGGAATTGCCCCAATGGTTCTGGAAGGTGGTGAAGGGCATCAGGTAGCATCTGGGTATCTCCATCACCAAAGCAACGAGGAACAGCAAGAAGAGTTTCTCCAGAGTCTGTATCGGCCTGTCTATGTGTACATTGCTAGGGCCTATCACTCACTCTCAGCCTAATCTACTTCACAGAGTTGAGAAGGTAATTGCTAACCAGTGTCACCTATGATCCTGGAAAAGATCCTTTCAGTCACTTTTTTAAAAACAAAAATGAGATGCTTGGTTCACATATTATGTTGAACATGAATACATACTGCACGTGCATTTGCATATCTACTTGTATGGAAGAACCAATATAAGTACATTTAAAAAATAAATATGGGGAAGAATCCTGTAAAATGTGGGGTTTGAATGCTCAGCTATACATGTATTAAATGTATAATAAGTGCTACTCAACAAAATACAAAAAACTCACATCTCTTTTGTCATTAATTGAGTTGTAAATGCATTAATTTATTTGCAAGTGATCCCTGAATTGGTGCAAAACATATTAAAATGCCAATGAAATTATGACCATATGATCAACTCACATGCCACACACACCCTTCATGTATAAGAGAAAAGGATTTATGAATTATACATAGGCCATATCACGCATGTGATACAGTTAAATTTTCCAGGATGGTACTGTAGATGGAGCTATGTGTGTTGCTCTATATTTCCAAGGAACAATTTTTGTTGGCTGCCTATCTATTCCAAGAACTTATGAGAAGACAGCACTTCATCAAGCAGTTTATACTGCACCCTCTTTGAGTCAAATCAAAACAGCAGTTCTCCTTCAGAACATGACAGTCACTTGCAATGTTTTAAGAGTAAAACATTTCATTTCTCACAAAAAAAAATCATATTCTTAAGAAATCTATTGTACACCCAAGAGTCAGTTGTGCCAGAAAAGTAGCAGCAGCTTTGGGGGAGTACACTTCTCTCTACCTTTTAATTTACAATACAGAGTAGTATAAAAATAATTTCGTAATAAAAGTCATAAAAGTTAAAAGGATTTTGTTGAGTTGAGTGCTACAAAAATGAAACGGTAGTTTATATCCCCCAAAATTATTTTCAGTCTCAGCAGGGGTAGGATTTTTCTCTCCAGATACTCCACTGCTCAGAGTTTTACAGTTTTTGATTTTCCTTGCTCAAATGTTTCTTTCCCCTTTCCTTGTGAAAATGTGTTGTGTTGTCATAGATGCCAATAGAGACATGTAACATACTGTGAGATAACCATCAGTTGTATGAATCATCAGCTCTCCAGTGGAATTCAAATCCTTATTCTGAAACTCTCACAGCTCCTGATCATTGAAAAATGGAAAGTTTTATACTGAGTGTCTTCCTGTTGCATGTTCCTCAGAACAGCGCTGCCCCTGTTTCTATTATGTGTTAATCAGTGCCCCCGTCATTATCTATTATTCTTGTATCATGCTTTTCATACACATTTGGGTTGCCAAGGCAGTTCACAGGAATAAGAAACAAATGCAAAGACCTGTTACAATTTCATATGAATGTCTCTTAGGGAGAGGTTTCTCAGCTTATCTGAACTCAGCTGTCTGCTGCCTTCTGTCTCATGGTCCAGATGGAGCTGGAAGTGGGGCAGGGAGGGGAGGGGGAGAGCTGTCTGCTGAAGATGGAGATGAGTTTTCCCTAGTTCCAGGTTACCTATGAGGACTATAGATGGCAGATAAAAGCTATGATTTTAGAGCTAATGTGGGAGGTGCACTTGCCAAATGACATCATTATCAGTGGATGGCAGTGTAATTTCTAAGGGCACTGTGACTCTCTAAGCCAGTGTTGCTAGTGGGCCACTCCCCGCTTACCAATTGTTGCGGGTTAAGCTCGTCAAATTCCCTGGGTTTCCTCAGCGCTCCCCACTGCACCAGTGGCCACAGTGCAGCCGCCCCGAATCTGGCACTCTCCAACCTCCTTAGCGTGCGTCAAATTTGCTCCTGTATGAACAGCAACTTTTTGCAAACGCCGCGCTTGCTGCGGGGTGGTGGGGAACTTCCACATGTTACCGCGAATTGGATTCGCCGTGACGTGCTACCATCCGACCAATCAGGCAATAGCAGAGCTGGTTCATGCACATTGTGCGTGCAGGGTTCTCCATTTTTTTTAGGACAGGGATCCCCCTCGGGAAAAAAAAAACACGACAAGCAGCTTTATGATTACGTGGGCACATGGCGACTGCGCATTTAGAATGTACAAAACACTTATGACGTGTGCACATGGAGACATCTCAACATCGCTTGTACTATTGCAGCTCCATAGTTTCGCATCAGAAAATCAGGAGAGCCGTTCTCCTGAGTGGCGCTGAGCGCACATTTTTGGGGAGCGCTCATTTCTGACCGCGCATTCTCTAACATAGGTTTCTAAAGTGAAAACAGGGTTGCGGGGGATGTCGGCGGTGGTTAGTGAAACTGAATTTCACGCTGTTCCCAGTGAGGTTCCCTTTCCATCCAATCAGGATGCGGTGCGGCAGTGCGTGTGTGTTGCGCATGCGCAGATTTTCCCCTCTATTTCCCCCATTCCCATGATGTGTGCACATGTTGACGACAAAAAAAGAGCCCAACCTCCGAAATGGCGTGCCAGCCAATCAAAACAGAGATCGCTGTGGAACACGTGCTCTTGGGAAACGCTGCAATTCTGACCCCGCGTTATTTAGGGAAGATTTCCCAAAGAGCAAAATGATGTGGGGAACAACTTCTCCGTGGTCAAAAGCTGCGGAGTCTAACAAACCTGAGGTAGACGCCCTTTGGCCCACAACAATTGGTAAGTGGGGAGTGGCCCAGTAATGCTGGCTTTCATTTCTACAGCTATAGTTGAGCAGATGCTGATTCTGCTGTCCCTATCTAGTGTAGAGCACTGGAACGGCAGCATTATTTCTGATGTATTAGTAGTGCAATCTAGAGCAGATGTCTGAGTCCATTAGATCACTAGTCTTACAAGAGTGTTACTCTGCCTAGGTTGTATTGTAAATGACCACTGTAGCAAGTATAATTCCTGTTGTGTTAGAACCTAGAGCAGCAGAACCAGAAACCTGTTTGTTTGCTACTCTAGCATCATGGTCACCTCCATCCTTTCCTTAAAAGGAACTTGAATAATAGCGTTTTTAATAATGAAGTCCTTCCCTTTACACATTAAATTAGAACTACACATGCATTTTCTTGTGAAATATTGTAATTGTCTTTGTTCAGCCACTGTACAGTAATTTGGAGGTTTTTAAATTTGGACAAAGTCCATTAATCAGTGACGGAAGAAAAATTAACTCTCCATTTCATACATCCTTCTGGATGTTGTGGACACTGGAAGTGAAGAGCAAAGCTTGGTCGGTAGTCAAATATTCACTTAACAACATACTTTATGTGTCAAACCTCATTAAACAGTTACAATGGGTTTTCAGAAAGCTGTGACAAATTAGCAGTTTGAGCATCCCAGTTTGCTGCTTAGTATTTTTATATGCTCTGCATATGGGGAAGAGCCTCACTTCAGCTGACACAATGCATTTCATACAGTTCTAACTCCTTTCCCAGCAGACACCATTAGAGAACTGTGTGTGTGTGGGGTGTGTGTGTGTGTGTTGAGAACAGCCAAGTTGGTCATGATGGGGAGGAAGTTCCTATTCTTTTACATCACAACTCAGAGAAATTTCAGATTCTAGGTGGGACAAAATTCTCATTTAGTGAGCCAGTGATTATTTTCTCTCTACCAAGTTGCTCCTTGGAAATATAGACTAGAAAGGGATTTTTAAAAAAGAGAATAATCTTCAAAAAACAGTTAGAAATTTATGCAACGCTGATTTCTCTTCTTGTAGAAGAGCAGGTGATGTTGCAGCCCAACCCAATTTTGGAAATGTGGGGGGGCATTATGGGGGATGATTGATTATGCATTGTTAGGAGGGTTAGGGTTGGAGGTGGGGATGTTTTTTAAAGTAGTTTTATTATGGCTTAACTGTTTTATTATTGTACCCTGCCCAAGTAAGTATGGTTCTAAGACATGACAGGCCTTGCATCAGACAAAGAATGCCTTACATGTTCGTAATAGCAGAATATTTCCACAATACCATCTAATTGTAGTTCTTGCTTTTTATTCTTGTGTACTGGGAGTGATTGCTGAAGTAAAGTCTTGCAGCTAGATGCATCAGAATTTTTGGTGATTTTTTTTGGTGCAGCATAGGTTCAGCTCTGGATCAAATATTCTGCCAACATATTCCAAGGTTCTTTCTTGCATGAAAATCTAAAGAAAAACTTCCACATAATGCCACGAAATGTCTTCTTAGGGAAGTCTGAAGGGTTTTAATACATATAAGCCTGGAATTTTTTCTCCTGGGTATGATGACCTTGTATTATACGATACTAGAACCTCGTGTGTGGAAACTTTACTTGCAAACAGCAATTCCATTAATGTCTGAAGAAAGTATTAGCTATCGCAGAACTGTTTGTATATACTGAGGCCACTTCCGCACGGCCACGCTGGGGGGTGCGTTGGCGTATATGACACCGACACCCCCCCGGGGCCCTTTGCACGAACGGTCCCGGTAAAGGCAGGGAAGACGGTGCAGCGCTGCGCCATCGCTCGATCGACGTATCTTCCCTGCGACCTTCCAGCGCGTTGCCCAGGCCAGGGGACACCCCCCCCGGCTTGTGCGACTGCTCTAGTGTTGCAGGGCAGGGGGGCATGTCCCCAGGCCCGGGCGGCGCACTGGAAGGTCACAGAGAAGGTACGTCGATCAGGAAAGGGGGGATGGCGCCTTCCAGCTGCTGCTGTTTGCATGGCAGCAGTTGGAAGCAGCTGTTTTCCAAAAACCTCGCTTGGGAAGCGACGTGGGAAAATGGCGGCTTCGCGCCGCTGGGGAGGGGGGAGTGAGGGCGGCGTTGCAATGCAGCTGCGCCTCCCATGGGAACAACATTTTTGCCGTCCCTAGGGCGCTGTAAATGACCCGTGCGGAAAGGGCCTGACTGTCTGGGGACGGGAAGGCCTCCCATCATTCCAAAGTCTTTCCCACTCCCTACCTTGCCCAGATGATTGCCTTGGGACTGCAGGATGCCCCACAACTAGCACCTCCTCTCCTGTATAATTTCCACTATACCTCCTCTCCATGCCCCCCCTTTACATCATATAACACCATCCCTTGATCCAAATTCCCAAAGGGGAAACAGCACCCCTCCAGCCTCAAAAGAAGTAGAAGGCTGGCTTCACTAGAGCAAAACAACCCATACTCTGTGATGTTTTGAAGTGCAAAAGCCAGAGGTATCTAATGAGCCCTTGCTTGAAAGCAAAACAAATAAGCAAACCACAGAAAACAATTCCAGAGAGCAGTGGCAAAGTCACAAGGGGGCAGGGGGTGCATTGTGTACCTGGCGCATGCCTGGGGGCACAAAAATCACCCCAGGCCCCTCCCCCTTTCCCCGTGGCACCCTCCATGCACCCCCCATGTCCCTTCCCATATTTACCTTAGTTCCTTTTCCAGAACTTTTTCAGGCTTCAAAAGGCCTTGTTCTCAGTAAAAATGGCCTGAGGAACTACAGTTCCCAGGAGACCTTGGGGCTCACAAGGTCTCCTGGGAAGTATAGTTCCCACCAGGCCTTTTTTTTTTTACTGAGAACAAGGCCTTTTGAAGCCTGAAAAAGTTCTGGAAAAGGAACTACGGTAAGTATGGGAAGGGGGACGGGGGCGCCAGAAAAGGGGGGACATGCGAGGGGCATGGGGGGCAGAAAAATGTGGCATGTGCACCAAGCACAGTTTGGCCCAGCTACGCCTCTGCCAGAGAGAAGATTCCAGATCCCAACCAGGAGACATGACAGGATCAGGCAAGAACAGGCCAGATCATGACATTCTGCTGGAAACTGTGTGCTTCTTCCCTCTGTGAGTAGTTCACCAGGGTGTCAGCTTACCTCGCAAGGGTGGTGGGGAAGGGAGATGGCACACTGACAAAATTATTATCATAGCTGTCAAAAGCTCATCAGTGCAGAAGTTGTTGATTCGACCCATTCTACATACATTTCCATCTATGCGATTTGGATGTAGACAACACAATTGGCTGGTTTCCAGTAGTACCACATTACCTTCATACAACTTGATTGGGTTTGTTTTGAAAATTTGAAGTAGAGTAATAGTTGTGCTATCTGTGTTGAGATGTCTGCTTGCTTCCAGCATGTAACATTTATATACTGTATGATTTAAAAAATATTAAAGATAAGGGCCGGGCAATTCTGAGGTGCTCCTGCGCCACAGTGGCCAACTGCAGGACAACTGCAGTTTTTATAGGGTTTAGTTGCGTAGCAGCTGGGAGGGAAAAAACCCAGGGTATGGAGGCCTTCTTTTGCAGCAACCATGTTAGTGGCCAATTAAACACAGTGAGGTTCCTGCGACTTCAAAGAGAATTGGCTGGGGAGTCTTTGTTTTGGAGCATGTTCAGCATTATTACCCAATGCCCTGTTCACAGTGGGGCAGGCATCACCTATCAGCTGCTTTTCTGCTTGCATCCAGGGGGACAATATTTCACGAGTACTCTATCGCATATGCAAGGTTTAATTTTTAATATCTCAATATATCACTCTAAATAGTGATATATTGACAATATATCACTCTATTTAGTCCCACCCAACTGGGTGGGACTAAAGATTGTGCATGGAAAGAGGATGTCCCACCCCCAGGGTGGGGAAGGCAAGGAAGGGCATCCACCAAGCAGTTAGTTTTACCTGGCAAAAAATGGAGGGTAAAATTAAACTTTGTAAAAAAGTCCGCCCACTGCAACTGCTTGGCAGAGAGTTTACCAGGAGCTTTAAGGGCTGCCAAATTCTTATGATCAGTCCAGACCTCAAACTTCAGGGGTGATCCCTCCAGCCAATGATGCCAAGTGGCCAAAGCTCTCTTAATAGCACCAGTCTCTTTATTCCCTACTGTTCAGTTTAGTTCAGTGTCTGTAAACTTTTGTGACAAATAGGCACAGGGGTGTAATTTACCATCCTCCCCCCTCTGCAGGAGAACAGTCCCCATCTCTTGGCCTGAGGCATCAACATGGACCACGAACAGTTTAGAGGAGTTGGCAGTTTAAAAAAAGCAGCATCACACTGAAAGTCCCAGTTCAGCGGAGCATTTGGCTTACTGGTCGCTGCCCCTGTATCCTTACTACACAAAAGGCTGGTGATGGGGAGGGCTAATGCCACAAAATTTAGAATGCAATCAAGGTAAAAATTAGCAAAACCAAGAAATGATTGCAACTGCTTATGCATTCTGGGGGCTGGCCATGCTTTATTTAATATATTTAATCTTGTTCAGGTCCATTTCAATCCCTGCCCCCGATACTCAATATCTCAGAATGTCAAGTTTGTCTTTATGAAATTCACACTTGGATAATTTCACATATAAATAATTGTCCTAAAGTCTCTGTAACACCTTCCGAACCAACAGTACATGCTCTTCCATGACTTAGAGTAAATCAACACACCATCCAAGTACATGACTACCCCCTGAAACAGTAAATCCTGGAGGACCTCATTGATCAGATTTATGAACACTCCCGGGTCCCCACTGAGGCTGAAGGGCATGACCTGGTACTCAAATTGACCATAGTGGGTGTTGAAAGCTGTCATTCATTCCATTCCTGTGGCAATCTGCACTCTATAATAAGCCTCCCACAAATCCAATTTAGTAAAAATCCTCCCCTGGCCCAAACGTGCCAACAGGTCTTTAATGAGTGAAGGGGGTATTTATTACATGCAGACACAGCATTAAGTCCACGATAGTCCGTACACAAACGAAGAGATTCATCCTTCTTTTTCCGGAACAAAACTGGGGCAGCAAACTTGCTGGTGGCTTGACGGGTTAATTTATGTGCCAAATTTTTAGCCAAAAACTCCTTGAGGGCTAGCGCTTCCGTTTGGCTCATCAGATACAACCCCCCCTTAGCCAGTTTGGCACCCAGAATCAATTTGGTTTTACAATCTGTTTTTCGATGGGGAGGCAATTTATCACATTCCCCCTCCTCAAAGACCAATTTATCACATTCCCCCTCCTCAAATCCACATAGGGTGCCAGGATAACCAGACCGTCCTATGCCAGGAAGAGGAGCTGAGGGCATCCCTCTTCCCTGCCCAGCAGCTGGCGCGAGTTTCTCTCGTGCCCCAGCTGCTGGGCTGGGAATGGGAGACGAGGGCAGCTGAGCCGAGGGCAGGCCCTCTTCCCTGCCCAGCAGCTGTGGTGCGAGTTTCTCTCATGCCCCGGCTGCTGGGCTGGGAAGAGGAGCCGAGGGCAGCTGAGCCGAGGGCAGCCCCTCTTCCCTGCCCAGTGGCAGTGGTGCGAGTTTCTCTTGTGCCCCGGCTGCTGGGCCGGGAAGATCAGTCGAGGGCAGCCCCTCTTATAAGAACACAAGAAAGAGCCTGCTGGATCAGACCAGAGTCCATCTAGTCCAGCACTATGCTACTTCCAGTGGCCCACCAGATGCTTTTGGGAGCTTACATACAGGATGTGAAAGCAATGGCCTTCTGCTGCTGCTGCTCCCAAGCACCTGGTCTGCTAAGGCATTTGCAATCTCAGATCAAGGAGGATCAAGATTGGTAGCCATAAATCTATCCAAGCCCCTTTTAAAGCTATCCAGGTTAGTGGCCATCACCATCTCCTGTGGCAGCATATTCCAAACACCAATCACACGTTGCGTGAAGAAGTGTTTCCTTTTATTAGTCCTAATTCTTCCCCCCAGCATTTTCAATGAATGCCCCCTGGTTCTAGTATTGTGAGAAAGAGAGGAAAATTTCTTTGTAAAAATTTTCTACCCCGTGCATAATTTTATAGACTTCAAGCATATCCTCCCTCAGATGTCTCCTCTCCAAACTAGAGAGTCCCAAACGCTGCAGCCTCTCCTCATAAGGAAGGTGCTCCAAACCTTCAATCATCCTCGTTGCCCTTCTCTGCACTTTTTCTATCTCTTCGATATCCTTTTTGAGATGCGATGACCAGAACTGAACACAGTACTCCAAGTGCGGTTGCACCACTGCTTTATATAAGGGCATGACAATCTTTGAAGTTTTATTATCAATTCCTTTCCTAATTATCCCCAGCATAGAGTTTGCCTTCTTCACAGCTGCCATGCATTGAGTTGACATTCCCATGGAACTATCAACTAAGACGCCAAATCCCTTTCCTGGTCTGTGACTGATAGCACTGACCCCTGTAGCGTGTATGTGAAGTTTGGATTTTTTGCCACAATGTGCATCATTTTACATTGTGCTACATAGAACTGCATTTGCCATTTCTTAGCCCACTCATCTAATTTACAAAAAGGTCCACTTAAAGCTCTTCGCAATCCTTTGCAGGTCTCATCACGCTACATAATTTGTTATCATCCGCAAACTTGGCCATCACGCCAAACTTGGCCACCCCTACTTCCAGGTCATTTATGAGTAAGTTAAAGAGCACTGGTCCCAATACGGATCCTTGGGGGACACCACTCCCTACATCTCTCCATTGTGAGAACTTCCCATTTACACCCACTCTTTGCTTCCTGTTTCTCAACCAGTTTTTAATCCATAGGAGGACTTCCCCTCTTATTCCTTGATTGCTGAGTTTTCTCAATAGTCTCTGGTGAGGAACTTTGTCAAAAGCCTTTTGGAAATCCAAGTAGACAATGTCCACTGGTTCCCCCTTGTCCACATGCCTGTTTACACCCTGAAAGAACTCTAGTAAGTTTGTAAGGCAGGACTTGCCTCTTCAAAAGCCATGCTGACTCTTCCTCAGCAGGTCTTGCTTTTCTACATGTTTTATTATTTTATCTTTATTGATACATTCTACTAGTTTACCAGGAACAGATGTCAATCTGCCTGGCCTGTAATTTCCTGCCCCCCCCAGATCCCAAAAGTTATGGACCCTCAAAGGGGGTGACCCCATCCCCCATTGTTTCCAAAGGGAGCTAATAGTAGATGGGGCTACCCTTTTGAGGGTCCATAAGTTTGGATCCCCTGACCCAAACTTCACCAAACCTGGCTGGTATCAGAAGGAGAGTCTCCAGAAGGTAGCCTGAAATGTTGGTACTGCTAACTTAAACATTTCTCCCCTGACAGGCACCCTCAAATTTCCCCCAGATTCTCAGTTTAAATCCCCCCTTCTGAGTGGATTTAAAGGGAGAATTTGGGCTCCCTAGATTAAAAAACATTGAAAGTATTGTCAAAGGCTTTCATAGCCAGATTCAACTGGTTGTTGAGGGTTTTCCAGCGGTGTGACCATTGTCTGGTAGATCTTGTTCCTAACATTTTGCCTGCATCTGTGGCTGGCATCTTCAGAGGTGTATCACAGAGAGAAGTCTGTTATAAGAGAAGTCTGGACACAATGTATAACAGACTTCACTCTGTGATACACTTCTGAAGATGCCAGCCACAGCTGCAGGTGTAATGTTAGCAACATGATCTACCAGACCACAGTCACGCAGCCTGGAAAACCCACAACAACCAATATTGAAAGTGATGCTGTTTGGGGGATAGGTGGGGAATCTACCCTGAAACAGCATCATTTTCAACATTGTTTAAATTAGGGAGCCCAGATTCTCCCTTTAAGGTGGATTTAAAATGCGAATCTGGGTCCTCTAGGAGAATCGGGGCGCTCTAGTCTAAACAACATTGAAAATGATGCTGTTTTGGGGTGGATTCCCCCACCCCCTAACAGCATCACTTTCAGTGTTGTTTAAACTAGGGAGTCCAGAGTCCCCCTTTAAGGTGGATTGAAAAGGAGAATCTGGGCTCTCTGGTCTAAACAACATTAAAAGTGATGCTGCTTCAGGGTGGATCCCCCACCCAAACCAGCATCACTTTCAATGTTGTTTAAACTAGGAAGCCCTGGGTGTGTTCAGATTTGTGAGTGGGGGCATGTTCTATAATGTGATGGTGACTTTGAGATGACCTGGTGCAAAAAATTGTTCTTTAGTCATAGTGGGGGAGGGCAGCCTTTGGTGTGGGGGGGTCACCTATACCCCCACAAAACTCAGATTTTGCACCAGGCTCCATTTTTCCTAGCTATGTCTCTGTACTATATCACTATAACCTTCTGATCAGCAGTTCAATTTAACTGTTGGAATGGGTTGAAATTTTGGATTTAAAGGTACCCTGCCCAATAATACTCAGATTTTCTTCGATACCCTCTTATTTTTCCCACCATAATTTATAAACTGTGCTTGGATTACAGATTGCATGATCAGTTATTGCAGAGAAGGAACTCCTTTTAGAATTATGTGTTATCAATCCATATATTGCATGCACACTAATATCTGTATTAGAAGAGAAAATGCTGAATGGCTGCCACAAGCCAGGAAAAACATTTATTTTGGATGCTGCCTTTAAAGGGCTGACTTCTTTACTGAATTTCAAAAATGCGCTTGAAATCAGAGAGGTCTGTTTATTAGGTAGTTATAAAAAATAGATGGGGGAAGAAATGAGCTGGACGATTTCAAGCATCTCCCACTGCCAGCTGCCCTTTGCTATGACCCTGACCTTTAGTTCCATCTCTCCAAAAGTTCCTTAAATATTTGCACAGATATTTTGGGAATAGCCAGGTAACAGCTATGCTGACTGCTGTGATTAGTTTCCAAGCCAAATAACATGGTATTTAGGAAAATATATAAACCATTTCTCTGGACAAATTATTTTTAAAGAAGAAGAACTCATTCATGTGCAAAGTGCAGGTAGACATGTAGACAGGCTCTCCACCCCAACCTTTTTAAATTAACTAAAGTACTAAGTGGCAGAAAAATATAAAATAAACATGACTTTGTATTAAGCCATCCCTCCATCTCTATTTTCTATTCAAATGAACATTGGGTTCAAAGTTCTATTATTAGCCAAGCGAATATATAGTGTTTACACGTGGGCAAATATTTGTTGTATTAGGAACTCATGGTCTTAGTAGTGGAAGCCTTGTTTATCCACACTCGACATAATGGGTTTCACATGTGTAGCTGGGAGACATGAAAGCAACTTCTGGTTCTATTAATATCCAGTGATACCACTCATTTAGCTTCCAAATACTATTCAACATTTGCATCAAGGTATTTAATGTACTGTCTGGTGGGAAAGAAGCCTGCTCAATTGTTTGAGCAGCAATTGAGTAGCAGCCTCAGTAAAAAGCCTTAGAAATGTAAACATATGCCATCTTGCTTTTGGGCTGTCACTGCTGTCCCCTAAACTCCTAATTTGCTGTAAGCATAGTAAAGCAATAAATACATCCAGATGATAATCTCTTCCCAAATAATGCAGATGTCAAGAATGTAAAGTGCATCATCGTTAACTACCTAAGTTAGGGTAGCAGTTACCTAAGAAATTCATTCTCTGTACTTGATCATTAACACTCTTCTGGCAGATCGTATTTTCATAATTGTCTGCTGAATGAGACCAAAGTTCTATTTACCCCATTTGTCTCTAGCAACTGCACACCAGATGCCACTGGAAAACTCACAAACAAGGCATACCAATGACAGTTATTCCATCATGTTTGTTTCAAGATGTGCTAAGCAGAGGCATTTTGACTCCTTTTGCCACATTAGGATACATCTAAGAGTACTTTTATGCAAATGTAAGAACTCTTTCATGGGAGTAAGTTTTATTGAATAAAAAGAGACTTCTCAGTAGAGATAGTGTTGCTTCCACAGAGCATTTGAGCGGTAGCTGGTCACTTTTTCTGGTTAGGGATTTCCATTTGAAATAGTTTATGGAAGAAGGGGAGGACTGAAGCAAAACTGGGAGTGGCAACTTCATTTTTAAAATATATATATTTACTGTGTGTCGTCCTGGTTTTCCTGCAAAGCTCTCCCAGCAGTATACATAAGATTTTTCCCATTTTATCCTCAGTCCAAATCCAACATTGTATCTACCATGACACACTGCCTTTCATTTTAAACGCATATTTAACAACTATTTTAATGGAATATTTTTATTATGAACATATTGTTATTAATTTTAGTTCTTTGAGTTACAACATTTGCCCTTATCTGTGAAAGGTCCTTCTCCTCTGAGCATGAGAGGACATCTGTCTGGGTAATTCCCACCATTGACCTGGGAGGCAAGAACTAAAACTGTTACTTCTTGAGTTCTGTGGGAGTTACTCATTGATTGTCAGTTCCAGTATTCTGAAGAGTTGTTTGAACTAATCAAGAATTAAACAACCAGAACAATAAGAAATGTTAATAGATAAAAGCAGAAAGACGCGCAAGGGGACCTGAACCTAGCTGCTTTTTGGAGGGTGGGTATGCCTTGTCTAAGCAAGACCCCGAACTCTTCCCTTGTTGTTTGTTTGTTTATTACATTTTTACCCCACCAATCTCCTGAGGCATAACACATTTGATAAACATGGCTAGATGGTTGTAGACTCAGAAAAGCCAAACTGCGGCTATGGCCTCTCTCCCACAAAAGAAGCAGAGACGCTCAAGGTATGCAGAAAATGAAGGGGGGGTATAAACACCGAGGGCAATGGCAGAGTGAGTAGCGAAAGTATGAGGAAGAAGGCAAAATACATGAAAAGGTAAAGTAGAAAGGCAAGCACAGCACAGGCAACCAGCAACTGATCTCCCCTAAGATAGGAACAGAACTGAGGATCAATGGGTTACTCCCACAGGAAGTAAAAGTTTTAGTCCCTGCCTCCCAGGTCAGTGGTGAGAATTACCCAGAGAGATGTCCTCCAAGCTCAGAGGTAAACAAAAACTTCCATATCCTAACAAAACACATTAACCAAGCCAGTACTAGAGCAAGGCAAGAGCAGCCAAAGTAGCTCACGGATGCTACATTAATTGCCAGTCTGCAGCATCCTATCAAGGTTACGGTTTCCCTCTTCCTTTCCTTACACTCTGCTCCATATTTTTACCTGCTCAGCCACATCTTCTTAGCTAGTATGCTGTAGAAAATAAAATAAATTTATTTTTATCTTTTCTACATTTTCATCCTTGATTTTGCTCTCTTTCTTTCATGATTGCTTTCATTCCCCCAACCCCTTTTAATGTTTCCCCTTTATTTGTCAGTCTTGCTCTCAATTTCTTCTCATGCCTGGTTGGCAACTTAAAATTTACTTAATAGTAATATAGCAGAAAACTCTTGTTAATATTATGAACAGAAGCAGGGAGGGAATCAATATTTTCCCATGATCTATCAATACTAATCTCTCTTAGTGGTTTCACATGTGGAACAGAGGTTCAAATTCCCTCCCTTAATGAGATTTAGTTACATTTTGGACAGTATATTGTCGAAGGCTTTTGGACAGTATTCAGGCAGTTGAGTTGTTCTTGTATTGATGTGACATCTAATATCCCTTTGTAAATGCTACAATTTCATAAACTGAATAAATGATAATAATGATACTTTGCTACTATAGACATTAAGCTTCATGTTATATGACTAATGACATAATGGGCCTTAGGAGAGGCTGGCTGAGGATTGCCTGCCCCCTTTTGATGCCCCATATATTGTCTATTGTACCATCTTTGGCGCTTTGCCGGTTGCCTCCCAAGCATGGAATCGGGCACCGCCAATAAATATGTGGGATGCAGCTATTGTTTTAAAATTTTTAATGTGTTATTTATTTTTCTATATTTACCTCGAGCAAAACCTCGAGCTTTTACGTTTGCAAGTAGGGGTAAGTTTAAAAGGAAATGTACCTTGCTTAAAGTGGTGTCACCATCCAAACTGACCACTGCACTCAATGAGAAACTTAACCTTGCCATGAGTGGACATGATGGTCTAACTAGGATTTGGGCAAGCACTGAATGAAAGCCTTACTGGAGGGATAAAAGGAAAGTTTACCCTGTGCACAGAGCACTCACCAGTAAAAGATCCAAGCCAGGTGAGGTGCACAACCAGTAAAGTTGTGCTTTACTGTCTAGGACAGACTAAATGCACTGTGTAGGACAGACTGCATTGTTCGTCTCATGGGTTAACAAGGGCTGCATCGACAAGAAAGACCATCTTGACATGGCAGTACCTGGTGACAGCAGGGTCATTGAAAAAGACTGGCTTTCCACTGGCTTAACTGAAGCTGGTGGAGCGTCAGGACCATTCGCACGGTCTCGTGTGGGCAGTCCCGCAGTCCTGCAGTCCTGCACGGAGCAGTCCAGGGTGTGAGGAAGAAACTTACCTTTGCTTCCTGTGCAGTTCTGGATGGCTGGAAAGACATGCCCACACTACCCTCCAACCCCCTCGTGGGCATGGGCGTGTCTTTCCAACGTGGGTGTGTCTTTCCAGCCGTCCGGAGTGTGGGCATGTCTTTCCAGCCATCCGGAGCTGCACAGGAAGCAAAGGTTTCCTCACCCCAGAGGGGCCAAAAGCAGCGCCCTCACGATGGTGCAGTTCATACTGCACCGGCTGGAAGTCCGCTCTTTTGGAAAAACTCCCGCCATTTCCGGGCCAGCTGTGTGAACAGTGCTTCAGTTTTTTCCATCCCTAGGGCACAGTTTTTTGGCCGTGCGGCAACAGCCACCCTGTTTTTCTGCTCTTCCAGGGCCACTAAGGTGGCTAGGTAATCACAACAGCATTGCTAATTTTCAAGCCTTAATTTCTGTCCATAAAAGGCACGAGGGAAGGGTCAGGGCCCTTTTCAGGGCTGTTTGGCCTCTGTGAGAGAATTGATTGAGGCCAGGTCCTGCTGTAGTCATGGGGTAAAATCAGAGGAATATAAAAAGTGTGCCTTTGCAGATGGTTTAGTAGTATGTGGAGAAGATCCCTTAAACTCAAATCCTTCCTTGTTAAATAGATTATACGAATTTGGAGAAATATCAGCATTTAAAATAAACAAAAAACCTTAATGTTTTGGCATGGAATATGTCCAAACTACAATTAGAAATTTAGAATCCAAATCAGGAGTGATTTTTTTAAAAAAGGTTAAATATTTAAACAAGATTAAATATGCATAGGATGTATTCTAGGATTTATCAAATAAAATTATTCTTTATTTGAAAATAATTATGAAAAACATGGGAAAGAAATGAAAAATCTTTTAAAGAAATAGGGAAATCTTCAGTTATCTTTATTAGGAAGAACTGCCACGAGAATGATTTTTCTGTTTCTGTTTTGTCCATTATTACCTCCAAAACCCATTTATCATATGGCAGAAAGAGTTGTCAACTTTTATATGGCAGAGAAAGAAACAAAAAATAAAATTTAAAAATTTGTATTATATTAAAGAAAGCGGAGGTTTATGAGCTCCAAATATACTATTGTATTACCAAGTAGTGTTCTTTATGTGGTTGAGAGAATGGCTATCATTAAAAGACAAATATCTATTAAATTTGGAGCATCATGTTTCAGATGAAATGCACAAATAAATTATGAGAAAATTAAAGCCAAGAGAGAATTTTGCAATTACTATATAAAAGCGGATTTTTAAAATAAAGTTTGGATGAAGTATTAAAAAATACTTTTAAAGGAAATTCTATAATGATTCTCTCCCCCATCCATCTCCCATGATACTTTTGCCATAAAGAATATTTAACTTTATGGTAAGATTTTGGATTATAATTCCCAACAATTAAAATTTAAAAGAAGAGAAAAAATAATGGTGAGAGGAAATGTATGTAGTTGGTATCTTTATATACAATTGACTGAAGGTGGAAAGTAGATTTGATAAACTATCAATTTGAATAGCTGGACTCTAGGTGGGGAAAACACTGCCATAAAGAAGACCGTTTGGTTAAATTTATGTATAAGTGGCTGGTAGAGTTTGATACACATACATAAACAGTCAAAAGGTGATGATTCATTGGCCCAAAAATGTTTGACCACACTATTAGACTTGAAGATTGAGCTAGAGTGTGCGGTAGAGGAGTAAGATTTTCAACTTGTATTAGACTAAAAGATAATTTCTATAACATGTTTTATAGAATGTACCTAACCCCCAAGACATTATCACTTAAGTACAAATTGGTCTCCCCAATATGTTGGAAATGCATTTATGTGGTGGGTTCCCCCCCCCCTTTGTTGGACATGTAATTAAGCATAGACATTTTGGGTAAATGTTCATGCATTGAATAAGACTATGATTCAAGTAGAGATTGGCTTTACACCAGAGATATATTTATTAAACATAGTAAAAACAGAAAAACAAAAATATGACAAATTGCTACTACATATGTTTACAGCTGCTAGGTTGCTATATGCCCATATGGGAACAGGAAAATAGGCTTGAATATTATATTTGATATAAAAGAATAAGGGATCTATATAAACTGAAAATCAAGGAGTCTCTCAGTAGTAAAAGTAACTGGTCAGCAAGTTACAAAGCAGGGAAGATCTTATCATATCACTAAGGAATATATGACATCCCGGTACAGGACTAAAGTGAGATAGAGCATGTCTTATAGATAGAGCATGTCTTAAAGGCATCCTCAGGTAGATAAGAGGGACTAAGTTAATAAACATGGATATGAAAATGTCAGAGGTTAGAGGAGAGATACATCTGATAAGATAATTTAAATGTGTTTTTATATATTTTAATGAACTCTGAAGTGATAGTGAAATATATGAAAGGTATGCATAGGATGTATTCTAGGGAAACCACATATCATAAATAATTGTCCCAATCATTTTCACCTTTATAGTAAATAAGATGCATGTGAAATATCCTGGAGAAGTTTCTGTTTGGACATAGTCTCCTTCAGGAATGTTGGAAACTGCTTATCTTGATTGAAACCAGGAAGGCTGGAATTAGTTTTATTGCCTTATTTGTGGAAGGGACAAAAAACCCAAAGAGCAGAGGGAGATTCCAGGTTTGTGTTAAAAAGTCAAACTAGCAAATTTGAATTTAAGGTGAAGGGTATTTATGTAAAAAAATCATGATGTGTGCATTTTTGAAGGTATGAGAGAGAGAGAGAGAGCACCCTGTAATAGATATTGGATCTACACAGTAAAAATATTTTTTTTCTCTTAAAACCTGAGTCTTGGGTATTTTTTTTTTCACCCATCTTTTAAACCGTAACTGAGCTGGGCTAGATAGAGATTCTCACCCCACACCAAAACCCGGAAAGACGGGAGAATATCCTTGTTGGAGGATTGGTTAGTAAATTACTTAGTTAAATGTATAAATCTTTGCTGAAAAATCAGAATTGGGATTTATATGCAGAGACTTGGGAACCATTAATAATCTTCCTAAAAACAATCTTCCTGGATATAGAATAGAATAGAATAGAATAGAATCTTTATTGGCCAAGTGTGATTGGACACACAAGGAATTTGTCTCCGGTGCATATGCTCTCAGTGTACATAAAAGAAAAATACATTTGTCAAGAATGTATCAACTTCAGGTTTTGAATTGTAGGTGGTTTGTGAAAAAAAGGAAACAAAAATTGTATTTTGTACAGTTTGAATAAGTAAGTTAAATAATACTTCACTAAAAGTGCATATTTTTCTCTATATTTAATAATTATTTTTAAAATTTTTCAATAAATGAGGAAAATTAGAAATAGATTTAATTTTCTCTCTGGTAATAATTTCCCAGTGCCTCTAAATATTTATTGAATGGGCTGTTTTTTGGACAATGGTTGGGAGATCATTTTATTTAAGAATAAAAATATATAATTGTGGATACTAAATTGCTGATATTTATTTGGTATGTATAAAATTTAGGATTTTTAAAATTTTGCATTCAATAAAGGTATTTAAGATTTAAAAAATAATCACGGGGTGACTTGATACTACACAATTTGCATTATTCACCCAGGGCCAATTCCTTATTCCTGCTCAGCAGCATCTCCCCTTCCCTGCCGTACACACACACAAGCCAGTGTGATGTAGTAGTTAGAGTTTCAAAATAGGATTTGGGAGGTCCAGGCTTGAATTGTCACTCTACTGTGAAAGATCACTGGGTGACATTTGGTCAGTTACACATTCTCAAACTACCTTACTCCACAGAGCTGCTGTGGGGATAAAATGGAAGAGAATGATGGAATGATGTAAGCTACTTTGGATGCCTGTGATGGAAAAAGGTATAAATGAAGCAGATAAATAGTAAATATAGTTGAAGATAATGGTGAGATAAAAAGTAGGTTGATGGATGGGTGGGAATAAGGGAAGGAAGCAAGGAAATGTGAGGACATGGAGGGGTAGCCAGGAGGAGGGGAAGAGGAACAGTGTAAGGAAGGAAACACAGAGGACAGTGAGTCTTTGCAACTGGGCCTAGTGAACAGCACTAAGTAACTGGCCCACCACAGCAATCAGCACCACGCAACTGGGCCATAGCGACATCAGGTAATGGCTGCAAGGGGGAGTGAAAGCTGAAGATGGAGGCAGCTAAAGGTATATTGGGCGAGAAGGAAGCAGGAACAGGAATAAGCTATGGGGCCTACCAGGGAAAGAGAAAATAATGGGGATGGGGATAAAAGGGAAAATGACAGTTAGAAGTCCTTGGGGGTTCCCTGCCTGCTATAATATAATCTAAAGCAAAACACCCACCATCACAAACCTACTGGATTTACTAAAAATGGTCAAATTCCCAAAGATTTGGGGGTAGAGCCTGGGGAGGGCAGAGTTTGGGGAGGGGAGAAACCTCAGGAAGTGCAGTATATCCTCTAAAGCAGTTGTTTCTCCAGGGGAGTTGATCTCTGCAGTCTGGAGATCAGTTGTAATTCTGGGAGATGTGCAAGCTCCACTTGGACAACAGCAACTCTAACTATACCAACAGCTCCATCCAAGAAGCCAGACAGCTCGCCACAGTGTCATAGTCACTGTTGTGCTGCCCCACCACTCCCAAAGAGGGTTCCAGGCAGTGTGGGGAGGATTGCAAAGCAAAAAGGAAGCCTCTATGGGGCTCAATAGACTTGTTCACCCAAAAGGGAGCGTGAAACTCAAGTTATGGTTGCCAACATAATGAAGCGAATGTCTGGGAGGGAGCTGACTAATGTCAGCTCCTTATCTGGCCACACCCCTGATATGCCAGCAGTGGCCACATTGGTGCTGGGCTGTTAGCACTGCATCTAAAGCTGCATCCCAGCACAGGGAAGGGCTATGGTGGCCACATGTTTGTGGTTTGGCCCCTCGGCCAGGGCAAGTGCCCCAGGGAGGGCAAATCCATTGATGTGGCCCATGCTGCTTCCAGGGGCAGATTCAGCCCCACCTTTGAATGGGGCCATTAATCAGTACTAATTTAAAATACAAGCACCAACCTTTTATAGTATGTGCAAAGGAAGAAAAAACGGAACAGGGAAAAAGCCAAAAACAACTTAATATTCCAAGTGTCTATAGCAGCTTTTCTGCCAATATCAGTAAATTAAGGGTCTCAGATGCAGTCAATGCCCCTAGAGTGAATTTAATATGAGAGGAATGTCATTACAGTAAATATTATCAATTTGCTGAGGTGGGTATATTAAATTCAGTGTTAAAATTCTTGAATGACTTAAACAGCTATTATTATAAATTGAGGGAGTGACATACTTAAATATTAATCTTTTCCTATTGCCTTCTATTAACTTCTTGATGAGATTTAACCTTGCCACACTCCCAATTCAAACAAATGCATAGAAGTTCATTTTGAATTACTTATCTTACCTGCCTATTCATAAATTTTAGACCAGTTTCTCCTGATAATTCAACCAACTCTTTATATGTGGATTCCATCTTGATTTCTTTCACCTGCATTTATATTTTTGTCAGTTTTTCTCCAAAGGAGTATAGGACAGTTGATATTTTGCAAAGCAATAAAACACAGAGGTGCTTCTTGGCGTGTCATTACTGTGGACCAACATAAATTGCAGAAGTCCATTTGTCTCACTTGTTTAAACAAAAAGATAGGAATTTTGGCTGCCCATCTTTGTCAAACCCCTGTGAATCTAGTGGAGATACATCCCATAGGAGCATAAAGTGACTGTGAATATTTACTTTTTTGTCATTGTAAATCCATACATGTTTGACAAATATTGCAAGATTTATGAGTAGAGTGAAAGCAGGAGGACACACTAAATAATTTGAAAATTATGAAAGTCTAGAGGAGGTATAATGTCACATGTGGATGTGGTAAGTGCTAATCTATCGAGAGGCCTCATGCATCTTGCAGAATATAAAAATGCATTATACATTGCCAGCTCAAGCACAGATCAAGCTGACAAAATGCAGTTGTAAACCACGCTATATTGTTGGTAGTTTGGATTACAAAGAGAATTCAGCTCCTACTTTGACTCTATTGCTTTTTGGCACATCAAAAACTTTATGAGGCTTTAGGGACATAGGTATTGTGGATTTGTTCATTCTCCATTAACAGATACCAAGTGACAGCACAATGTTCCTTGCTTCTCATGTATAGACAATGAAAGTTTGAAAAGATAGCTCCTATGACAGAACTCATACTTACATAAGATTGAGAAAGCCTCTGCAATGCCTTAGTCTGATGAGCGACATTTTTTTCCACCCCACATAATTTCTAGAAACAGAACTTGGCTGAGGGCCAAATTTTATAAGATGCTGGAGTTCTATGACTGGAATTGCAGATGTGTAATTTGGCCCAAAAAGCAGCAATCGGGGAGGGGATCAGGGTCACAATGATGAAGAATAGAGGTTTAACTTTTTTCTTAGAAGAAGAGGAGTTTGGATTTATACCCCACCTTTCTCTTCTGTAAGGAGACTCAAGGTGGTTTACAAGCTCCTTCCCTTCCTTTCCCCACAACAGGCACCTTGTGAAGTCGGTGGGGCTGAGAGAGTTCCGAAGAACTAGCCCAAGGTCACCCAGCAGGAATGTAGAAGTGTGGAAACACATCTGGCTCACCAGATAAACCTCCACCACTCAGGTGGAGTGGGAAATCAAATCCGGTTCTCCAGATTAGAATCCAGCTGCTCCCAAACACTACACCATGCTGGCTTACAGGGAGGTTCAACTGTTTTGTTATTTTCCTGATATCCAGTGTTTCCTGTGCCCAGCTTCATCAAGCCCTCAAAGGGAACAAAAACAGGTACTCAAGGCCTACCTTTCCCCCAAGACAAATTAGTCAAGGGCAGGGTAGTTCCAGTCAGAGAAGTGGCATGAAAGGATATAATTATTGGCTAGCTCCACAGCACCACACAAGATCAGCCCCTGAATACCCATTACAATTGTTCTTTAGGGCCAAATTACAGGTCTGGTGTTCCACTCTTCGGACCTCAATGTGATATATAACTTGGCCCTGATAGAAAGATATCTCAAAAATTAGAGGCAATCAGGTAAGCCACAGGATGTAGCAGTTTACTCCCCCCACCTGTGTACTCAGATGTCCCCCCCTTTTTTGAACCTTCCAGGAAATGGGGAAAAAACCCTCCCCCCCAAATTCACATTTCTCTCTGTCCACTCTGCAAGTGAAAATGTGTATTGCCTCTAAAATTGGGATGTGCTGTCTTCATCCTGCCTGAAATTTAGAAAGAAGTTTCCTTAGATGAGGAATACAAACCTTAAGAATTTCAACCTGGGTACGAAAAACCTGTTGATGGAAACATGTTTCCAATTGAAGTTAATCAGGAGTAACAAAAAGAATCTGAACAAGTGCAGCAACTATATTAAAGAGCATGAATGAAAATTATTGAAGAGCAAAACAAATGAAAAACAATCTATTTTTTTCTATGCACTTCCTAAAAAAAGCAAGCAAGCAAGCAAGCAAGCAAGCATGGGACTGGGATTTATTAGAACAGATACTGTATGTGGGAAAGTTAATGGAAATATTAAACTGGGCAGGAACGCCAAAGATTGTGGTATTTCCTGTAAAATTAAAGGGTTATCGTTGGGAGGAAGTGGGTGGTTACTTTACTGACACAAAAGAAGTGGTGGGTTTATTTTATGTATACTTGAAGAGATGGAAGAAATGAGAGACAAGGAAGGCAGAGAACAAGGAAACATGAGCATTATCATCTACCCCCAGATTGCAAGTCTGATATCCTCATTGACTGGGGGGCAGGGTGGAGGAAGAAATGCAGAAGTATTTTTGCAGTCATAGATTCAAAATAAAGGCAAAGTGCACCCAGTCTTCTTCATATAAAATTTCAATAAGTTAACCATCTTGTGTTAACACAAGGCTACATTCAGGTCAGAAAACACCTTTCAGGAAGCAATTGAGACATCCCATCCAAAGTGCAGGGCATCCACTTCTATTTATGCCACTTTCTATATTCAATGATTTCTCTCATTTTCAGGTCCTTTAGAAAACAGCTAATGAAACTGCCCTTAGTACCTTCTGCTCAGATGTGGTCTACTTTCAGTTGGAATGTTTTATGTACTGGAAAGGAATTGTTAAGGAGATTCTTAGTATGTGTGACTAAAATGCTCATCATTGTGATGGATGAAGTATGTGGAGTGAAGGCTGGTGTTGTGCAGAGTCTCTAGAGAGGAGCGCAGTGTGTTTGTGTGTGCAGAGCAGTTAGCATTACTCTGTCCCATCAAACGTTCCCTAAAACAGATCAGAAGCCATTTCAAATTGAATTCAACTACATCTACATAACCCCATCTCTCCATCAGAATATTATCAATCTGGGTCCCACTTCTTATGTTAACACTAATATGTGATAGAATTTTGGGATTCATGTTGCTGTTTGTGGTTCTACTCACTTCCTTGTTGAAGGCTGATTAATTAAACAGTGGATCATTTGCCCTGGAAACCACCCCCAAAATGGAGGAGAACATAAAGTGAGTTCAATTAGTTTTCTTTTTAATTTAAAATTGTTTAGAAGAGCAGGTTTTTATGCCCGCTTTTCTTTACCTTCAGGAGTCTCAATGAGGCTTACAATCATGGCCCCTTCCTCTTTGCACAACAGGCACCTTGTGAGGTAGGTGAGAGAATTGGAAATTGATTAAGAGATCACACACCTGTTATTTAGAATTACCTTTATCTTAGACAGATAGTTGACACAGTTACAGATAAACAGCTTTTAAAAAATATTCTGAATGGCCTTCTAATCTTGCTGTATCAGGTGATCTCATATGCACATTAATTGGCTATTGGCATTTATGTTGCTTATCTCTTATTTTGTGGCAACTAATCACATATCTAGGAATAACCACATAATTGTGATCACTCAAACTTAGCAAAATATGAGATTCAACTTCTATAAAGAAGCATTCTAGTGATAAGTAAATCCGATTTCTCTGGCTCGAAATTGCAGAGGAGTACAAGGTAAAATCTCTTAGGACCCTTCCAGACAGCAAATGTATAGCGGGTTGCAGTTGGGATAAAGGAACCCATTTTCCTGTTTTTGTGTTCGCATGCAGAGGTGTATTGGGGAGAAATGGCCCCCAGAGACATCCCCTACTCCAGGTGCCCCCTGCACTCCCCACCACTGTGCCCCCTGTGCTCGGGGTGTGGCTTGGGGCCACCGAATCCTGCCCCACTGGCCTGTATGGAGGCTGGGGGGGTGCCAAGTGGGCGTGGGTGGGCTACCTGCTCCCGAGTCCCACCCTCGGCCTCTGTGCAAGCCGAGACCCACCCCTGGCCTCCATGCAGGCTGGCTTTTGGCCCCCCCCCAGACCCTGCTGGCCTGCATGGAGGGCAGAGGATGAGACTCAGGCTGCATGGATGCTGGGGGTGGGACTCTGGGCAGATGCCCCCATGAGGCCCTGCTCCATGTGGCCCAGCCCCACATGGCCCCACCCCCATGGCTTTGCCCCTACATGGTCCTGCCCCTGGCCTCTATGCAGGCCAATTTTTGGCCTCCCTAGGCCCTGCCGGCCTACATGGAGGCCGGGGCAGGGCTCAGCCTGCATGGAGGTTGGGGTGGGGCTCTGGCAGGTGCCCCCACATGGCCCTGCTCCACATGGCCCCATGGCTTTGCCCCTGCATGGCCCCGCCCCGGCCTCTGTGCAGGATGGTAGGGCCTGGGGAGGCCAAAAGCCAGCCTTCACGAAGGCTGGGGGGATGGCTCAATGGCAGGTAATTTCAGTATTTTAAGTACATGAATAAAGTTAGTCTTGCCTTCTGATTACATGCACGTATCATTTTTTCCCCAATGAGGTGTCTCTGAAACTATGGAGACTTGATATGAGAATCAGCCACTACATATAACGAAAAACTACAAATGAGCATAATAGACAGGCAAAATTAACTTTATTCATGTACTTTAAAGGCAGAAATAGTGGGCAGCTGTGATGTCAAACTCAGCAAATGGAGAATCCTTGAAGTTGTGGAGAAAACAAAAGTGAAATCTGTAAACTTGGGTGGGAAAATTAAAATTTCTTCTTTCTGTACAGAAAGCAGGAAATGTTTTCAAAATGTCTCATTAAAAAGATTGCTAGTTTAGTGTTTTCAAAAACCCCGCTTTTGAGCAAAAATATAACATTTTCAAAACATTTTTTTGGGAAAACCTGTGCAGAATTTCACTCCAAAATGCTTTTTCCCCATCTTGAAAATGTTTTATTTGTACTGTGCAGAAAAAGCCAGTGTTTGTTTATTCAATGGCACCTATTATCTTCAAGCCCCTTCTCTATTTTCCAGAGTTGGAAAACTTCAACAATTCCAATGATGCAAGAATGTCAACTTAAATTCATGGAGTTTGTAAGACTGGCTAAACTGACAGGTTATATGTTATGCAAGTCTGATATGGAATTCAAATTAAAGTGGGAAGAATGGTACATTATATTGTATGAAATTATAAGAATGATAACATTTTAATTTGCTGTGTAATGTTATAAATAGTTATAAATATAATGTTATAATTAGATAATCTATATATATATATAAAGCTAACCATTAATTTGTTGGTCTTGCCCTAACGCCAAAACGGCTGGACGGATCACCCCCAAATTTTCACATGACATCCCTCCCTGTTGCGGGCAGGTAATCAGACCTTCAAATCGCCGAAAGTCCATACCTGAGCCAGGTAAAACGTCTTTTTCCTGGCGCACCAGGCCATGCAGCTGGCTCTGTTTAACTGTCACCCTTAGAATGTTTGTGCAGCCTGTCTGTGGCCTGAGGCCTTGGTATGCCCTTAGAATGTTCGCAGAGATGGCCACAGATGAGCAGTGAAAACAGTAAATAGGTAATACTGGTAGGTAATAAGAGTGGAAGTGAAACACATACACACTTTGCCATGTGAGACGTCAGATGGGGTTCCCCCCCCCACATGCAGGTAACTTTCACTCTCTGTGCCTCACCCACTACTACCACACACCACACATACTCTCATCCACATCCAGCTCATCCTCACACACTCCATTCTGCCCTCCCTCACAACCAACCACCACTTACCCACTTCCTCACCCATATTCGCCACAACTCTCTTTTACTAAATGCAAGCTGGAGTTTGCCTTTTTCTTCTAAGAAAATCCACGGGGTGGGAGCGACCCAACACTACTGCCTCCGCTTCTTTTGCATGTGGCCCTTTAAAAACCCAGGGAGCTGGCCTCAATCTGAGCGCCTCACCATCCTGCCTCTACTGCCTGACTGGGATAGCCTCCTTGCCCCAGTTCTGCCTTACCCAAGCCAGGACTGTGTGTGTCAACCAGCCTCATGGACAGCGGCATTCGCACTCTGGACAGTTCCATTGTGGAATGGAAAGGGTTACATTATACTAAAAAACCAAGACAGCACCATATAGTAATGTGAATTGAAAAGGGAAAGAGGGATTCCATTTGACCACCCCAAAAGAAGAAGAAGAAGAAGAAGAAGAGTAGTAGTAGTAGTAGTAGTAGTAGTAGTAGTAGTAGTAGTAGTAGTAATAGTAGTTTGGATTTATATCCCCCCTTTCTCTCCTGTAGGAGACTCAAAGGGGCTTACAACCTCCTTGCCCTTCACCCCTCACAACAAACACCCTGTGAGGTGGGTGGGGCTGAGAGAGCTGTGAAAATTTGTGACTATCCCAAGGTCACACAGCTGGTATGTGTGGGAGTGCGCAGGCTAATCTGAATTCCCCTCCACAACTCCACAACTCAAGCTGCAGAGCTGGGAATCAAACCCAATTCCTCCAGATCAGAGTGCACCTGCTCTTAGCCACTATGCTACTGCTGCTCCCAAAAGGCTATGCTGGGGATCATTGGACCTGCATGGACATCTGTGTGGGTTGCGGACTGTGATAAGAAGGACAATTGCCACAGCAACGCGTGGCCAGGCCCGCTAGTTATATATAAGATTGAAGAAAGTTGGTGAAGGTAAATGGAAGCAGAGTTTAATGTTAGTTTTTACTGACGTTTTTCTTATTAGTAATGTTGACTAGTGGTAATGTCATGTAATATATGTTATATCATTTATATTGCAACTGTATGAAAAAAACTTATTATGCTAACAAAGGATTGATTTTGGGGGAAAAAGCCTCTTTGTGACAGCATACTCGTTAGAGCAACATTGCTTTCTGTTAAAAGGAGATGCTGTGCTGTACTTCTTACACAAGATTGAGCTTTGGCCCTCTCATTATTTATTAAAAAATGACTTATGTCTCTGGCTTTTCAGGCAATACCTAAAAAAAGACAAAAAATGAGGGCAGAAAAAAATTACCATAAGTGTAATGCATCACCAACCAGCTTCAGATTTAAAACAAAATCCCTACAATTACTTCAGTAAGCTCACAGAAAATGAACTTTACCACTAACAAGAGAGGAATTTTGTGTAGATTAAATATTTCATTTTAATGCAAATAAGGAGAAGTCTCCTACATTAATGGACTCAACCATGTTCCTACAAGCACACTTTGTAATGTATTAATGGTAGATTTCTTTTCTACTCCTGGCCCTGATTCCTTGTGAGATAGATCTGTAGCATACACAGAACTCTGATTATTATGAAATACACCAAGGATAAGTACAAAGTATTTATTTATTTATTTATTATTATTCAAATGTAATATACTGCCCTATCCCCGAAGGGCTCTGGGCAGGGTACAAGTCAATAAAAACAATCACAATAAAATTCCAGTTAAAGCATCAGTTAACAACAACTCCAACCTTAACTCTAAAAATCAGATAGCAAACATCAGCAGTAAAACTCACCAGGGCGGTCAGACACGATAAATGTGTACTCCAAGAATGGAATATGGAGTGCATAGAATATGAAGTGCATGGAATGCAGGGGATGGCACCCTCAACAGCTGACCTCCCCAAAAGCCTGACAGAACAACTCCATCTTGCAGGCCCTGCGGAACTGTTCTAAGTCCTGCAGGGCCCAGATTGTGGGGGGAGGAGTGTTCCACCAGGCTGGGGTCAAGGCACTAAAGGCCCTGGCCTAGGTTGAGGCCAGCCATATCATGGAGGGGCCCAGGACCACCAGCAAATTGGCCTCTGTCGAGCACAGAGGCCAAGTGGGGACATATGGGGACAGAAGGTCCCTGAGATATGAAGGCCCCAGGCCTTAAAGTAGTCCTTGTGACAGTAAGGAAACAATTGCTGAATGCAGGCTGCTGAAGCAGATAAGAAGCCTACAGAGAGGAAAACTGTTTGTCATTCATCCGAAAGAATTTTGTGTGGGTTAATTTCTCTTCTAGTTTTCCAGGGTAAGGAATTTATGAGTGACTAGTATGCTAGTTGCCTATGCCAGGCAAAATATCAATATATTTTTATACTTCCAGTGAATTAGATATTCAATTGAATAACCTGGCCTATCGATTGGGAACCATATTTATTATCCAGTGTTCTGTACTGAGCTCTAAGCTGAGCACATTACTGATTGTGTAAAAGAAGTCCCTGTTTCAGCTGAACTCTCCCAAAGATCAAAGAGTCTGCTTTAGAATTTTACTAGATTAATTACTGTTTAACCCAGTGAAGCTATTTCTGTAAAGGTGACATGTCAGTATTCACATATTCTCCCCAGCTTTCAAGTGGTAAATCTGCAGCGATAGTTGGCATTAAAAATAGTTTACTAAATTTAGAAAAAAATGTTCCAGTTGAACAAGCATTTAGAAATGAGTATACCAAAATAAAATACCAAGTTTATATCCTGGAAAATGTTGTTGGTCTTTAGGGTGCTACTGGACTTGAATTTTGCTCTTACAAAATAAAGATTGCTAAATTGCTTGTCAGCTTGAGGATGCAAGTTCTTCCACTGATCTCAGTGAAAATAATGTCTTACCTTTGCTTCAGGTAAAAGGCACAAGGGACAGATGGACTGATCTTTGACATTAAATAAATATACATTTATGATTCATAAATGTGTCTTCATACAGAATTTATGTTGTACAAATGAATCATCGACATCTTCATAGACATTCAGGTTGCGTGGAAAAGGATTAATATTTCACCAACTTCCTGCATTAGACTTTCTATTACATATATGTGGGACCTTTAATGAGATAGCCTGCTTATGTTTGTTGAGACATTTTGTGCAGAGACATTGAGGTTAAATGTATGCGCAGCATGGCATCTGATCTGTACACTGGGCGGTCTGAGTTCTGTCCCCCAGTGAAACCTTCCTCCAACTTGCCTATTGGAGGAAATTGTTAACTTTGCGCATCAACTGTGGAACCCAGTCACAGTTGGGTAGGCCACTTTCTGAAGATCCATTTTGCGCAGCGCAGCGATAGTGGAACTCAGCTGGGCAGCAGGCCACTTTCTGAAGAACTATTTTACCACCAAGGGGTGCAAGCCCTGAAAGGTACATTAGTATTATTGCTGTTTCACAGATGGGGGATTGATTTTGAAAGAGGAGATGTATACAGTGAAATATACTCTGATAATTCAAGCAGTTTGGCTGATCACATATTACACAGGAAAATGAAGATCTCATAGTTCACCAAAAGTTTATAAAGATTCATTGTTTTCTTTTTGTAAATAAAATGCCTGTTAAAAGGGTATTAAAAATAAAATGTAAAAAGTTCCCAAAAAACTGAGTACACTATATATACACCGTGAAAGTACAGTATCTATAAAAATTGTTAAAGCAATTTTATTTAAACAAATTAAGCTCCCATTCATCATCAGTGACTGGGATTAGGTTTACAGTATGAAAATATTCTCACCCATGAACCAGTGGTGTAAGTTCCACTAAACAATGTCTTGTTCTCACATAGTGGATCAGGCTTAAGGCCTACTATAAAATAATGAAGTGGAATTCAACTGTGCTGTGTGCTTGCAAAGTAGCAAAGCTCTGACTTTAGAAACTGATAGAGCCAGATGTTGGGATGTAAAATATGACCTCCAGTTTTACCCCCTAGGGCGGCTGCCAAGGTCACAGCATCTCAGCATGGCATTCCAAGTAATTAAGCTGGTGAAATTATTACTGTGTCATTGTGGCCAGGAGGGGGTTTATGGCTACAGAATAAATCTTTGCTAACTCAACCTGACCTTTAAGGTCACATGGTCAGCAACAGGGTTGCATGACTGTCTTAGATCTGTAGGTATGGATTTGATTGGTCATTGGGTCTTGGCCTCCTCAAATCTTCTGCCCATAATGTTTGGCTAAGCAGCCTAACAAATTGTGCTTCTGGGTACCCAGCTATGTTTCCCTGATTCACCATTCTGGACCTTAACAAGCGTGTCTTGTTGGCTGATGCTATGGCTTTCTGGCACTCTGGGGCTTTGCTCTGGATAGAATGGCCTTTTGTGAAGCTAAAGGATACTGTTGGAAACTGGCAATATCTTGCCTTGAAACTTGCTTTTGAACCAGTGTTATTTACTGTGTAGTTAATCTTTACTGGTTTAGAGTTTATTATTTTATTCCTCATTGCTAACACTCTCTTATTTGTATTCTTGCACAATTAAATTTTTTATTGCTTTTTGCTTTACTTCTAGTTGTGCTTGGTGGTGAGTTGATGGGTTTATCGGCTGATGGCTTACCAGATAGTACAGTTTTGATATTTTAATTTTCTTCCGCAACCCTTTTGGTTTTTTTCCTTTTTGCTGGTTCTCTGTTTTCTGGTGTCTGGTTTTCTGGCTGGGTGGGCTTGTGGGTCTTCCCACATTAGTTTATATGATTTTTGTGGGGAAGGGGTTGGGAAAGATGGAGTAACACTGTTAATATTTCTGGTATCTCTATATTTGAGCCACAATTTCCCCAGTTGTTAGATTTAATTAGAGGTTAGTTGTAATGGGCTTGATAGGGTTTGTCAGAGTGTCTTTTTATTTAATTTAGCAGTGTAGGGTTTTTCAGTTTCCTAATTAATAGGATATTAGCAAATTTTAAAAAAGATGAAGGTTCTGGGCTTCCAAATAGTTAAATAGTGACTGGTTACTCACAAGGTGTTTGCTGCGTGGCAGAGGCGAATGTCAGCTGCAGCAAGATTTTTTTGTATCGATGTATTTCCTCTAGCTCCTTTCACTTTCTGCTCTCTCTGCAGCAAGCAAATCCACTTATAGCATGATTTTAATTTTGCTTCACTGTCAGAATGGGACAGATTTGCCAGTGGGCACAGCTTTACCCCAAACCTTTTCCCTCCACCCACAGTCAGCCCACCTCGTTTTAATGCCCCACTCCCTCACACTGCTTTGCATGCTTCCCCCTCACCCTCCTCCCTGTTGCTGACTACTTCCCACTTCTTGTCCTGCTGTATCATTTCTATTGCCTGTGGTGTCCCTGCTCCTCAATACCTTTAGATTTAAAAAATAAATAACCATACTGATAGATCAGTAAGTTGATACTAACACTAAAAAAGTAAAAAAAAAAAGACTAGTCTGTCAGTCCAAATACCTAATTTGCCCCTGCATTTGATCAACAAATTGGAACATCTCCAGCCTCGATTTTATATGCAAGCAATCAGTGATTCCAGACCACACCAGGAAAAGCCTGTTGGTTGAGGGACTGATAGATTGATGGCTGTACACATCCTTTCGTGGTTTTGCAGCTTGCATGCCGCCATTACTCCCTCCTTGGTTCCCACCATAAAAGACAATCAGTGTTTGGGCAAAGTGCGTGGATGCCTTATTCAAGACTGTTCTTTAATAGTTTGCATTTTTATGCTGATATATCGATCTGTCAATAGATTGATAGATAGATATATCAATGTATTGATAACATTAAAGATAAAAATTAAAGATTATATTAAAAATTAAAGTATGCATGAGTGATAGTCTTAACCCCCCACTCCCTCACACTGCTTTGCATGCTTCCCCTTCACCCTCCTCCCTGTTGCTGAAAGTACAGACAGACACACACACATGCACACAGAGAAGCCCTCTTGGACATTTGTAGCCTGACTTCCTAAAAAATCAGTGGCAAATGTGACAAGTGGTATCAAATTTTCTGAGATTCCAGTGTAACAATCTGTCCACAGGATCCTGTGTTAAATTCCAAATATTTTGTTTTGCTTTCATGGAGCAGTGAGCATGCTTTCCTTTCTGAGACCTAATAGAAACCAACTATCTATATCAAAAGGGATCAGTGACCAATGCAGATCAAAAAATGGGACTACAAAAGCTAAGTGTTTTGTTTGGAATTTATTACATTGTTCTTTTAATAATTGAAGAAGCCTCATTACCAAATAAACACAAACAGATTGGCTATTCACTTTTGAAAGATGGCATTTTTGTGCCACATTAGAACTAACAAAACTAATGAAGAAACATTAAAATGCAAATTATTGAAGCTAATTGGCTCTATTTCCTTATACTTTCTGAATTATTAATTTATGATTGCATAAATCTACCCCTTCACAAAATATATAGCAAAGTACAGCACACCATGTTTAGCTTCATAATATGCAATCATTTATTTCTTAATTGACTGTCATCATTATGTTTCCTTTTACTATTAGGAAAAGAAATCTGAAAGAGATAAGGAAGTGCTGTTGTTAAAATTTACACATTGTGTCCAAGAATCATATTTTTATGCAGAAATCATAAGAGAATTGCAAATAACTGGTCATATGCCTGATAGAGTGATGTTAATAATTCCAGCTTATATTCAGGAGATCATTTGGAAGTCAGAATACATCCCAGGATCATAGGGAATATCTAATCAGTGCAAGGGAAATCTAGCATCATCATCCAGCATCTACTCCAGGTATATTTTCAAGCCTTGACTCAAAATAATGAGTTCCTTGATTAGCTCTGGGCAAGCTCCAGAAATGCCAGATCAAACATAGTCCTGGCAGCTCCTTTTCTTTCAGCATTTGTTCTCAACCATGCATATGCAGCTGTTTCCAAGAATCAATATGGTATGTTTTGGGCACACAGGATAGCTGCACACAGTTTTAGCTTCCTGCATTACAGCACTCCATAGCAGGACTAGTCTGGGTGGTGATTTGGCCGATGATGGCTTATCTCAAACTGTACTATGGAGCAGTGCAGAGTAAGCAGGCCAAGGCTTGGAAGGCCCAAATCTAGCAAGCAGGACTGGGGTAGGGATCATTGACTGCATGAATCAAGGGGAGGAGATAATGTGTATAGCGGCAGAATGAAGGTGCAAAAGAGCTGCTGTAACAGAAACACTAAGCATCACAGCTAGGTGCTTACAAGTTCCTCCAAAAGATACACCTATAGCAGATAATATGTCAATACAGATTAAATTTACCACAATTCAGATTATTTTTGCCATATGCACAAAGCAATAACCAATTTATTTACCTCAAACAGGTGTGAGCACTATAGTTTACAAGTATACTTCATATATAGAACACACAAAGGCAGTCTTGATATAATATTATAATAATATTATAATATACTAGCTGCAAAGCCCAGTGCGGGGAGATGCTTAAGGGGGGGAGGGTAGAAAGGTAAAATGTGGGATGGGGGGAGGGTGGAAAGGTGAGGCTTGGGGTAGGGGAAAAGTGGAAAGGTGTGGGTTGTGGTAGGGGAGGATTGAAAGGTGAGATTGGGGGTGGGAGAAAGGTGTGGGTTGGGGTAGGGGAGTATTGAAAGGTGAGACGGGGTGGGAGTGAATGGAATGGGAAAGCTTGGTTTGAGGGGGAAGTGGGAAAGTATTTGCAGGGCAGCTGAGCAGTGGGCACCAAGGCGTCACTGCTTGGCTAGCCAGTATGGGCTTTTGTGGTGGAGAGACTGGGAGGGTATGGAGGGCGGCTGAGCAGCACCCGCCAAGGTGCTACTGCTCTACTGGCCTGGCTCATCTTTTGAGGAGGGGAGGGACCCAGGAAGGTGTGTGAAGGGTGGCTGAGCAGCACGTACCAAGGCTTTGCTGCTCCACCTGCCAGGCCGGACTTTTGGGTGTTAGGTGGGAAAGCAGGAGGATATTTGCAGGCCATTCTTTGTAGTAGTATTATTTATTACAGTCAAAGACCAGAACAAAAACGTATACATATTTGCAGGCCAGCTGAGCAGTGGGCACCAATGTGCCACTGCCCTACTGGCTGGGCTGGGCTGTCAGGAGTTGGGGGAGAGTTAGGGGAACTGGGAGGGTGTTGGGGGCCCTGACAGAATCTGGTTGCTCCTGGGATAATGGAAAGTGGGGGGGAGTATAATATCTCCTGAAGAATAATATATCACATTTAATTTCTGTCCCAATTATGATTTTTTTTAAATTATGATTTTTAAAGTATAGATATATAGATATATTTAAAAGAGAGGATAGATATGAGGGAAGACTTTGGAGACCTTTTTGACTGGCAGATAATATAGTACCCTCTAGGATCTGATGTGTAAGCTTCCCTGTCTAGTTAGCACACAGGAAATTTGGGCAGCTTCAACAACAGAATTCCTTATTACTTCACATGCCTTGGAACTGCAACCTATACTCACAGAGCTGACTAAGGTCCCTCCCATACAGACCTTGATGTGGGAAACAAAAACTAGTTTGTGAGGGCTTTCTTAAAGGCAAACACACACACACACACACACATGTATATATATGGCAATGTATATATATGGTTCCACAGAAATCACTTGTGTAACACATCACATGCATATACACACACACAAGAGCCATATGCTGGGTCAACAATGGGAGGAAATAGTAGGAAAGACTTCTGTGGGAAGGAAAACAAAATGAATACACCTGGATGAACACAATGAAATCATATGGTGATGGTTATGTATTACACCTGCTGATGACTCACTGAAACCTTTGCCTGAAATTTCATAGGGCTCTTCCCATAATTTGAGAATAATTCTTCCTTCCTTTCTTCTTCCCCTCCCCAATATTGACCTTACTCCACTGTGAATATCATTTATCTCTGCTATCTGTTTTCTGTTTTCCAGAAGTTATTAATCCACCAAAGGAAAATGCTCCCTTTGCTTAGAAACATGTAGAGAAAATGGTGGTGTTAAGCTTGTCAAGGTTTTTCTGAAAATCAATGTGTGTATATTGACTTGACCAGCCTTAAGAATTCCAAAGAGATTTGTCACCTAGATGCAGAAACTGAAGTACATTATTTATTAAAGAATACTTTTAACTCTGAAGTGCTTATTAATGTGCTGAATTTTTATGTTTTGGCTATTGTGGGTTTTCTGGGCAGTTTGGCTGTGGTCTGGTAGCTTTTGCTCCAAACAGAAACTGTTTCCGCACGGGTGGAATACAGCGACCCAGGGATGCTAAAAACAGCATCCCGGGGGGGGGGGGGGGGCGGGGGCGCACGGCCGCCGCTGCAACCCCCGAGCGGTGCGAAGCCGCTGTTTCCGAACCTCGCTTCCTGGGCGAGGCATTTTGGAAACAGCGGCTTCCAACCACTGCCGTGCGAATGGCAGTGGCTGGAAGGCGCCATCCCCCCCTTTCCCGAACACCTTCCCTTCCCTCCGACCTTCTGGCGCGTTGTCCAGGCCTGGGGACACGCCCCCCTGCCCTGCGACTCCGGAGCTGTCGCACAGGGCAGGGGGGTGTGTACCCTGGCCTGGGCGACATGCTGGAAGGTCAGAGGGAAGGTAAGGCGTTCGTGCGACGGCATAGCGCTGCGCTGTCTTCCCCGCCCCTACCGGGACCGTTCATGTGAACGGTCCCGGGGGGGGTGCGTTGGCGTCATATACGCCAACGCACCTCCCAAGCGTGGCCGTGCGGAAACGGCCAGAGCTACTAGACCACGGCCTCAACTTGGAAAACCCACAACAACCAGTTGATTTCAGCTGTGACAGCTTACGATAATACCTTTTTATATCTTATTTTTCATATTAATTAAAGATAAGGAGTTATTTCTTATTATGTAGAATACTGACTGCATTTTTTATATTGTTGCCACAGGAAAAAATGCCATGGGCAAAAATCTTTTAAAGATATAATTGAAAGCTGAAAGCTCAGGAAAGGTGGCTTTACGCTTTTAGACCTATTTCTGAGCTACAGAAAGCAAATGGGTTTATTGAGCATTGTTAAGAGTGGAATCATGGAGCAGCAGTGGCGTAGGAGGTTAAGAGCTCGTGTATCTAATCTGGAGGAACCGGGTTTGATTCCCAGCTCTGCCGCCTGAGCTGTGGAGGCTTATCTGGGGAATTCAGATTAGCCTGTACATTCCCACACGTGCCAGATGGGTGACCTTGGGCTAGTCACAGCTTCTCGGAGCTCTCTCAGTCCCACCTACCTCACAGGGTGTTTGTTGTGAGGGGGGAAGGGCAAGGAGATTGTAAGCCCCTTTGAGTCTCCTGCAGGAGAGAAAGGGGGATTTGTCTTGGCAACCATATCAGTTACCTCTTTCCCTTCTGCTTTTTAAGTGTAGGATACAGTAAATATATCTTTATGTCTCTTTTATGATCCTAACAACCTTATACAGTAGGTTCACACATGTTAAGCACTGACAAACTTACAGCCACTGTGTGAAAGTGGGTCACCTATGTCCATGGCCAACACTCTTATCCACAGCAGTGTGGCTATCACATTTCTTCTGGAAGCTTTCCAGTCGAGCTGATATACTTTGGAGGACCAAAACGACCAAACAAAATATGCAAATCTATTTAGAGACATATTTACAGCTGGGCTTCTAGATTTTGTTTCAACCAACAGGAAAAGTAGCATATGTGCCCACGCAGCTACTACAGTTAATGAAGAAAGCAGCAAAAACAACTGAGAAAAGGTTGTAGCAAGAATTATCTATAGATCCCCTGGGAGGTATCAGGACAGCAGGGAAGAGAGATTTTTATTTGCCAACTGAACAGACTGTAAACAATAAAGAAAATAAGGAAAATGTTTTGCCTGCAACACTTTAGATGAAAGATAGTTACTGATGGGTGGAAGTGGAAGCTTTTTAAGCCTGTTTTGCATTGTGTGATTTTATGTTCTGCCTTTAAAATAATACAGATTAATAATGCAATAATAGAAGCTGTCCAAAGCTAAACATGAGGTGGAAGATTGTTGGAGGCATGTTGATGATGAGACATGCCAGAGATGACACACAGGTTGTAGCAAAGACAAACACCTGTTATTTTTGGAACCCTTCCAAGCTAGCTGTGGTTTTATATTGTGTTTGTACTAAACTTTGTTATCTGAAGATCTCTTGTGGTTTTATTATAAAGATATAAGTGATTCCACTATAGGCGATGGTCCAGACTTAACTGAGAGCTAAATCTCTCTCTTATCTGCAGAAGCTCCTCAAGAGTGCCAGTCTGGTAACAAGAATTGTACTTCCTCTTCAGTCTGGCCAGAAGAAAACCACTCAGTTGGCCCAGGCTTAGGGTTAATGGTGTTACAATTTTGTACCTTCAATCAAATCATATGGTGAAATGTTTTTTATTACTTGCTTATTGATTTCTTTTTATTTATGAATTTGTTTTATTCATGAATTTATTTGGGTATAAATCAATGCATCTTTGACTAGCTGCAGCTCTTCAGGGCCTCAGGTGCAGGCCTTTCATGTCATATGCTACTTGATTATTTTAACTGGAGATGCCGGGGAATGAACCTGGAACCTTCTACTTGCAAAGCAGAACCTCATCTGCTGATGCACAGTCCCCTCCCTGGATTATGCTGAGAGAGACTGACTGGCCCAATTTCACTTAGGCTCTTTCCCCACAAGCCAATAAACGCTGGTGAAAAGTGGGTTACATGAACCCATCCTCACCCCTCCCATGGACAGCCAGCCATGCAAACAGGCCTCATGCCTTCGCATGAGTTGTCAAAGAGCCAGTTAATACGGTCAGAGGCTGCTTTAAATACTGATAATGTCCTAACAAGGGTACATGGCCTTTTCCAGTTAGGACTTTCTCTTCAAACCATAATTGGTCACTCGTTTGTAGTGTGACTAATTTTGGTTGGGCAGGAAATGCCTGTGTCAATTTATATATGCCAAGAAAGTATGGCTTATTGCTGAAACAAGAATCAAAAGGGATCCCACATGTGAAAGAACAATAATGGATGGTGAAGCTGAAAGGCAAGAGTGACAAATACCACCTTAAGACACGGGTATTGTGTTCTTTCATGTATGCCATCCACTGTTTAGTCATCAAGGTGAAGCATCCCAACAGCCAGTTTGACAGCTAGCATATTTTTCTCTACTGTGGAATATCGTTGTTTGGCCAGCTGCAGCTTGTGCCTGATGTAGAGGATGGGATAGTCTTCCCTGTCATACTTTTGGGACACCCAGCCTGGTCCTGTAGTCATTGGCCTGGTCTGTGAATGGCCAGTTGGACTCTGATTTGTGAGCATGGGGTCCTGGGTGAGGTCCATCCTTTGGTCAGTGAAGGTGTGGGGACATTCTCGTGTCCAACATAACTTGCTTGGGTAACCCTTTTGAAGGCAGTTAATCAGTTGGCTCACATGACTGGCAAAATAGGGGATGAATTTGTTATAATACTCTATGTCGGATCCCTACAGCCTAGCACAGTGGCTTGGTTGTCTATGCTGTGAAGGGTGTCCCTCTTTCAGTGAGGATTTTCCAGGGCAACTCTACCTGAGAGAAGTTTACTAGGGCTCGCCCAGTGGTGGGATCCAAAAATTTTAGTAACAGGTTCCCATGGTGGTGGGATTCAAACAGTGGCGTAGCGCCAATGGGGCTGGGCGGGGCACAACGGGGGCATGGCCGGGCATTCCGGGGGCAGGGCATTAATAATTTATCTGTTACTGTAAAAAACTCTTACTGTAAAAAAAAAGTTCCTAATTTCCAGCTGGTATCTTTCTGTCCATAATTTAAACTCATTATAGCAAGTCCTATCGTCTACTGCCAACAGAAACAACTACTTCTCCTCTAATTGACTGCCTGTCAAATACTTAAGACTTTCAAATACTTAATTTTGTTTCTAGAAATCAAAAGAAGGATGCTTTACCATATTTCTAAAACATGTTTTAAAAACAGCCCAACAGGGAGAATTATCCCGTTTTCTACCTTCGCTAACCAGCCACACAGGAAACAACAGGACTTCATGATTTTTGGACCTAATGGAATTTCTAATGGAAAAGCAGACCCAATTAGTAACCCCCTCTCGGCACACACAAATAATTAGTAACCCACTCTCGGGAACTGGTGAGAACCTGCTGGATCCCACCTCTGGGCTCGCCCTACCCCATCAATGCACAATAACGCACATGGTATGGAGGAGCATTACCTCTGGGAAGTGAGTGGTGTAGTTGAGTATGACCAGCAAATATTGGAACCCCTGAGGGGTTATGTGTAAAGACCTGATAAAGTCCATAGCCACTCATTTGAGGGGGGTTTAAATTACTGTGCTACTGCAGCTGATGGCCCGTGGGGCTGAGGGGACTCTTGCCAGTTGGCTGTCTGAGACCTCTGGATCTGTGTCAGGGGAGTGGTTCCACTGGTGAATAAATCTGAGGTTGGTAGCTGGATGGGCTGACCCTGAAGAGATGGAATAGGTCATTCTTCAGCTTAGGAGTTGTGAATTTTCTTTGCCAAAAAGAGAGAGAAAAGAAATGAAGAAGGGTATTTGCTAAGGCCAAGTATATTGTGACTCAGTATCTTAGCTCTCTGGGTTGCTTTGCCATTCTGCAGAGTTTACTTCATGACCCTCCTGCTTTTTGAAGAGGACAGTAGGCAGTGGACTATGCCACAAAAAGTTTATTTAAAAAGTGTGCCAAAAGGGGCTTGTGCAGTTGGTAATATGTGAACACTAACTGCCCATGCATGGAGAAGGAGTAGGTAGGAGCTGTCAATTCTTTCTCTACCCACCACCTTTGATATGGGTCCAGAAACATGTGCTGGTCATAATAAACTGCAAGAGAAAGGAGCTGTGAGTGAAAAGCAATGGCAGGGGACTGGTAAAGCAGCCCATGCTTCTCACTACTTCATTGCTTCAAATTCATTTCCTGTGAGCTTATGGTCAGAAATATGGGTCCAAGTCCCAGACTTCCACTCATTGCCTCTCAGGCTCATTCCGCACATGCAGAATAATGCACTTTCAAACTGCTTTCAGTGCTCTTTGAAGCTGTGCGGAATGGCAAAATCCACTTGGAAACAGTTGTGAAAGTGGTTTGAAAAAGCATTATTTTGCATGTGCTACGCAGATACATAGCAGATACGTAGCAGATACGTAGCAGATACGCAGAGTGAGATATGGTGAAGCTCGCTCTCTGTCTGACCTACGGCCTATCCCAAAGAATGCAGGTAGTGGGACAGGGATTAATTACTCTGCTCCTAGGCTGCTGTTGATTAACGCGAGGTTGATTAATAACAAATATGCTACTCTCCGAGAATATCTCGGAGATCAATCTGCTGACCTCATGTGTGTCACGGAGACCTGGGTGAGAGAGGGCGAAACAGTTGCCCTCAACAATCTCACTCCAAGGGGTACCGTGGCAGTCCAGCAGCCTCGGACACAGGGCCGGGGGGGCGGCGTGGCGATGCTCATCCGAGATACTATCACCTTCAGGACGTCCCCTGTCCCGGTGATTGATGGCATGGAGTGTCTAGGGCTTCATTGGGACTACCAAGAGAAGCTGGCTATCCTGCTAGTGTCCCGGTCACCTAGCGCACCGGCGGATAGCCTGTCACGGCTTCTGGAGGTCGTCTCTGAGTGGGCGCTGGAGCACCCTCGCTTAATTGTGCTGGGTGACTTCAACGTCCATGTTGATTCGGCCTCCTCGTCAGTGGCCACTGATCTAGTGTCATCCATGGCGACGCTAGGCCTCTCTCTTATAAATACTGGTGTCCCTACTCATCAAGGAGGCCACACTCTGGACCTAGTCTTCGCGGCAGGTGTGCATGTGGTCTTATCCTCTGTAGAAAGAGTGCCGTGGTCTGACCACTATGTCCTGAAGGCTCGGATTGATGCTCCTATGCCCCCCCGTCTAGGTGACGGGCATATTTTAGCCCGCCAGCGGAGACTAATGGAACCAGAACAGTTCCAAAATGCTCTACGGGAACTCCCGCCCACTGGCGCTACTCTAGATGAGGTGGTAGAGCGCTGGAACACCAGGCTCTCTGAAGCCATCGACGGTATCGCTCCAAAGCCGCCCTCTCCGCACTAAGATCAACCCGCCTTGGTACACCGAGGAGCTGAGGCAGATGAAAAGGGAACTGAGACGGCTTGAGCGAGGGTGGCGGCGGGTACTTGATGAGGGGTCAAGACACTCATATCGAACGTTTATGAAGTCCTATGAGAGTGCTGTGAAGGAGACTAAGCGGGCATATTTTGCTTCAGCTTATTGAATCTGCTAGTTCGCGCCCAGCACAATTGTTTTGTGTAATTCGGACGTTGACGACCTCTTCGATAGGTCCAAAAGAGACTGATTTGGCATTAGGCTGTGAGGCTTTTGCGAACTACTTCACACACAAAGTCCTGACCCTCCGCCAATCCCTCCCTGCCACTATTGATACGGTATGTGAACTAGAGGCCCCTGGGCCATCTTTGGGTCCTTTCTTGGACCACTTCAGCTTACTTGACCCAACGAATGTTGACAGGATCCTGGATGCTGTACGATCTACCACTTGTCCTTTTGACCCGTGCCCTTCCTGGTTGGTGAAAGCCGGCAGGGAGGAGCTTCGGAGCCACCTGTTGGATATAGTCAACTGCTCCCTTGAGCAAGGAGTTTTCCCTGGTCGGCTTAAAGAGGCAGTGGTCTGCCCGCTCCTAAAAAGACTGCACTTAGATCCTGGAGATCCGGCCAATTACCGCCCAGTTTCTAATTTACCATTCTTGGGCAAGGTAATTGAGCGAGTGGTGGCGGCTCAGCTCCAGCGATTCCTGGATGACACAAACGTACTGGATCCCTTCCAGTCGGGCTTCCGCGCTGGTAATGGGACCGAGACGGTGCTGGTCACTGCTGTGGACGACCTCTGACTACACTTGGACAGAGGCGGTTCGGCGCTGTTGGTGTTGTTAGATCTCACCGCAGCATTTGATATGGTAGACCACGACCTTTTGGTCCACCGCCTCGCTGGTATCGGGGTCCGAGATTCAGCCTTAAATTGGCTGATCTCGTTCCTCCGAGATCGGGGACAGCAGGTGGCATCGGGGTGAGATCTCCAAAGCGTCGCCCCATTATGTGTGGGGTGCCGCAAGGAGCTTGATAGTCTCCCCGATGCTTTTAATATCTACATGCACCCTGGCGAAGTCTAGTTCGAGTTTTGGGCTGCGTGTGTCATCAGTATGCTGATGAGACCCAGCTCTTGTTCACAATGGAGGGCAGCCTGACCTCGGCCCCTGATGCTCTCCAGCGTTGTTTTGACGCTGTGGCTGGTTGGTTGAGTGCAAGTCGGCTGAAGTTGAATCCCACTAAGACGGAGGTCCTGTGGCTGGGCCGTGAGTGTCCGGTGGCCTTTGGCCTGCCTACGCTTCTTGGCGAGACATTAAAACTAACTTCGTTCGCCAAGAGCCTGGGGGTGACTCTGGATCCATCTCTATCATTGGTGGTCCAGGTCACCCAGACAGCCCAGGCAGCTTTTTACCATCTGCGGCAGGCACGGCAACTGGCCCCGTATCTCTCCCGTTCTGATCTGGCCACTGTGATCCATGCCACGGTCACCTCTAGATTAGACTACTGTAACTCGCTTCTACGCTGGCTTACCTTTGGCCATGATCCGGAAACTGAAACTCGTACAGAATGCGGCAGCCAGACTCCTTTCCGAGCAATAACAGCGAGGGACCGGATTACTCCGGTCCTATACCAACTGCACTGGCTGCCGATCGAGTACCGGGTCATGTTTAAAGTTTTGGTTTTGACCTTTAAAGCCATTCGCGGCCTTGGCTCTGCATATCTAAGGGACCGTCTCTCCCTATATCGCCCTTCTAGGCCCCTCCGTTCATCAGAGGCGGACCTACTGGTAATCCCTGGCCCCAAGGCGATCCGGCTGGCCTCTACAAGGGCCAGGGCTTTACGGCTCTGGCCCCTACCTGGTGGAACAGGCTTCCAGGTGAGATCAGGGCCCTGCGGGATTTACAAAGTTTCCGCAGGGCCTGTAAAACGGACCTGTTCCGCCAGGCGTTTGGCCAGCCGGGATGATATCAACCGCGATAAAAAGCAAACATCTGGCCTCCCGTGGGTTCATAAAAGGGGGAATAGAATAGCTGATGCCATCTCTAGTTTGATATTTTATGTATTTTATGTATTTTAATTAACTTATATATATGATGTTTTAAATTTTTATTTTGTTGGAAACCGCCCTGAGCCTTCGGGGAGGGCGGTATACAAATACAATAAATAAATAAATAAATAAATAAATAAATAAATGTGTGGAAGGGGCCTCAGTCTTAATTCCTGTTTTGAATGTGTACACCTATTCCACCTATAAGTGACCAAGATACAAAATGTAAAGCAGTTTATACACCCAAAAGTCTTTAAAAAGCCTTTTTAATAAATACATACTGAAATGAATGAAACTGTTGGCAGGTAAAAATAAATACGACAGAGTGTTTGATCACTTGAGTAACTTATTAGCAACATAACTCAGGATTCCTAGCTAAAGTCTAATGAGGTTCCAGTTCTAGTCAGTATTGCTGGACAGAAAACCACTGCAGCAAAATCATCTGCTTTGCTGGTCATGGCATTCTGGATGATATTGTTTAATAGACTTTTGGCTTTGCTAGCTGTGACAAAGATGTCCATCTTCTATTTATGCTAATAAATCCTCTGTAGTTCAGTGTAATCTATCTGCACAGCTTTGTGCCATCCCCACTCCCCTCCATCAGACAAGAAATGTATTGTGTATTTGGCAGAATTACTGCAGTAGATAAGGTGTTTTTGTACACAGACACACAAATTCACATAGGAAAGGATTGACACAAAGAAAGACACTTTGCAGGCTACAATAGATGTTTTGGTTACACCGATCTTAGAACAGCATACAACAGTGTTTTAATAAGTTAGTATAAGAGTGCCCTCTAGTGATGTCATTTTCATAGGAGTCAAATACAGCATAATATAGAATAATTCAACATGGCTGGCATTTGAATATAAAATGAGCCAGCAGAGACAGACTGAATCTGTGAATTGTTAATGAAAATATCTGTTTCATTCCTGATGTTCTACTGCCTTGTACATAGTGGAGAATTTGCCCACATACAAAAGAACAGAAAATATGATGTTAAGTAATGCTTAGTACTGTATTTACAGAAGTCAAGCATCTTTAAAGAAAACTGGACCTAATAATTGTTCATCTCCAAATAAGACTCTTATTAATTTACAAAAGAGTGTAGAGTTTCTTCTGCTAAGTCTTGCCCAGCTGCCCCTCTGCTGCCGTATTGCCTGTATCTTCTCTGGATCGGAAACAGAAGGGGCTACTTCACATTATTCATCTCTTCCTCAAGCAGCAGCTCTCATAGCCTTGAGCTGAGTTCACTCCTCCTCCCCAGTCATCATTGGGAGTCTTCTTTTTAACTTCTGCTGTCTCTGATCCTCACTGCCCCCAATCCTGGACCAGGTTCTGCCAAGCTGATGCCTTGGCCAAACCCTGGCCTAAGAGGCCAGAGATCTTCATCACCTCTTTCCCTTCCCTTCCCTGCCCTGTCCTTGTCTTATCCTTCTCTGCCTCCAACCTTTTCTTCACAACCAGGCAGAATAGTCAGAGGTTCACTCAGTCTTTGGGCCTTTCCCACCTTGCAATGAGCCCACCTTTCCATTTCTTCCAGGAAGCTTGGCCTTTCAGCTGGGCTGCCCCCACTGGAATCTGCCCTGGTGGCATCAACCCCACTCTTGCAAGACTGAGTCTGCTCCAGCTGTCCTGGCCTTGCTGCTGGCCTTGTTGGGTGAGGCTGCTCTTGGCTGATTTGGCCTCTGCTTTTTCTGGGATGCCAGCTCAGGTAAGGCTTTATCAGAATCAACAGGGAGATATCCTTCAGTCTGGAGCTATCTCCAAAAACATAATTTGTATTATTTTTTAAAAAGCATATATAAGAGAAGGATATCTAAAATTAAACTCAAATAGCTGTGATTTGAGGAATTCTACTCTGTGAGTTCAAGTTATGCTGGTTTGCATGTTAGATACATGTACTGTCTAGATTGAGGCAAAATTGTCCTGGTGTGGTACAGTGGCATTTTCATGGATTCTTTTTTTAACAAAGTGACAATTTTGTGTTTCATTATTAACTGCATTAGGGTTGTAATGAGCTGCAAATAAAGTAAGAAAATGACTTTCTAAGCAAATGCAACCATAATAATAAAGTATCAGATTCAATAAGCCTAATTTGGAAAAAGGTAATTATCTTTAGGGTCCACTGAAATCAAGAATGCAAATTACTTTGCTCACTTGAGTCTGTTCATTTCAATGTGACTTTGGAGTCCTGAGTAGACATTTATGGAGAATGTGGATGTAACTGAGGCATGTAGAGGGACTAGGATTATTGACAATGGCTCTCCACCATGTGTTGATTGTTCCTATGTGTGCATAAATTGTATGTTGGTCAGATTTCTTCACACTGTGGGATCTTGAGTTCTTCTTCCATGTGACAACTGTATCAACATTAAAAACAGTTGAATGGAGTTAAAATTCTTTGGATTAAAGCCAATGGTTTTCAACCATGGATCAATGTTTTCATTCTGACCAGTTTAAAGGGTGTTTTTGAAAATGTCTTAGCTGTCATCCTCACCAGATTGTTATTATGTTGGATTGTCAAAAAGAAAATGAAGCAGGATTTATTTTACTGTTTCGTTCCCGCATGCTTTCTGTTACTCTAATTGAACATAATGCATCTTCAGGGCAGCCAAAATCTATAGCACCTGCTCTTGCCAAGTTGCCAACTTGTCTAGTCCTGCTAAGTACTAGTCTTCCATGTCTCAGCCTCTTTTCTTTTTTAACTCAGATGAACAAATATTCCCTATTTAATTTCTTTTTATCTTGCTTACATTTGTGTCAACAGTTTCATTTCTGTGCTTTTCACTTCTGTTTTTGTAGATTTATTTGTATAGGCATGCTTTTCAGCTTTCATATACAATTCACCTGGTATCTAAATATGCTATTGATATATGTTCTATATTGTATAACATACTGTAACAATTTGAGTGTGGGTTTCTTTAAAATTAGAGATAAGTTGTAGAAGGAAGGGGGGGTGAAAGGGGAATGAGGCGATTGGTTGTCACTGGAGAGTCTTGTGCTAAATTAATTGTTAGAAGGGGGCTTGATGTTAACAGCTTATTATTATGCAAAGTGAACTTCTGATTGTGAGCAAGTTAATTTTTGGTTGTAAGCAAGACCAAGCCAGAAACTAGCACGGATCTCAGGATCACCTTTGGGGTTTTTTTGTGTGTGTTATTCTGTAGAACTTCACAAAGTTGGGACACCTGACAGGGATAAACTATTCTTCCAGAAAAGGGGGAGAAGTCAGAGCAACATTTGCAACCTGGAGAGCTTGAAAGTCCTGTCCAGAGGAGCCCTGAGAGAACTGAGGGAGTCAGGTGCAAAGGCAGGAAGCTGCTGACTGAAGGTGATCTATTGCTTGGCTGTTCTACAATTTTTCCATGAAACAACATTTGGATGCTGGAAAAATGGTTTCTAATTGGTATGGACGGTGTGTCAGGAGTGAGAAAGAGGTGAGTGTGAATGAGAGATGCTTGATAAGGCAAGTGCTCGGAGTCGTGACAGAGCGAGAGAGGAGTTGGGGGAACTGATTTGAAAAGCATATGACGTGACAAAATTTGGGTCAAACTGAGAGGTAATAGTTGGTATAGAAGAAAGGGTAAAGAAAGAGGAAAGATGCAGCAGAATTAAAATCAAAATAGGATGTTTTAAATGGAAAGTGACAAACCTCAAATACTTTATAAAGTGCAGGATAATGGAAATACTTACTCTGGGTTTGGAGTGGAGAGAAGAATGGTGGATGAGAAGGGACTAGATAGATGAAAGATGACTGTAAAGGAGATACAAAGTCAAAGCTAAGAAAAAAATAGTATGCCAGATAAACTGGATAAACCAGAAATGGATGCAAAGTTGGATCAGGTATTGGAGATAATGACTTCTATGCAGAAAGAAACAATGGGTAGGTTTAATGGGCTAAGAGAGAAGCTGACAAGGTTTGCAGACAATTTTAGTAAAACTGAGGACGATATAATCAAGTTAAAGAAGGTTATAAAGCAAATTAAGAAAACTGAAGAACAAGTAGATGGCTTAGCTCAGGATTGTAAGGAAGTACAGGATGAACAAGGAAAAGTGGAACATAAAATGAAAATTTAGAAGTGGAAAAATTGGAGAATCAGTTGGTAGTGATGAAACTGAGACAAAAAGAAAATGTATTAAGATTGAGGGGAGGATCAGAGAAAGAGAACTAAAATTATTAAAAACTCTCCAAATATATGGGTGTAGTGGAAGGTGTCTTAGATGAGAATATAAATGAAATAATAAGACTTAACTTCAAGGTGGCAGAAGAAAAGAGATGTTCTGATCTACTTTTCCAGAAAGAGAACAAAGGACGAAATTTTGAAGAAAAGCTCAAAAGGCAAGATGAAAATAGATTTCAAGGAAATATTTATTCTAAAGGGAATTCCAATTAAAATCTTGAGGGGAAGAAAAGTACATATTTTTCGATAAACAACCTGAAGGAGAAAAATCTGAGATTCAAATAAAAAGAACAACAACATATAGGATGTTGCAATGGGCTCTAGAAAAGGGTGAAAGAGGAAGGACCTCCACAGCAATGGGCATTAGTGGGGCTGTAGCAGCCCCAATCCCACCCTTGCTCAAGGTGTGACACTTACCTGGGTGTGCATCTATGATTCGGGGGTGGGACAGGTTGAAGAGTGTGGCTTGAGGTAGGAAGGAAGGTGAGGATAGGTGGAGGGTAGAGAGGGGTGGGATAGGGGTGGGTGGCAAAGTGAGACCTGGAATGGAGGAGGATGGAACTGAGGGGATTGGGGTGGTAGGAGGGTTGAAAGGGCAGGCTTGGGGTGGCAGATTGGAAGAGGGTGGAATGGGAGCCTTCAGGTGGGGAAGATAAAAATGTAAGGGTTCTGGTGGGTCAGGGTGGCAAGGTGAGGCATGGGAGAGGGTTGAAATGTAAGGCTTAGGGTGGCAGGGGTACAAGGTTTGGCTAGGGCTGGGAGACAGGTTTAGGAGAGCATGAGGGTGGGTAGGGTTAGCAGATTAGTGTTGGGGTGGGGCAGGGTGGCAAAGGGAGAGTTGAAAGGTAAGGCTTTGGGTGATGGGAGGGTTGAAGTTGTGGGCAGGGGAGGGGAGGGTTGGTAGGTGACTATGAAGGTAGGGAGGGTTGGCAGGTTAATATTGGGGTGGGGGAGAGTGGCAAGGTGAGGGCTGGGGGTGGGAGGTTGGCAAGGTGAGGCTTGGGTGGGGGGAGGGCAGCATTAGAATGTAAGACTTGGGGTGGGGAGGATTGGAAGTTGTGACTAAGGGTGGGAGGAGGGTGGAAAGATTAGGTTTGGGGTGGGGAGGTTGGAAAGTGGCTGGGAGTTGGTAGGTGAGTATGAGAATGGGGAGGGTTGGGAGTTAGTATGGGGTGGGGGAGAGAGGCAAAGTGAGGGTAGGGATGGGGGAAGGTTAGAAAATGAGGCTTGGGTGGGGGGAGGGTGGGAAGCTGTAGGTTAGGGTGGGGGTGGCAGAGCCCGGGCTTCCTTGTGGGCATGGAGGGTGGCAGGGGAAGGTCCGCGGAGCTGCTCTTCTGGTCTGGGGGCAGAGGGTGGAGGCAGGGAAGGGCCTGCAGAGCTGCTCCTCGAGCCCAGGCTTCTTTGCAGGGACAGGGGAAAGCAGGGGAGGGCCTGCGGAGCTGCTTCACAGGCCCCGGCTTCTTTGTGGTGACAGGAAAGGGCCAATGGAGCTCCTCCGCAGGCCTGGGCTTCCTTGCAGGTGTGGGGTGGGTGAGCCAAAGAGGGCTTGCTGGGGGTGGGGAGGGGGGCAATGGGGTTTTTAGAGCCCCAGAGCAGCAGTGGCAAGGCACCGCTGACCCAGGGCAGGGATATGGCCATGTGGGGGCAATTTTCTGCCCCCCCCACATGACTAAATGACAGCTGCTCAGGGCATTTGTCCCCAGGCCACCCCATTGAAGCTCCGCCTCTACATGGAAAGAAGCTATGATTAAATTAATTCCAAAAGAAGATCGGGATTTTAATAATGTAAAAAAAAATGACTGGCCCATCTCTTTACTAAACACTGATTATAAACTATTCGCAGCTATCCTTGCAAACAGGTTAAGTAGTTCTGAATAATACTATTGGAGAAGAGCAGTGCAGTTTTCACCTAAACAGACAATTGAGAGATAATATAAGAGTAGTTCTATATATTATTGAATATTTAAATAAATGTGGAAAAGCAAGCAGTTTTAGTTTCTCTAAATGCAGAAAAGTCCTTTGATAATTTTTCATTGGAAATTTATGACAAATGTATTATATGATATGGAATGTGGAGAAAATTTCCAGAAATGGATAGAAGCTATTTATATAACTCCATCAGCAAGATTAAAGATTAATGAAGAACTATCACAACCAACTTAAGGGAATTAGAGTAAATAAAGAAGAATATAAATTAAGACTGTTTGCAGGTGATGTGGTAGTTATGTTAGAACATCCATCAATTTCCCCGAGGACATTAAAGAAAAATATAAATGAATATGGTAAAGTACCTGGAATGAAGATAAAATAACAGAAAATAAAGATTATGACATTTAATATGACTCATAGACAACAAGAATTAAGTAAAAATGTAAGTTGTAGTAGGGAGAAAATATTAAATCTCTAGGAGTTAAGGTAACAAAACAAAATTCATTACTGATTCAAAAATGGGCATATTTTGGCCTGCCCACAGAGACTATTGGACCCAGAGCAGTTCCAGGATACTCTGCAGGAGACCCCACCCACTGGTGGTACTCTTGGTGAGCTGGTAGAGAGCTGGGATACCAGGCTCTCTGAAGCTATTGAGGCTAGTGCTCCAAAGTGCCCTCTCGGTACCCATGACAAGCCAGTCTCTTGGTACACCGAGGAGCTGAGGAAGATGAAATGGGACCTGAGATGGCTAGAGAGACTGTGGCAGCCGGTTTTTGTCAAGGATGTCTCGTACTAATAATTTATGAAATCCTACAAGAGTGCTGTGAAAGAAGCGAAGCGGTCATACTTTGTGTCCACTATTGCGATGGCTAGTTTGCGCCTGGCACAATTGTTCAGTGTGATTTGGACACTTATGACCTCTGCTATGGGTCCTAAAAGTGATGAATTGGAGTTAAGTGTGAGGCATTTGCGGACTACTTCACACACAAAGTCTTAACTCTCCTTCAATCCCTTCCCATGACAATTGATACAGTAAGTGAACTGGAGGCCCCTTGGCTGTCTTTGGATCCTTTTTTGGACCACTTTCGCCTACTTGGCCCAATGGCTGTGGACAAGATGCTGGATGCTGTATGATCTTGTCCTTTTGACCCGTGCCCTTCCTGGTTGGGGAAAGCTGGCAGGGAGGAGCTATGAAGCCCCCTGTTGGAAATTGTCAATAGCTCCCTTGAGCAAGGAGCTTTCTTGGGTCAGCTTAAAGAGGCAGTGGTCTGCCTGCTCCTGAAAAGACTGTAATTAGATCCACGGGATCCAGCCAATTACTGTCCAGTTTCAAATCTTCAGTTTCTGGATAAGGTAATTGAGTGAGCAGTGGAGGGTCAGCTGCAGCAGTTCCTGGATGATGGAAACATATTGGATCCCTTCCAGGCCGGCTTCCGCGCTGGTCATGGGACCGAGACAGTGTTGGTTGCTGTTGTGGACGAACTCTGGCTCCAGTTGGACAGAGGTGGTTTGGCACTGCTCGTGCTCTTAGATCTCACAGCAGCATTCGATGTAGTAGATCACAACCTTTTGGTCCACTGCCTCGCTGGTATTGGAGTTAGGGGGTCAGCTCTGTGTTGGCTGACCTCTTTTCTCCGAGACCAGGGACTACAGGTTGTGTCGGGGGGAGAGAGCTCCAGACGTCATTCCACAGTCTGTGTGGTGCCTCAGGGAGCAATCCTCTCCCCAATGCTTTTTAAATCTACATGCACCCCCTGGCAAGTTTGGTCAGGGGTTTTGGGCTGCTGTGCCATCAGTATGCGGATGACGTGCAGCTTGTGTTCATGATGGAGGATCACCCATCTTCGGCCCCTGATGCTCTCCAACGTTGTTTGGACGCTGTTGCTGGATGGTTGAGAGCGAGTCGGCTGAAGTTAAATCCTACAAAGATGGAAGTCCTGTGGCTGGGGCGGGGGGAGTGTCTGTTGTCATTTGGCCTGCCTATGCTGCATGGTGAGGCTTAACAGTTAGCCTCATCCACCAAGAGCATTGGGGTGGTTCTGGATTCTGGGTGGTTCTGGATTCTGGATGTCCCTGGAGGCCCAGATCACCTGGTTGGCTCAGATGGCTTTTTACCATCTGCGGCAGGCAAGGCAATTGGCCCCGTATCATTCCCATCCTGACGTGGCCACTGTGATTGATGCAACAGTTACCTCCAGGTTAGACTACTGTAACTCGCTCTATGCAGGCTTGCCTTTATTCATGATCCGGAAACTGAAACTCGTGCAGAACGCAGTAGCCAGGCTTCTTATGGGAACATCGAGCAGGTACCGGATTACGCCGGTCTTATACCATCTGCACTGGCTGCCGATCGAGTACCAGGTCATGTTTAAAATGTTGGTTCTGACTTTCAAAGTCATTCATGGCCTTGGACCTGCATACCTAAGGGACCACCTTTCCCCATATTGCCCTGTTAATCACCTCCACTCCTCAGAGGAGGAACTATTGGTGATCCCTGGCCCCAAAGCAATCAGGCTGGCCTCTACAAGGGCCAGGGCTTTTACAGCCTTGACCCCCACCTGGTGGAACAGGCTTCCATGGAAGATCAGGGCCTTGTGGGACCTACAGATTTTCTGCAGGGCTTGTAAGATGGACCTCTTCCACAGGAGAGAAAGGGGGGATATAAATCCAAACTCTTCTTCTACTTCATTTGGCCAGCCTGGTTAGTCCATCACTTCCACTCCATCTGGGCTTCCATGAGCACAAGGACACGTGGGGGGGGGGAGGGTCATGCCGTCTGTTGCCATATGGTTCTTGTTTTACTGAATTATAGTATTCTCTCTGTTTTAGATTGTTTTTAAAGCGTAAAGTTGTATTTATATTATTGTTGTCCACCGCCCTGAGACCCTTGGGGAGGGTGGTTTATAAATAAAAAAACCAAATAAAAATAAATACATAAAATAATTATGATTTGATATGGAAGAATAGTAAGAAAGATCTAGAAAGATGGTCAAATTTTACACTCTCTCTATTTGGAAGAATTTCAGGGATTAAATCTAACTTTTTAGTGAAGATAAATGTTTTGTTCCAGACTATTCCTATATTAATTTCAGATACATTCTTTCAGAT